>NW_008710694.1:817493-818398 GCF_000327385.1 Lottia gigantea
ACCTCACACCTAATTACAATTTCGTTTCGTTTTTCTTTTTTTTATAATTTTCGTCTCCATTGTAATCTAACAAATTCTCTTCCACAGTCACGTTCTAATGACGTAATTTCAACCTATTGTGTACTACACACGATATCGCAAAAGAGCCGAGGGCAAGAATTTCCCTTTTAACTTACTTACAGTTAAGTCTACCCCTCGACTGTATTTTGGTACCGTGTTGGACACAGGTGACATAGTAGAATATCCATAATGCCTTGATGGACTCATTTGGCTTTTATCATGGTTTAAATTCTCGGAAACTAGCAACTCCAAAGTGGGTCGGAACAACTCCTTTTAAAAGTGACATTTCATGTCTGGCCTCATATGTGCCAATATCTTTATGTTTACCACGTCGAGAAACGGGATAAGGCGAGATTTGTAGATAAAATGTATATAGGCAATGCAAGATGTGGCCAGATTTCGTATTATATGTCATATATGTAAAGTGAGTTATTTTTTACTCATGCCAATATACTAAAAATATAAAATATACATACGGGGCTGCTGTAGCCACTGTTAGCACTGCTAATAATGTTACTATATAGCCTATCATACTGCCTGAAATTATACAAAATACATATCTTTATAGCGTTACAATATAACCTATCATACTTACTGAAAATATACAAAATAGATGTCGTAATAACGTTACAATATAACCTATCATACTTGCTGAAAATATACAAAAATACTTGTCGTAATAACGTTACAATATAACCTATCATACTGGCTGAAATTAAACAAAATACATATCTTTATAACGTTACAATATAACCTATCATAATGGCTGAAAATATACAAAATACATATCTTTATAACGTTACAATATAACCTATCATACTGACTGAAACTATACACAATACATG
>NW_008710694.1:819843-820614 GCF_000327385.1 Lottia gigantea
GTGAATATCAATCCTATAATCAGACCTCACTCCAGAAGATAAGTTTGCCCTGTCTTTCATGCAACAGTCACTCCAGAGAAATTCAAGACCCAAGACGACAAATGTGTGGGGAGCTGTCACAGGGTAGGTCATAGGCCTACCCCCATTTCATCACGCATTATTTTGATCTGGATAGTACGCGATAATTTTTTGGGTCGACTTCTGCATTTTTGCGAAAATATCTGGAATCTGTGAGCACAATAGAGCACTACTTTATCTACGGGGGAAGACCTGGTGCGATTGCTTCAGTCCACCGAGGATCGGGTTCTGAAAATGTGATCGGCTTCTTTGTGATCGACCCGATTGTTGTCTCGAATCGCCTCCAGTCGTCCTACGTTTTTTGGACCATGGTAATGGGGGTCAAATAACAGAAGTTCTTCGAGTGATCGATACGATTCCGGGGCGCAAGTATGCAAAGGTACGACTGGACCAGACCCTCTCCCGAAGGTATAAGGTAGTGCAAGATAGTAGTTGCAGGTTTCCGACGATTTTTGCGAAAAGAAACGACCCGATCGACCAAAAAATGATTGGGTGGTATCGGGACCAAAACAATCCTTAGATTATAGGGCCCTAAAAGCAAATTTAAAACGTCCTATTCGTTCCGCCGTCATGATCCAATGGACAGGACACAATCGGTTCAAAAGGAGGGGGGTTCAGTGGCGGAGTCAAAGGTGGGGAGGGGCAGAGAGGGCAGCCGCTATTTGTTTACTCGGGGACCAGATCGGGGCGATT
>NW_008710694.1:868726-869094 GCF_000327385.1 Lottia gigantea
TATTTGTATAATGTATAGTGTTTGGTATATGTATTTCTATTATGTAAAGTGTTTGGTATATGTATTTGTATAATGTATAGTGGTTGGTATATGTATTTGTATAATGTATAGTGTTTGGTATATGTATTTGTATAATGTATAGTGTTTGGTATATGTATTTGTATAATGTATAATGTTTGGTATATGTATTTGTATAATATATAGTGTTTGGCATATGTATTTGTATAATGTATAGTGTTTGGTATATGTATTTGTATAATGTATAGTGTTTGGTATAATGTATTTGTATAATGTATAGTGGTGTGGTATATGTATTTGTATAATGTATAGTGTGTGGTATATGTATTTGTATAATGTATCAGTGTTTG
>NW_008710694.1:877145-877860 GCF_000327385.1 Lottia gigantea
ATAGTGGTTGGTATATGTATTTGTATAATGTATAGTGTGTGGTATATGTATTTGTATAATGTATAGTGTTTGGTATATGTATTTGTATAATGTATAGTGTGTGGTATATGTATTTGTATAATGTATAGTGTTTGGTATATGTATTTGTATAATGTATAATGTTTGGTATATGTATTTGTATAATGTATAGTGTTTGGTATATGTATTTGTATAATGTATAGTGTGTGGTATATGTATTTGTATAATGTATAGTGTTTGGTATATGTATTTGTATAATGTATAGTGTTTGGTATATGTATTTGTATCTTCTCTGTATCCTCTTGGTCATCTTCACAATGTCAAGCTATTACAACCTTCAGCTTATACCTTGACTGCAATAACTGTCTTTCGTGTATCACAGAAGTTCGTAAATGCAGTTATTGTATGCTAGCAAATACAGCCATCAGGGGTCACAACAAAGTTCTATAAACACCAAGTCATAATGTTTACAGTCTTTCTGTCGATGGCTCTGATTGGTTGTATTCGCTGGCTTACAATCCAATCAAATCGCGCTGCATTCCGTGACAAGAAGGGCGGCTATTGCATTCAAGGTAAAAGCCGAAGGTAGTAATAGTTTGACATTGTGAAAATGTTTCTTGCTCCATTTGTGTTGACATGAAAAGAAAAATATTTGGATTGTGTACTAAAGATATGAAATGTAACATTCGTGCGTCTT
>NW_008710694.1:880449-945452 GCF_000327385.1 Lottia gigantea
AGTGTTATATGAAATGTATGAAATGTATGAAAAATCATGAAAAAATACCCCAAATTTACATAATTCACATTTTTTCTGGCAAGGTAAACTCCCTGTACTGCAGAGGATAAAGATTTGAAAATACTGAAACAATAGATAGGTAAACAGGGTTCAGATATAGCTCACCTGTAAAGATCACCTGTACTATAGAGAATAATAGATTGAATGATGGTGATTGGTGTTCAGAAAACCTGTTTGTTTCTCATGATACTGATCTGCGATATTCTGGTTTGAAATATTGAACATCCGATTGGTTTGTTTAGGTGCTTGTCCAATCAAAATTTCTTTTTGTAGGTACTAAGTTTAATATCTGATGGAATCAAACAGACTCTAATGAGGAAGAAACAAGTGAAATTAATGAGATTTGTTCAGATTAGCAAGTGTGGGTGTCAGAGACTATGTTCAGGTCGATTTGTTCAAATCACATTCAGCTCTTATTTCAAACCACCTCTTCTAAAACACCCCGTTTTCAGCAACCATAATTATTCAAACAGGGCTGATCATAGAGATAATCAGAGTGATAATAGTAATTTTTTTCTGCACCATGTGGGATAGTAGTGATCAATAGTGATCAACCTTACTCTCTGACTAAATTGCGCTTTGAATCGAATTTTTCTCTCATGCCATAAATATTCAGAATAAAATTTTCAACTGTATACCATTTGTCTTAGAATGTTTACAGGTCCATAGAGATATAAGGTGGAGTGATTTTACACGTATACGAAACTACGCATGGTTCTTCCGTGGAAATAACACACACGAACGATATTCACTGTCATAAGTATAAGCCGAATTTTTCAAAAAGCTTTAATATCTCAATAATGCCTTCAATTCACAATTAAAGGTTTAGAAATAACTAGAAATATGATTTGAAGGCTATGGAGGCAATCTAAGACTCTCAGTATAGTATTTTGTAATTGATATTTCAATTCATATGGATATAATTGCCCAAATGCAACTCAAAAAAGATTGTATTGAGAGAGTAAGCAGCATTTTAGGGGTAGAGGTGACACACAATATAAAGTATGTCTATGGTCATAAAAGAGTTCGAAGAACCAAGGGTAAGAGATGAACTGATCGTATTCGATTGAATACTCCAGTATGACTATCGGTGTGAAATGATTAAAGTTGTTTATTGAGGGAAAACATTATTTGAAAAATTAAACAAAAGATAAGGATATTAACTCAATCCTCAGCATTAAACAAAATGGTAAGGATTTAATTATTATTATATGTATTTACAAAAGAAAACCGCAGAGCGATCCCGAGAAAATGCTGTTATGATAAATTGGTACTTCGTGGTTTCTATTGTAAAAGGAACGGATACCTTTTGTAGAAAAAAATGAAAATTATTGCTAAGTTTTATATTTTAAGGCTCGTGAATAGTTATAATGTAATATCAGCTATATTAATATTTTTCTATTTTAAGTATTTCACTTTTAAAGCATCTGACAAGACCACTGAATCCGTAGTCCGAAACTCCAGCCTCCAGCCTCTGAAGTCACATATAATAATAATATGACATATCGGCTGCTCGGATTTCTCTTCCTTATGTCACGTTATGACATAAAATACGCCTAGGAAAATTTTCGCCTGATCTAGTTACCAAATAATTTTTTTTTTTCAATGTAAGAATCATAGCCTATACGTGGCTTCATATGGTAATGTGACTTAACTATAAGTACACTCCATCTTTAAATCATTCCAAATTCAGGTTGATAGATGCATAGAATTAAATTTACATCGTTTTAAATAGGCCTACATGTAATGAAAATTATGCGCACTGCACTTTTAAATAGTATACAATTTACACTATTATAGATGGCCTACTGTCTATGTTATATAGGTCTACGTTTTCACCTACCCCTTGCAAGGTCAACATAACCCGGTAAAGTGCATTATTTATTATCGGTTCACATGACGTGGTGTAAATAGTGAGTACATGATACTTGAATAGTTGTTAGACTGATGCCACAGAGTGCAAGTAAGTTTATGATTGAATCAAGTTGTTTAACGGACACGAACTTGGTTTACCAACATTTAAAATACTACGCCAATCAAAAACTTTGTGGCCAATTTACCTTGTGACGATGCGACTGCGACATCGGGATAATAACAAACACAAACTTAGTTTAGTTGACCGAAATTTAAATCACTACGCCAATCAAAATAAGTCAAACGACATTGTGGGTTTTTTCGTTTTTTTTTTCTTTGTTTTTTTCTACTTTAAAACATTCTTTCGATGCAAACAGATGGAAAGACAATGAGACGCTACTTTAGTTTTACTTTGTTCAATTCTGAATCCCGCGTATTTCTGGTTTAGAACAGCAACTAGATTTGAATCATGCTTGTAAAATGGGGGACAACTAAGTTCGTGATTTAATTGTGGTTGCTAAAGCGTTGTTTCGGGTGCAGCTTGCACATTTTCGAAGTGCATGACAGATATCCAGTGGTGTATATCAATTCTACAAACATAAAAGTATAGTTTATCTATCCAGTTTCAGATTTGTAAGGATGTCCACTGATTTAACAATCAGACAAGCACGGTTGGAAGATCGAGAGAGCGTTTTAGATATAAATGATAATATTTACAATGGCAGAGACTTTTTACCACATTTCTATAATGACCTTGTCAACAACCATCAAGCGTTTTTATGCCAACAACATGATGGTCTAGTAGTAAGTTCTTTATAAAAAGTAAATGGACTGTATTTTACGTAGCCCGAGAAATCTTGCCCCACCCAGTGTGACCAATTTGCTTTGTGAGGGAATTACTGTGACCAATTTGCTTTGTGAGGGAATTACTGTGACCAATTTAACTTATGGGGGAATTACTGTGACCAATTTAACTTGTGAGGGAATTACTGTGACCAATTTACTTTGTGGGGGAATTACTGTGGCCAATATACTTTGTGAGGGAATTACTGTGACCAATTTACTTTGTGGGGGAATTACTGTGACCAATTTACTTTGTGAGCGAATTACTGTGACCAATTTACTTTGTGAGCGAATTACTGTGACCAATTTTACTTTGTGGGGGAATTACTGTGACCAATTTACTTTGTGAGCGAATTACTGTGACCAATTTACTTTGTGGGGGAATTACTGTGACCAATATACTTTGTGGGGGAATTACTGTGACCAATTTAACTTGTGAGGGAATTACTGTGACCAATTTAACTTGTGAGGGAATTACTGTGACCAATATACTTTGTGAGGGAATTACTGTGACCAATTTAATTTGTCAGGGAATTACTGCGACCAATTTACCTTCTGAGGGAAATACTGTGACCAATTTACTTTGTCAGGGAATTACTGTGACCAATTTACCTTCTGAGGCAATTACTGTGACCAATTTACCTTCCGAGGCAATTACTGTGACTAATTTAACTTGTGACGATGTAACCTGTGATCAAATTAACATGCGGCGATGCTTTTGTGACCAATTTGCCTATATCAATACTATAGCAGAAAAACTTGTTTCACTTAGTATGGAGGTCTATGTGTAATTGGGTTGTATTGTAGGTGGCTTTTGTGTTCTTGGTGGCGGTAGATGGAGGAGAAACGGTTGTAGGTCGTGGAGGTAGAGTTCGGTCCTCACACACCGGTAAACGGATTTTGGACAAAATGTTCAAAACAGTACTCCCCAATGTATATTTACCAAAGCTTAAACGAATTGCATTTTGTATGAATGCGGATGGTGAATATTATATTAACAGAGTAAAGAAATTGGAGATGCTACCAGGAGTAAAACCAGCTTTTTCCTATGTAAGTGAAATATATGTTATTGGAGCTCTGCATTAAAGGTATACTACCTCATAGGATGACCACAAGATTTAAAACTTGGTTAAAATGAGTGTTTATTCACCAGTGGACTTACCTGGTGTTATAACTATACAACAGAATCCCGTATAATCCAAAAAAAATCCATAAAACTAACTATTCATTTATTAAACCAAGTTTTTTCAATAATTATTTAGTTTAATGGATATATAGTCTTATATAGATATTATATTCTTTAGTCATGCGGCACCTGATAAGTCCACCTTTTGAATATATAGACTTCTTGTTGGCGGAGTTCGAAACTTTAAATTTACAGGTTACAGTGAACAACTTGAGGTTTTTGTTCTAATCCTGGTCCGATTGTGAAACTCTAGTGACCTTGAATAAGTTAGTTTTCCTCATTGTATCAGATGACCAAGCTGTAAATGGGTGCGGATAAGCCATGAAAAATCAGGATCCTCGTGAATCTTAGTTGTCATCCTTGTATGAAATTGTTGTTCCTTGCTTTCCTTTGTCTTCCTATACTTGAAATATCCTTCAACGTATATCTTAGTTCTTTATTCTGCAATATTTGAGAAAATATGTTTATTTTTCAGGTAAATTCTTCCTATACAGGTACTTTATCAAGGTTAGTGAAACGGCACACTTCAGAAGTGAAATCTAACGGAGTACGACATGTTGATAAATCAATGTTGATGAGATTATTCAAATCTAAGTCAATATGTGAGAACCTGTTTCCAGATGATATAATGGGCATTCACATGGTACCTTATAAACCAATAGATTCTAATGTTGAGCAAATTGTCTCTGGATCAACTTTAATCGTTTACTCTGGTGATCTGGAAAATACGCGGGAAAATTCTAATATTGTTAGAGGATTGTTAACAGTTGGAACTTATTACTATTGTAAGACAGGGTTAGTCTGTTATATTGATGTGTTTGGAAATGAAGTGAACGACTTTTCATTGCACCTTTCAGAGCACTTAGATAAGATTCAGAGCCTCCCTAAGAATAATATAATATTATATGACGTAGTTACTCCTGTAGATATGGATTTGGTCATTATAGACCAAGAAATGCGACAAGTAGCAAATTTTCAGAAGAAATTCAATCGATATTTTTATTACTCAAAGTTTATAAAATCAAATCTTTGATTATGTTTGCATTCTTTTTAAAAAAAATACCGGAATCTAATATTGTTTCTGATTTCTGAACGTTGTACATGTATTTCATATCATCAGAGTATGTAAATTAAATTAAATGAATGTATAAATGAACACATTTCGACACATTTTCACCCCCTGGGAGTGTGGGTCTAGAGTGTCAGGGGTGTGGTCAACTGGTGTAGGAGAAGAATCTATTTTGAGTTGAGAGAGCACTTCATATCATCACATGCTGGTAATGTGGATTAAACAAATTTTTGGGGTGTGAAAGTTCCACGTGATTGCTCTTGGAGTAGGAAGGCTGAAATAGTTTGGGAACAACTGGACTAAGGCGAGGACATTATTCAACTTCGTTGTTAGCTTGATATGTTACTATTATACTAATTACTGATGTATCGTCTGAACAAAGTAATAAAAAATCTGAACAAAGACAATTCCGTTTATCAAAATCTCATCCAGAGTATGGCAAAATCGAGAGTAAAAGTAAATGATTTTTTGAAGTTTTTCCATAATTTTTATAACAAATGAAAAAAATTATTTTTTAAAATTTCACATTGCTCAGACAATAGATTTGAACATCTCTTTGAATTTTGTAGAGTGCTTAGAATTGGGGCTGACTGGCCTACATACTAAATATTCCCCCTCCCCGCGCACCTTCAAATTTGAGTTCTTAAATACCTTGTGCTTTGTAAGACAATAAGTAATTGAAATTACGAAAGCACAGGCCGAGGTGAAATAAAAGAACTCCTTTATGTCTAATTAAAGTTCAAGTCATTAAATGATGATCACACGTCGGCTGACCTAATAATAAAATAAACAATCGTTAATCAGCGATCAAAAAACCGTTAGACGATTACAAGATACCTGTTATTTACCTGTAGTAGCTATGACGACCATAGCGTGATCACGTGACGGCAACACTACAGGTAACGGTAGTTGTTGAGTGATTGATAGCGGTGGTGGTGATTTATAAACCTAACGCGTGCAGTAAATGGTTAGTTTAATTTAACGTTTGATTAGCAGAAACAGAAGCAAAATGCACAAATCATACAATAATATCTTACCAACTTCAAATCGACTTCTACAACAGAAATGGGACACGACATATTATAACGAACACAGAAGAAAGGTAAGATTTAGTCATATATATAAACGATATACTATTATACGTATGTCTGTATATCTTATAATACACCTGAGGTTATGCTTGAATTATTTTGAATATGATATAAGATATGTTTTAATTGTTAAATAACATGTTATTATTGAATATACATGTAAACCTCCAGAGGTGAACAAATTATTAAAGTACTCATAAAGAACGACGTAAGACAATTTAAATGTAATTCTCTATTGTTATAGCTGGCAGGATTTCTCCTTTGCCTGTGTTTTCGGCAATTCCAATTTCATATACTTTATACTACCATTCTCACCTAAATGAAAATTCTGTAAAAAAAAGTATATTTTGGTTAAGTGGCACATCAGAATGGTATAATATTAAGCAACAAAAAATCTATAAGGCTTAGTCCAGCCTTTTTAAGGTCTTTTTTTTTCAGTCATTTTAGGTTATGAGTTAATTATCCAACTGCATCACCGTTTACAATTTAAGTCAAAACTTTTTTTTCTTTTAATTAAATGAATTAAATCTATAGGCAAGACAAATGTCAAATTTAAATGTCAGTTTAAAACCTAATATAGATAATGTAGGTAGGCTGAGATCAATAAAACTACATCTTTACACAATATCTGACCAGTTTATAGTGGGTAAAATTCAGTTGGTACAATATATTCAGATATTTCCAGAATTGCATATAATTTACATAAAAGTTCTAAGTGTGAGAAAAATTGCTTCTGATTTTGAAGACAGGCAGTTTTTTTGTAACTTTAGGAGTCTTGACTGGCATACATAGCTAAATAACATCCCTGCTATGAAATGGTGTACAAAAGACAATAAACCAATTTATATTTCTCTAAACACAGAAAAATACAAAGCCATTTGATAAGAGAGAATTATGAAATATTAATCAGAATCTGATCTGAATCTTTATAACTTTGTTTTGGGACACAAAATCCTATGAAAGGATTCATTAAAATCTTATCAATCACTTAAAACGAGACTATTTGTCTGTTATTTTTGCTTGAAATTCAATTATAGTCAATTTAACTGTGTTTGGCTTGAATAGATTCACTGAAAAGATTCATTAGGAGATCAGTGTTTCTGACTTTTACTAGTAAATAAGTGACGATAGTGAAACTCACCATGGGACATAGTTAATTGCACTGACTAATATTGTGTATATGGTGACAACAATACCTAATTGAATTATTGATCAAAATATGAAATAGCTCTCAGTTGGTCTCTTCATAAACATGTTCAAAACAATGCAACACCTTGAAATTAAAGGGATTGTTAAAAAAGCTGACGTCAATAATTACCAAGGGCCTTATTGGATAAAGCCTATTTTGTAATTAGTGATGTCATCAAACACTTAGTTCTGATTGAAAATAGGTAAAGTGCAAAGTGTCCCCGATACACATTTTGAAAATATGACATCATCCATAACATCTATAAACTAATATAAATCAAAAAGTAATATAAATTCTCCAATTTATAAGTAAATACTAATTTGAATTCTTCTATTTACAAGTACAAATTAATTTGAAATAGATTGTACTTGTATAGATTTTATTATAAATAGAGATAGAAGATAAATAGAAATTACAATTACTTTCCTATAAATTTTATTAAGTAAATAAGTTATCTGAATAATAATGATATATCTATTGACTTAGAGTGATATTGTAAAAGTCAATATTATTTCTAACTTTGATCAATTACTTAACAATGTTTACTTGTGACCTAGACCAGTGCTTCTACTAGAGAGTATCTCCTATCTATAACATCCAATACAAATTTTAATGGGTCTGAGCATGCATAATATTCTGAAACAAACAATCAATATCTGTCACAGTCTTAAGTTTGAAACCAAAATAAAAAAGAAATCGTTTTTATCTTATCTTTTATATTGTGTGTGCAGCTAATGTTATATTTATTTAAAGGTATACTATCTCTTAGAATGACCACAAATTCAAAACTTTCAAACTTGTCCAAAATGAACTTCATCAGTGAGCTTACCTGGTGTTAAAACTATATGACAGAATCCCTCTATAATCCAATAAATCCATAAAACTAAGTAATAATCCCATAAACTGAGTAATTTGAAACACACTAAGAAGGGTTTTTCAATAATTACTTAGTATAATGGATATATTGTCTTATATAGAGATTCTATTCTTTAATCATGGCACCTGGTAAGTTCAACTGATAAATATATACACTTGTTGACCAAGTTTGAGATTTTAATTTGATGTCCATTCTAGGGTAGTGTACCTTTAAGATAATGAGAAAAATAGTGAACACTGTATTCAGTTAGGAAAATCTCTAATAATGGCAAAGATCAATAATATGATGTAACATAATAGATAACTGAAAATTCTTTCTTATAAATCACTCAGTTCATCAGTTGTTTGCTTCTCTACAAGTTTATAACTATTTATGAACCATGTTTTTTATAAAGATATTGATTGTGTAGAATTTGAATCCACTGAATGTCTTTAATATCTGATAAATAAAATAAGTATTATTTGGATCACAAATGATACATCTCAATGCAGTTTTGGTTATCATAAGGAATTATATCACAGTATTTTATTTGTTGACTCTTTGATGCTTACGTTTAGCCCTGTATGAAGTGAAGTGTAGGCTACTGCTCAAATGAGGGCTGATTGAAAAGTTGTGAGCCTACTTCTAAAGGAAGAAGGCTCACATCTTATCAATCACTCGTAAAATAGAAACATTATCAGTTTGACTTGATCTTTAGTCAAATAAAAGACACAGGAGTATATTGGTCCATATCAATATATTGATTAATTCTTTTCAATACCCAGTATTTAACTGATAGACTATATTATGATAATCTGTATTTATTTAACTTACTGATCTCTATATAATATGTCAACATCTTACCCCGTTATTCCTGTCAACTCATTTATAAAGTTGTGCAAATTAATCCTGCAATGCCAAGAGTTTTGGCCAAGGACCAGCTGGTAGAAATGTCCATCATGAACATTATTTTCGTACATAAAAATGGTTCTGTCAAAGTGAAAATTTGATATACAAAAGTTTAAATGTATTTCAGGTACGAGATGTCAAGTCTATGGTGGATACTAAAGCTCCCCCTACATACATGCACCTTCATCTTAAACTTAAAAAATTCCAGGTAACCATAGTTTTCCTGATTTATTTTTTAATGTCATTGGAAGTTATAACAATTATATGATCAAAATTCAATGTCAAATTAAGTAAATTAGAAGCGAAACTTTTTTCAATTTATTATTTCAAAATACTTGTGTATACCTTTTTCTGATTTGAGTGGATGTCCAGTATATTAATTATTAAAACTTGTGACATATATAGTTGTATATCATGCTAAATGAAATATTGTAAAGACTTCATTTACATTAATCTGAGGTTATTTTATGATTTTAAGCTGGAGGAAGAAAGATTGACTACTATAGAAAGAGATAACAGAATATTACTAGAGAAAATGGCGTATATTATGAGAACGAGGGGACGTATTGACAACAAGAATGATTATGTCTATCAAAGGTACATATACTTTTTTCCTCATCAACGAAATAACAGAAAAACCGACCAAAGATATTTATGCACATCCTGGCCACGTATTCTCGAGACGATCTTAGCACTAGGATGTCCGAGAATCAATGTTAGAAGATAAGAACCTAGGACATCCTAATGCTAAGATCATTTCAAGAATAGGTGATCTGGACTGATTCAGAACTTAAACACACGCTGTCAACATTATTTTGAGTTAGGATAGAGATAAATGAACACAAGTCTGGTTTATACTTCTTATTCTACAAAAGCGATAATAATATGCAATTGATTATGATTATGCCGTATTCATGTAAACCTTTTGAATAGTTTGGCATTCTAAAAATTAAGCAGGATTCTTTTAGTTATTACTTTTAAAATAAGTAGGTTTTAATTAATGCGAGCACATAACCTTCACAAGCTACTAAAATAATCAGACTACCTCTTTAATATATTTTATTTTAAATTGTAGTTTAAATAGAGAAAAGAGACAGAGAGAATTATTACGTGTTGCTAAAGATAATCAGGAAATATTACGAAGAATTACCGCCAGACAACCAGAATACTCCGCTAAAAAATGGAACGATGATTGGCAACAAAATCAGAAATTTATGGACAGTATTTCTCATTTCCCACAAGATTGGTGGAAACAGGTTAGTCAAATAAAACTTAAATCACCTTATTTCTTTACTTTAAAACATTTACAAAACAAACAGGACTTAGGAATATAAAAGACTGTCAAACTCTCTAAAATTGTTACTTTATGTTACCTAAAAGTTATCTAAACATCTAGTATTAGACAAAACTTACATCAAAATTGATTTTTTTGTAAATTCCTTAAAATATTTTGAATTGCCTTTTTCCAGAATAAAAATACCAAGAGATCTAAGAGCAGACAATCTATGCGTAGTAGAAAATCTACTGACAAAGAAGCAGAAAAGTCTACAGAAACTGAAAAATCTAAAGATACTGAAAATAAATCAAAGAAAGAGTCATCAACAGAGTCTAAAACAGAATCCAAAACAGAACAGCAAAAAGAAACAAGTCAAACTAAACAGAAGGATACAACTAAGAAAGACACTGAAGAGCCTGAATCTAAAGTTGTAGAAGTGGAAAAAGATTAGATCTCATGGAATAATTAACATTCAATAATCCCATTGAATATTATTAAGTATTAACATGATCAAAATTTGGGCTTGGGCTTTATTTTCGAAAACTAAATTACTAAAAATCCAGATTTTAATCTGACTGGTGAATGAAACTAAATACAAAAGTGATTTTAGTGATTAACTAAATATAGCAAATCTTCAAAAGTTTAGTTTTCAAGAATAAGGCCTATAATTATTGATTTTAGTCCTATTTACCCGGCCAGTCATAATATAATAATGTGCCTAATAACTGAAAACTTACGGTAAAACAGGTTTTATTGGTTCTTTATGAATAACATTGTCATGCGGAATTGGGTTCAAAGATATTTTTGTCTGTTTAGAGATCTTAAGTTTTATAGTGCATTGTTTTATATTCAGACACTATTGTTTAAGATTTTATTTTAGACCTTCCCTCTTCTTTTAATCTGGTTGTAAATTGTCTTCTGAGGAGGAGAAACACAAATATTTTTATCTGTTTTAGAGATCTTATTGTGGATTGTTATGTGTTTGATTTTTTTTTGTGATATTCACATTCTTTGAAAGTAATAATCCTGTTACATTGGTGTTAATCAAAACAAGGATTAGAATTTAATTTCACTTTTTGAAGTATTATAATCATACTATGATCACTCCTCGATTTCGAATTGAGTTTCGGAAGGAGTATACTCTTACTAAATATTTTCAGTATTTGCCTACAAATTTTATTAGCTGCATTAAAACATAAAGAAATATCTTGAAGTGTGATATTAAGAATGATTAAGATTATTGCTATATGACACGGTGTTGTATTGTATTTAAGTATGATATTAAGATTATTGCTATATGACACGGTGTTGTATTGTATTTAAGTATGATATTAAGATTATTGCTATATGACACGGTGTTGTATTTGATTTAAGTATGATATATTGTTAAATAACACTAGGTGTTGTATTGTATTTTTCTCACTAGATGTTGCCTAGAACAATTTGTATATTGCTCAAGCATTATTTGATTATTGTTACTGTGATAGATGATTATATTTCTAACTGTGATAGTTCACTTTATCTTATTATTTATAAAGAATGTTAAATTATATTATTTTATGTTTTACCTTAATTATTTTCATTGTGTAGGCTACATCAAGCAGTAGGCCTATACGTTTTTCAGTTTAAATTTCAAACTTCAAAGGCAGGGGCTAACATATCATCTTCACAATGCCAAGCTATTATGAATTTTGTCTTGTACCTTGCTTGACTGCATGTTTTGTTGTGTCAGAGAAGTTTATAAAAGCAAAGAAAATTGAAAGAGAAACTACATTTCTAGTACTTATGGAGACTATTTACTGTATTCAAGTCTCAAATCAACCCTCTAAAATGGCACTATGTAACTTTAATGATTATTATGAAACTATAGTTTTTTTGATAGAGATTACAATTGTTATTACAAAAATAAAATTTAAAAATCACTTGAATATTTTATTATTTATAAACTAATGTTTGACAGAATACTATCTTTTAGAATAAACATGAAATTTAATATCTCAAACATGGACAGAAAGAAATTATCATTAAAACTACAATTTTAAGCGTTTTTATTTTTATTGATTTATCTGGTTATACAGGGATTCTGTTGTATAGTTATTTCACCTGTTGACACCAGGTAAGTCCCCTAATGAATATATAAACATATTGGCCAAGTTTGAGAATTAAAATTTTAGGTTCATTCTAGAGAGAGTAAGCTCATAGCTATTATTTAGATATATTTAGATATTCTTTAAAGACATGCATGTGTGGTTTAAACCGAGGTTATCTCCCTTGGCACATTATCCTGCAATGTTACATAATATTCTGACTTCTACATACTCATAATTTCATATTTATATCTTCGAATTAAAAGGATTTTGCAGCCTTTAATAGGATTAGTATATGGTCATTTCAACTGACTTTCAAGAAGTAAATTATCAACAGAAACTTTCACAAATTATCTCCCCTGAATAGAATTCTCAAATTGGCTTACTCACCACATTGTTTACAGAACAAATCAGTTTTACGAATTTAAATATCAACTACTAAGTACTACTGAGAGTGTTAGATTGTGTTTGGGCTGATGTTAACCAATGTAAAAAAAAACCAATCTGTAGTCTAGACGGGAAGTTTCAGTCTGAAATGTTTGTCATTTTCCCAGGGTATTTCTTATAGGGGAGTGTTTTTATTCAATGTAAAATTATCAAAGCTCTTATGTCTATGGATCTACTATCACCTCATCCATCAGCTTCATATCCCTCTCCACTTATTGAAATAAGATTGCAATTTCTTTCGATTTTTTTGTTTACTGATAGTTTTCTGCCACAATCCTGTTCTGACATTACTTTTAATCTGGGAGCCGCGGTGGCTCAGTGAGTTAGACGCTTGCTCGCTAACCTGAGGGCCCAGGGTTCAATCCCGGCATAGGTCGAGATAATACCTTCGGATTTTTCAACCCGGTTTCCCCCTGTCAGTGATGCAGGTAAGAGGGGCTGACATGGAAAAAGCGTCTAGTCGTTCGGATGGGACAATAAACCGAGGCTTCGTGTGCTACAGGCTGTGCACGTTAAAGATCCCTCGACAGTTGGAAATCGAAAAAGAGCAGGCTAATGCCGCTGTCCTGGCAAAATTTCCCTCATGGCACCCTGCATGGCGTTGCCCGTCTTCATTAGCCCACAAGGTGCAGAAGAGTAGGACGTAAAACTCCATTCATTTCATTTCATTTACTTTTAACCTATCAAAGCATGTCGTGTAGAAACAAATATCTTGATAACATAACAAATGGTTGGATAGTGAAACCTTAAGTACCAATGACCAGCTGGTAGACAGTATCCTCGCGAAACTAAATTGTTTTCCTTGTAAAATCAATCCTTGTAGAAAGGATCCTTGTGAGCCTAAGTTGTTTTCCTTGTAAAATCAATCCTTGTAGAAAGGATCCTTGTGAGCCTAAGTTGTTATCCTTGTAAAATTATTACCAAAAGTTTTGAACAATCACCAATTGATATAAATTATCCCTAGTAAGATGATTGACAGCGGACTATGACAGAACCTTTGGGTTTGCTTCGCTAAATTTTCCACATGGGGGGTCAGGGTATCTGTTCATTCAATTTCTATCTGACATGCTCTCCTGGAACACATTGAAATGAATAAAACAACCTCAATGGCAAGATGAGTGATATCTAATGTATGTGTGTATTTGATGCTGAAAGTAATATTGTATGAGAATGATGCTATTTAACTAACAAGATATCTTAAAATAAAAGATCATGATGCTTTTTAGATGTTTTATTTACAAAATAATATTACTATACAATATAAAAGGGAAAATAAATAATCACAATATTGCTTCACAAAGCCAAATTATTATCAGATGTCTATTGGAAAGATACCACAAATGTGACCCTGCACATCAAACCAGGTATTAAGTAGCATTTGGTGTTTGTAGACCTATTATTATATTTGGATTCCTGGCATTATCAGCTACATTTTGATACCAATTCCATCTCAATAGCTTTCTCTGTTCAGAAGATATAGTATTTAATATCCAGATTTGATACTTTAATACTTCACTGCCAGCTCATTACTTGGCAGTACAACTTAATACCTGATACAATGTACGGAGTCACAAATGTATCTTCTAAGTTCAAGCCTACAACAAATAACCTCAGAAAAATACAGTTTACAAATCGAAGGAAAACAAATAATTTATCACAATATTGCTCCATACAGTCAATTTCTCATCAGATGTCCACCAAAATTTTATCACAGAAGTTCCTACAAGTTCCAGTCAGAAGATAAAAACAAAACCCTATTGTGTGAATGTTTTTAGCATGGCCAGATATCCGACATTTAAAACCTGTAATCTTTTCTTATTCACAGTAAAAGAATACTTCACAAAAGGCTGGAGGTTCATATCAATTCTCAATGTTTATTTTAAAATACAACAGTTGACATCATCATGACTTTATTTTCTATAATATCTTTTAACCATTTCTCACGAAATCTTGACTGGCCTGGTCTGAAAAATGACATTTAAAATATTATCATTTGATATAGGTTTTGGATTATATAAAGTCTCTAGTACAATCATTAGGTCAGGTGGCCAAATAGGGGCCACAGAATTGGGCGGAGGGAGCATAGCCTCACTTAACAACCCATAGAAATGCCACTTCTACAGAAGTACTTTCAATTATGTGACAAGAAGAGTACCAGTAATTGTGTTGATGTTGATTAAGATGGAAATAGAGAGGTACATCATAAAACCAAGCTTATTTATATTTTCTTTCTTTGGATTAGTCATCTGAGTGGATGATTGAGGTTGTCAAGATCCATAGCATAGAAAATAAACTGTATTATATTTCTAACTATATTATAAAAGAGATAATTTACCTGTGTACAAGTCTGTTGGTTTCAAAAACATAAAAAACATCAACTACATGATCCTGTAAGAAAATAATATGATTACTGTAGATACAATAACAAAATATCTTGTTGTTAAAATAGTGTAAATACTAGTGATTAATACTGGTGTAAATACTAGTGTTAAAACAGTGTTAATACATCTATTTTAGAGCAATACAGAAATATTAAAGAAGAACTGGAACCATGATGTTAATCAGGACCTCACAATCACAATCTGTTCTGGAACAAATGGATTCCAATTGAATGTAAAAATATTATGTCAAAACTATTCAAGTATGGAACCAATGTTTTGCTTTGCTTAGTTTTTCAGGTTTTTATTTTGTCTATGAGAATTTTCGCACAAACCTGAGGTTTAATTTTGGAAACAACGAAAGTGAAATAAACACAAGCTGTGGCTCTAGGTACTGGTTTTCTTCTAGTTGGTATACTCCATCGTACTCGGAAACGATAACGGTGATCAAAGTCATGGTCATCTTTCCCCAGGAAATCTACACAGGATAACCAACTATCTTGATATTCCCATGTCTACAAATTACATAAAGTTTTATAATAGCGATGTTTTCATACAATTACCGGTACTGATAGGAAATGGAATTCACAAAATTAGAAATGAATCAGACAAAGAATTATGTTAGTATACTCAAAGATCCCTATTTTTCACTTCATTGATTGCAAGGTTCAGTCCTATACAGTGAGAGAGTAAGAGTTCATGGAATTTTAAAATGCAATTTCCTATTTTGTGAAGTCAAAAATTTATGATAAAAATCAGTGAAAAAATCAGAAACAAACAGCTACAATCTCAAGACAACTCAAAGAGGCCAAATTTCTTTTAAAATATTGAATCCTCACCTTTATAAATTCATCAATCTTTTCCTCAGCCTTGGGAATACTAAATTCACTTATTGTTAACCATTTAATATTCCTCACTTCATAATTCTCTTCCTTAGCCATGACTGGTTTCATGTTTTTATTTTCTCTGGCAAAATCAAAATATCCCAGGGATTCGAAAGTCTGATCCCTTTCAGACATACTGGTTTCTAATCTTCTTAAAGCTGAATCTATAACATTATCTACTAGAGCTTTAGCTTGCTCATCATACACTTCAGGATCCATTTTATATTTCTAAAATTTACTCCTGAAAAAAATATGAATTACAGTCATACAAAATTTCATGTCCAATTCCAATTGGCATTCACAATTCAAAATGACAGCCATCAGCAAATGTTAATGTCACATACCATTTTGTAGTATTTCATTTGCTGAAAAACATAGGCCTAGTATAAAAAGCAATCCAAGCTTGGCAAGAAGACTTTGAGGAAGACTGTCGTTATCAGTAACCATGGTAATCATTTTAAATTAATCGAATCTTTCACTTACAGACACTATCTCAATATCTCCAGAATCACAAAATTTTTCGAATCCTGTCTTAATCTTAAAAATATAAAAAATGAATAAAAATTTGAAATAAAAAATCTTCAAATGTCAGCCATATTGTAAACAGTTTCTATGACCACATTCTCAGCCAATCATCTAGGAGGATTTTCTTTCGGTTTTGACAAATTGGTGGTTTAGTGGTTTTAAATAAAAAAACGAAACTTTACAATTGATCACACAAAACTATTACGCTCTATTCCATTATAAGCCAAAATGAATATTGAAAAAAGTGCTTTTTGCAATTTAACAACAAATGAAAATACTTGAAAGCTTCCAATAAATTTTAATAATCCATATCAAAAGTTTAGAATCTTGTTCCTAATGCAATTTTACGCAATCCTTAATCCGAACTTGTTTATAATAATGCATTCCTTATTCAATTTGAAATAAATGTCTCTGTTTTGTTTTCCACAAAACGTAAACGAATACTATGGAATAATTCTATTTCTAAAACGAATAATGTAAAAGTGCTACTTCAATTCTTGCCTCAGTGGCATGAACATTGGTTCAATACAAAATAGCTCTAGAAACCAAAACTTCAAAACAAGTACAACTGAAATTATGGCGGATGAATCAATCACCGAATCTGGCGATTCTTTGATGAAAGATGCAAAAAGAGACTTGTCATTTCTCAGAGATAAAGTTAAAAGTTATATTGACAAGGTATTTTACTTACTTTATCCACTTTTCATTGTCAATGACTGTTTTTGTGTTGTTTTCTCTATCAATGTGACCTAATGGTTGGGGGCCTATGTGTTGCAATGCCAAAAAGACAGTTTCATTTATTCATATTGTTTACGCTCCCGATACAGCTATGTCATACGACATAGTTTCTATGATAAAGATAAAACTACTAGACCACTCAGTTTTAAATGTTCAAGAGCGCTCAAAGCTAGAACATAAAGATATGGCATGAATGAATGAACCCTAACCAAGGTGTATTAATCGCACTGTTGCTGTTTCGCCCCTCTCCCCTTCCCGTAGAGCTATCGATTTGAAACTTGGCAGAGAGATATGTGTCCTGAATATTCACAACCAAGTCTAGAAGCGTGCTTACAACAAACCGAAGATCAGTAAGAAAAGACCAAAGTTTGTCATGAATCTGACCTGTGCATTACAGCTTGGTCATTCTGATTCCAGTATCATGTAAAAACCTTCGAATCTTGTCATGGTTTGATAGGTAAGGTCTTATGACTTATGTGTTGATGATCTTCATTGGGTCGGATAGCGTTTTAACTCGTACAGAATGTGGTATTATATAAACAAATAAATATTAAAACAAATAAATTGTAAAATCAATGTCTACTCCACAATATTATTATTTATATTTAGCATCATTATGAATCTGCATTATTTTGGGCTGATAAGATGGTATCACTCTCAGATGGTAAGTTTTCAATGTTGTATCAATGTGGAATGTACCGGAAGTCAAGTACTAAATTTAGTGTTGATCTTTCTTTAAACACTACTTTATTTAAAGTTTTTGCTTCATTATTATTACAAACATATATATAGTAACAAAGTAAACAAACTACTTGCATTTCTGAAGTTAAGTTCTTTTTCGGATAAAAACAAAAATCTAGCATTTTGCTTACGATAAGATGAATAAGAGATAAGACGCACATCTAACCTGGCTGTAAGATTATGTTAAATGATGTAAAAACATCTAATTTTTATCTATGTGGAGCTACAATTATCTACAATTATTGTTCACAGAAATAAATAGTGTGTTTCTACTTTTTAATGTGTCTCTTCGTGTGGATTATTGTAGGATTACCAGAAGATTTATACTGGTATGCACAGACCCTTTATTTAACAGGCCAATATCACAGAGCTTCACATTTATTGAGGAGTAGAAGATTAGATAAGGTAAGGAACTAGGGTGATATCATTTTGAGAATAGAAGAAATGGGCACAAATTCTTAAACCTAATAGAATTAAAGCTGAAGTGTTTAACAAATAAAAACTTCGAAAGGGGATTATTCTTCTATGTAATAACATCAATATTTTTCTTTTACTTATTTCAGATGTATCTTGCCTGTAGATATCTAGCTGCCAGATGTCATGTAAGTAACATAGAACAAATATTTACTATAGATTACTCAAATTGAGTAAAATTGAAGCAAGTTAAAGGGATTGTAAAGAAGTTTTTAAAAGTATTGTTGTTCTTCATTTTCAATAATACTAAACATTTAACAGGTGTTTTATATTGCTATAAAAACCTGTGTTGTTTTGTATGGTTATGATTTTTCTTTCGTTTTAAATAATTTTATAGAACAAAACAACATATTGGTACTGGTACTTAAAAAAAGTATTGCATTATATACCCATATCATGATACCAATATGAACCAATATTAATATCTGTCATTGTGATTCTGTTTATTCCAGTATCAATATAAAGACTATCAAGAAGCGTTAGATATATTAGATGGTTTAGATAATAATTGTAGTAATTCTAACATGACCTCTCTACCTAGTCTCAGTTTTAATCAAACTCAATCAGATGTTATATTTCCTATTAAAGATGTAAGTATTATTACTTGTTGAAATGGTTAACCACTTATATTAAGTGATTAAGGTAGGCGGAGCTGACATGGAAAAAAGTGTCTAGACGTTCAGATGTGACAATAAACCAAAGCTCTTTGTGCAACAAGATCCTTTGACAGTTGGAAATTCTGGCGAAATTTCATCATTTGCACACTGCATAGCATTACCAGTCTCCCATTAGACAGGTGCAGAAAGGTTTCATTCATTTTCATGTATGCTGTAATTCTAGTTCATTTGTATTTGTGGTAACAATTCAGTATTTAATTTATTTGAATGTTGTTTTCAGATAGAAAATTCTATATTATTATTACGAGGTCAGATCTATGAAGAAATGGATAATAGAAGTCTAGCTGCTGATTGTTTTCAGAAAGCTCTACAACATGATGTTTATTGTTTTGAAGCATTTGAATTATTAGTCAATCATCATATGTTGACATCTAAAGAAGGTTAGATTAAATTTATTGGACTACAACTGTGTTCCAATATTTCCCTGATATTTTTCTTCTCCATTGTGATCTAACAATGTTTCTAAGACAGTATGGTACTTAGACCTAAGACCAGTCGAAAACCAAGTAAAGACCTTAACAAAATGATGGTTGTAATATAAGTTTATCTTGTAAAAATATAAATTGATTTAAAGGGAGAGGTAGGCCATTTTCGGGGGTTGATTTTATTCTTGAATATATGTGTATAGTCCTTCAGAAGTACTAGAAATGTACGAAAATCAAATAAATCCTTTAAAAATACTTCAAACTAGGAATTTTACTCACTATTTCTATTTATGTCTTTTCTATATATCACAGAGTATCTTAAATTGACAAGTGGTCATTTTAACATTCTAACGCAGATAATTCTGTACACACATGGATTTGGAGGTTCAAATTCCGATGGTGAGCTGTGAACATTATTACTGATTAGCTCAGCTAAAAAATTCCAGTTTCTTATACTGATGTATGATTGGTCAAACAAATAGCCTACCTGTCCCTTTAATAGTAATATATGAATTCTGATTTCAGAACATGACCTATTAGAATCTTTACCATTCTCTTCACAATGTCCTCAAGATGAAATACAACTTGTTAAATTTTTATATCAAGACAGATTAAAAAAGGTAAGATTGTTTTATTGAAAATGGTTATTATAAACAGTCAAATTTGTAGAAAGAATGTGGTCAGACTAATACCTAGAATTGGCCGCTTACTGAAGGCAGTCAGTTTGCAAAAGCCTGATTAAATTACAGGTATATCCAAGTATAATTTAACATTAATTATAATGTTTAATCTAAGGGTTTGTTGAAAGGTTTCCCAGTTTTTATGTGGGTATCGTGACCATTTATGGATTCTTTTTGGAATATTCTAATTATCTGTCAGATGTGTCTGGTTCCTGTAATAAAAGGAATGCTTTATGAAACCATATATGAAGTTTAAGTGAATTACTTCCAGCTTCTGTGTTAGTGAATTCTTATAAGGCCTAATTTTGTGGAATTGTACAACCCTCAGATGTCTGCTTGAATAATGCAAATCAATGCTGTCAGTGTCCCAGATATACATATATTATTGATTATATTGTAGTATGATGAACCAGGCAATCTAAAAGTACCAGAATCTCTGTTATGTCTACAAGATAATTTAGATACAGTTGTTAATTTAGCAGAAAGACATTATTATAATTGTCATTTTAGAGAATGTTATAATTTAACTTTATCGTAAGTTTTAATACTGTTAGATATCAAATAATCAATTTCTATTTTATGGCTAGTGCTTCTATAACAACCAAAACAAGCATTTGTTGAGAAAAAACTTAAAGGGATTAATTCACAACGTTATGAAATCTCAAATTAGTTTGATTTCCATAATTTATTTTATAAGGGTTGCATTTCTTGGTGTAATGGTTTAAGACAACTACTATTTCTAGAATATTATTCAATCTACAATAAACATTTAAATTGTAGGAATTAATAGAGTGGATTTATGTTAAATTTTTAGAAGTATGAATTTAATGTATTTAATAGACAAATCATTATTTAATAGTATTTTATATTTGTATTTTAGTGTTTTAGGTAAAGACCCATATAATTATAAATGTTTACCAATACATATAGCAGTGTTAACAGAACTTAAAAAATCTAATGGTATGTTTTGATATTTAAGATTAATATACTAAAGTATGGATTGAAAATGTGATTGTTAAATAAGAGATGCTAGTGGGATTTGTTGCCAGAAATAGACTTGTCAGGGTATATCTTAGAGTGTGGTTTTATAACATCATTTGTCTTGTTGCCAGAGAACATAAACCAAATCTTATATTTATCAGAAGATAAATCCTTGTACGTTATTATTTCGGTCAACAAGTTTGGAGACATTCAAGCATGAATTATATGACAAAAAGAGCAATTTTTTGTTCTGATAACTTAAAAAGTACATGTCCATTTCTTTTCAATTTGGAAGCAAATTTTCATCTGTTTTATTGCAATTTCTTCATTATTTCAGCATTATTTTACCTAGCTCACAAATTAGTTGATTTTTATCCCAATAAACCTGTAAGTATTGACTGTTAATAGACTTAAATGTTTGTATATATTCTATTAAGTAATAGTTAGATCATATTATGTAAAAACACTAGCTGTTGATTGAAATGTCACATGATTCAGAAATTCTTCGTCATTAAGATAGTTACTTAATATAAAATTTTGCCAATGGATGAAAAAGTGGGTTAGGTTCCAATAATTCTGATACAGACACAGATAACAACAGATATATTAGTAGTAATTGAGTACTTTTTTCTATTTTGTAGATATCCTGGTTTGCTGTAGTTTGTTATTATAAATTAACAGTAATGTATAATATAACTATTGTATTGTAGATATCCTGGTTTGCTGTAGTTTGTTATTATATATTAACAGTAATGTGTAATATAACTATTGTATTGTAGATATCCTGGTTTACTGTAGGTTGTTATTATATATTAACAGTATTGTATATTATAACTATTGTATTGTAGATATCATGGTTTGCTGTAGGTTGTTATTATATATTAACAGAATTGTATATTATAACTATTGTATTGTAGATATCCTGGTTTACTGTAGGTTGTTATTCTATATTAACAGTATTGTATATTATAACTATTGTATTGTAGATATCATGGTTTGCTGTACGTTGTTATTATATATTAACAGTAATGTGTAATATAACTATTGTATTGTAGATATCTTGGTTTACTGTAGGTTGTTATTATATATTAACAGTAATGTGTAATATAACTATTGTATTGTAGATATCATGGTTTGCTGTACGTTGTTATTATATATTAACAGTAATGTGTAATATAACTATTGTATTGTAGATATCTTGGTTTACTGTAGGTTGTTATTATATATTAACAGTAATGTATATTATAACTATTGTATTGTAGTTATCCTGGTTTACTGTAGGTTGTTATTATATATTAACAGTAATGTATATTATAACTTTTGTATTGTAGATATCCCGGTTTGCTGTAGGTTGTTATTATATATTAACAGTAATGTGTAATATAATTATTGTATTGTAGATATCATGGTTTGCTGTACGTTGTTATTATATATTAACAGTAATGTGTAATATAACTATTGTATTGTAGATATCTTGGTTTACTGTAGGTTGTTATTATATACTAACAGTAATGTGTAATATAACTATTGTATTGTAGATATCATGGTTTGCTGTACGTTGTTATTATATATTAACAGTAATGTGTAATATAACTATTGTATTGTAGATATCTTCGTTTACTGTAGGTTGTTATTATATATTAACAGTAATGTATATTATAACTATTGTATTGTAGTTATCCTGGTTTACTGTAGGTTGTTATTATATATTAACAGTAATGTATATTATAACTTTTGTATTGTAGATATCCCGGTTTGCTGTAGGTTGTTATTATATATTAACAGTAATGTGTAATATAATTATTGTATTGTAGATATCATGGTTTGCTGTAGGTTGTTATTATATATTAACAGTAATGTGTAATATAACTATTGTATTGTAGATATCCTGGTTTACTGTAGGTTGTTATTATATATTAACAGTAATGTGTAATATAACTATTGTATTGTAGATATCCTGGTTTACTGTACGTTGTTATTATATATTAACAGTAATGTATAATATAACTATTGTATTGTAGATATCTTGGTTTACTGTAGGTTGTTATTATATATTAACAGTAATGTATATTATAACTATTGTATTGTAGTTATCCTGGTTTACTGTAGGTTGTTATTATATATTAACAGTAATGTATATTATAACTTTTGTATTGTAGATATCCCGATTTGCTGTAGGTTGTTATTATATATTAACAGTAATGTGTAATATAACTATTGTACTGTAGATATCATGGTTTACTGTACGTTGTTATTATATATTAACAGTAATGTGTAATATAACTATTGTATTGTAGATATCCTGGTTTACTGTAGGTTGTTATTATATATTAACAGTAATGTATAATATAACTACTGTATTGTAGATATCCTGGTTTACTGTAGGTTGTTATTATATATTAACAGTAATGTGTAATATAACTATTGTATTGTAGATATCCTGGTTTGCTGTAGTGTTATTATATATTAACAGTATTGTATATTATAACTATTGTATTGTAGATATCCTGGTTTGCTGTAGGTTGTTATTATATATTAACAGAAATGTGTAACCCAGCACGACAGTATCTCAGGTTAGTTAAGGATGTTTTTATCATGATAATAATAAACTCTAATGTGACTTATATAATTTACATATAGTTCTGATATCTACTTGTAAATATATATACATAAGCACATGTTTATGGACATTCTGTGTTTAAATATTAGACCACTCTAGTGTAATAATGTTCAGCAAAATTTTACATTGTTCTTAGTCAAAGCAAAATATCAATTTCCTATTTCAGTAAAGCAACTACATTAGACAGAGCTTATGGACCAGCTTGGTTAGCTTATGGTCACAGTTTTGCTGTGAAGAAGGAACATGATCAAGCAATGGCAGCCTATTTTACAGCCTCACAAATTTTA
This sequence comes from Lottia gigantea, assembly GCF_000327385.1. Lineage (NCBI taxonomy): Eukaryota > Metazoa > Mollusca > Gastropoda > Lottiidae > Lottia > Lottia gigantea. The sequence goes on from NW_008710694.1 coordinate 904,727, forward strand.
CGAGGGTCAGTAGGAATAAGATTGACAATTTACTTTTGACAGTAGCTTGTTTCATAAAACTTGATGCAAATCTATTTTTGCTTCAGGACAGATTTAGAATGGACCCTGTCATATATGCGCACTTGTTATTTTTAAGTTATTTTATTTGCGTATCTAATCATCCATCCAAACTGCTCTAATATTTATTAATATTTGGGAATTAATCAGACATTTTTTGTTACCTATATTATATTATACTATATATATTATATTATATTATATTATATTATATTATATTATATTATATTATTATATTATATTATATTATATTATATTATATTATTATATTATATTATATTATATTATATTATATTATATTATATTATATTATATTATATTATATTATATTATATTATATTATATATTATATATTATATTATATTATATTATATATTTATTTTATATTTTAGATGTCATCTACCCGCTTTATATATAGGGTTAGAATATGGTTTAACAAATAATTCCAAACTAGCTGAAAAATTCTTTAATCAAGCTTTAAGTATAGCACCAGAAGATCCTTTTGTTCTTCATGAAATGGGTGTCATTGCTTTTCAAAATCAAAAGTAGGTATCTCTCTTTTGTAAACAATATTTTGTTCATAACAGGGATTAGGAACAGGCTTTTGCCTATATTGCCATTTTCCTTGATTATTAAAAGATATCAAATGATTACCATATTTTTTTTTATGTATACTCTTTATTCTAATGATGTATTTTTGGGAGCAAATTTCCTCAGAATCTTAACGATCCATTTTCTGTAAATCTAAACACAAGTTCACTAGAAGGATTGTATGCAGTGTTTCTACGTAGGTCTACAGTTGGCTGCATTCACTTGCATTTAAATCAATGAAAGAGCTGCATTTGCAACATCCTGTGACACAAAGTATCTAATGATGTCAAGCTTGAATTTCAGTTTGTAATTGCTTGACATTGTAAAGATGATATATACCAAGCTGTACATATTTTGATTTGATAGTTTTCTCTTTTGATTAGATTTTTACTCTTCCTACAACATTACATCTTTTTATTAAATTATAGTTATACAGAGGCAGAAAAATACTTTCTTGATGCTTTACAACGAGTTCAGAATATAGATAGAAATGTCATACCTGATAAATGGGAACCATTACTAACTAATCTAGGTCATGTGTCACGTAAACTCAAGTAAGTCTATTGATTATTCATAACCACAGTACATGAGGAAACATGTTAGTGAAGGTTTGGCCAGTTTCTTATGAAGTTTTTACAGTGTGACACTCTGAGTAACAGCATGGTTTAGTTTTATAATTCTAATAGAAAGGGCTCTGCAATTTTTTTTAAACTGATTACAAAATGTCTCTTAAGATATATACTATATCTCTACCAATAGATATTATTTTTTTTCAGAAAATATGATGAAGCATTAGATTATCATAGAAAAGCTCAAAGTTTGGTACCTCAAAATCCTTCTACCTATTCAGCTATAGGATTTGTTTATACTCTAAAAGGGGATAATTTGAAAGCAGTTGATTATTTTCATAAGGTAAGTTATTGTTATTATTCATTGAAACATAACTTCTTGTCAGACTTCAAAGATGGGTTCCATTATTTTCATTTATGATAATGAAAATGCTAATATGTATATGAATAGAATGTAGAGATGTTCTAATGACTTGGAAAACACCAGTTTGTCTCACATAATTAATTAATAATTAGCTAAATTAGAAGAGAATTACCAGCAGAATTCAAATGTGTGACCGATCAAGGTCAAAAGTCTATTTTTGGACATTTAGGATTGGTTGAAACGCTTAATTATATGCAATAAGAACATAATGATATGATTAGGGATACATGATAATTCATTAGAAACACTATTAATCAAAAGAAACCTAACTTTAAAGTCCAAACTTATCAGAATTAGAATACCATTTTGTAATTTTTAATTTGATATTTTTCTTCATAGCAATATAACAATTTTTCTACTGCAGTCCCTTATATTATAAAACCAATCAAAGCATGTTATGTTTGAGGACCCGTTTGATAATATCAATTTCAATATTTTTTTCAACAGGCTTTAGGTATACGCAGAGATGATGCTTTCTCAACCACAATGTTAGGAAATGTTATGGATGCTCTAATGTTAGATATGTCACCAGGTTTTGGTATGTTGTCTCACTCTTTTATTTGATATTGGTTTATATTATGATATTATGTATTAAAATTACTGATTGGCAGACAGTTCCAATGTTATATTCTTTAAATGACATTTAGAAGTAGATAAAACATTAAATAAATAACACTATTATAGATATACTACTCCTTTCTTTAATTTCTGCAACGTTTCAATTCACATACTGGAATCTTTATCAAGCAAGTTGAATAATTGTTTTGTTATACTATCAGCTCTTGTGAAATATCCATCAAACAATTAAGACTTTAAGGAAAGAAGGGTAGCTCTTCTGTTATTTTCCTTGTTACATATTCCACCATTAGGACTCTTAGTTGGGGATTCATCAAATCAACCAGTGTTCATTAAAACAAGTTGGAACAGGTTTCAGAACATCTTCTACTTTTGCGAAAAAATAGTAAGTGTGGACATAAAATGGCAGAGAAAGGAATTGAAGGGAAAATTTTGAATGTGACATATTCTGGTTCTGTATACCGTTTGACTGAAGCCAGAATTGGAACAGACGGAACCTGTTCAGAGCTCCCCAATCGTGTGCCACTTAGAATTGCCATTGATGCTCCATCATGATGTCTGTTTTTATTGGCTAATTAAGGTTGAGATATAAAGCTGTCTATAATACCAGTGGTATTTTGATTTCCAGGTTTATTAGATGAAGAAATACCAGAGTTACCTCCTCCTGGTAAATTGAATAAATCTCTAACAGAGAATAATAAAACTAAGGTAGATATTACTTACATTGTTGTACAGCTTGATTATATCAGTCTATAGGAAACATTAAGGGAAAGGGCAGTGGGAGTGGGGTTGGGGGGGCACAGACAATTTCTTCACTATGTAAAATAGACAATAAAAGTGAAGGGGCCAAAGCAGGACCAACTATGCCCTTTTGTAGAAACACCAATGATGTAAAATACAGAGTTTATTGTGATTATTATTTTATTAAGAATGGTACTATGATTGTAGGAATGGGTATTTTGTGAAGAATCAACTGGTCCAGTAGCTAGTACTATAAATCAATCACCAGAACTTGATAATTCAGGAATGTCCATAGAGGAAATAGAGATGGAGGCTAGTGATTGAATATCAACTTATAGTCTTCATACAGTGCTTGTGTGATACACTGTCTTGGCTTGAAGAGATATAAGATCTGTTATGTTGGACAGGTTGTCACAGTGACAGGATTTGACTTCTTTGTCAAAACTATGTCAATATAATTTATTATACTGGTTGTTTTGAAATTAGAGATCTCCCCCTTCCTATTCCACGGATAAAAACTAATGTGATTCAGAACTATATTATTTTATTAAAGTTTTTCTCTGGGTATCTATTATTTTATGTGGCCTCCATCTTCCTGTACCACAACCTACATTCTCAATGGTATCGTTTCGATACACTCAGATCAGATTTCAGATTGGATAGTGTTGGACATATGTATATACAATAAATTATGTATATGTACAAGAGTCATGCTCATGAAATGAAAATAAAGACTATGGTGGGACGACCAGATATAGACAATTGATATATGAATATAGAATCAAAACTCTCAGTTCAGCACCAAGAATGAAATAATTCAAAAGTTTGTGAACAAGAAACATGAATTGTGCCACAAAGGAATCATATTCTTTAAATTTGTTATATTTTGTAAAAATTGTAAAAATAAAAATGATAAATAAATTATTTTTTTTTTCCCCCCCTAACTATTATGTGGGAATCTGGAATTTCAGCTAAAATTATCTGCCCTTATTCATTCCCTATTTATTATAGATATTAGAATAATATTACTAATATTTTACTGTCTTTGGGTATTAGGGGGTAAGAGCACTGGCACAGGCGATGTTAGTCCAGTTATTTCCTTGCCATAAAAAGACAGTGTTCCAGCGTTAGAGAGAAGTAGAGTTATTGTTGCCATGATTACATTCACGAATTGAACATTCATGCTTTTGTATGTCTGATATTGTCGTTTGTCTTCTATACTTAACCACGCGGCAATATATGCATATTGTGTCGTATTGCGATGTATCGATTCACCAATATATCTAAACTGCTTACTAAATGTCCCATTTTTGTGTTTAGTAATTTGGCCACCGGAAATATGGTCACAGTAATACGGGCACAAGGTGTTATGGTCACAGTAATACGGGCACAAAGTATTATGGTTACAGTAATACGAGCACAAGGTGTTATGGTCACAGTAATACGGGCACAAAGTGTAATGGTCACAGTAATACGGGCACAAGGTGTTATGGTCACAGTAATACGGGCACAAAGTATTATGGTCACAGTAATACGGGCACAAGGTGTTATGGTCACAGTAATACGGTCACAAAGTATTATGTGTCCGTATTACTGTGACTACAATACCTTGTTTTGTATGACTGTGACCATACTTTATATCTGATTGGTTAATACATTGATTTTAAGATCAACCAGTTAGATTAACAGATAACAACTAATGCATGATTAACTGATATTTCCAAGCCATACTAACTACGAATGGTTCTATCATGAAAGTAACACACACGAACGTAGTCGAGTTTTGAAAAAGGTTATTATATTTCAACAAAGCCTTCGAATTAGATTTAAAGGTTCAGAAATTGCTGTGTACTACATTCGTGTGTGTTGTTTTCGTGTAAGAACCATTCGTTGTTTCGTATGTACCAAGCCCTCACCAAACATTTCTATAATAAATGAATAAAGAAAAGGAAGTGTTGACATCCTGACCTCTAATCTTACAAACACAGGAAAGTGGCAGGAAATCTGTTTTAATGATAACTTTCACCGTTCAACTTCATTCAGTAATTATTAAACACTCCTGTATATAGGGCATTATTCCTTTATTCACTATTGAATTATATTTAAACTAAAAATCTTGGAAAATGAATTGGATATTTGTGTGTTTGATGGTATTGGTTGTTGTAACTGTAGTGGAATCTAGGAACTCTGGTAAACGTTTTTCATTTATATCTATTAAACTGGACTTACCCTCTTACCTGAAGGTCCAAGGTTAAATTATTGCATAGTTCTCTGTCTGTGTTAGGCTACCCCCTTGTCAGTGATTTGGGTCGAGGGGCTTACATGGAATGAGCGTCTAATCGTACTTATGAGACAATAAATACAGTGTCTTTGTACAAAATCAAAAAGATATATATTTTATGAGCACAAAATCTGAGCCCCAGCACCAATTCATTCCTGGTGTCCTCACAGAACACTGCGTGATATTGCCTGTCTTCATCAGTGGATTCAAGTTCAGAAAAGTAGAAAAAAGAACTCATTTCATTTAATTCATTTTTCCATTATGTCTTGAAATTGAAAGAATGTTTCGGCATCAGATTCTCATGTTGATAAGTGTTACAGATAACAAACTTCCATCTATATAGCTGTGTCTGCTTATCAGCTGTAATAATTTTGGTTGTAGATATATTACTTTAACTGACCTGTAATCATTCTAGTATGTATGGTGAGATGTCCTAGAAGATTTGATTGTAAGTCGAGAATAAGAACTGAGTTTCCAGGCTGCTCCTCTTGTCAGTGTTCTAATAGAAATATTTTATGTAAGTATATCATGTCAATGGTCTAATAGAAATATTCTATGTAAGTATATCATGTCAGTGTTATAATAGAAATATTCTATGTAAGTATATCATGTCAGGGTTCTAATAGAAATATTCTATGTAAGTATATCATGTCAATGTTCTAATAGAAATATTCTATGTAAGTATATCATGTCAGGGTTCTAATAGAAATATTCTATGTAAGTATATCATGTCAGTGTTCTAATAGAAATATTCTATGTAAGTATATTATGTAAGTGTCAGTGGAAACTAACAGTCTTGTTCAAAAATGATTAATCCATTTATTCCCCGATCATAGGGAGCTCATAATTTAATTTTTTCTCTACTTTAATTCATATTCAAATAGAATTTTCAATTGCATGCTATTTGTCTTTGCATTTTGGGTCTTGAAAATATGTCTTCAGAAGTACTGAAAAAATAGCCAAAATCGCATAATTTTTTGGAAAAATACCTCAAACAAAGAAATTCACTTCCCATTTCTATATAGTCTTTTCTATATACAGCAGAGTCTCGAAGGTGGTAAATTCTGGACACACATGGATTTGTGAACACTATTACTTCTTAGCTTAGCTAAACAAATCCCCGAGGTGTGCTTGATCAAACGAATGGCGCAAACGTCCCTTTTAGTTGCCCTCAGACAATAGCGATGTCCAGTTGCCTATGGTTCCGAATAATGAAAGTGGCCATGATTTCCGAACTCAGTTGCATGATATTTGCGTTTAAAGCCAATGACCGCTATTCTGATCCCTATGATGTGACAAGTCAGACAACTTTATTTTGTGATGACAGGAAGAGGTTGTGATATTTGTTTGTTATATTTTATATGATATATTATCTTTTTCAGCATGTCCACAATAGTATTTATACTAAATAAACATGACAAGATCTGTATTTTTATATTGTATATAATTAGTGTCCAGCACTGATTAATTCACACAATGAAAGTGGAAAACATGACGTAATAACATCGGTAATGAATTACTAAACCCCGTTTCTCAAAATATCATAGATTAACGTACGAACGTAGGCGTTATAAATTACCGATTTGATAACGTCAAAAAAACGCTTGACGTGCAAGTTTAGTCGCAAGGATTTTTGAGAAACGGGATCCAGTCATTATGTATTCTCCCCTCTTCACAATGATAAGATATATACAATGCAATCAAACCCCTGCATTTACAAACTTCAGTGATTCAAGAAAAATGCCGAAGGATTACAAGGTATTAAATGCAGTTCGTAGCTCGCCATTGACATTGTCATGAAAGTATCCTCCAAACCAACTTTTGAGTATCATATATAGACATTTGCTCTTTCAGATTGAAAATTCTGAATAATCCATCACATTGTTGGAGTTTGACGCTCCATTGTCCGTAGGAGCATCACACTATGACAGTTTTAACTGCACCCAAACACACGATTTTACTCTTGTAGAAGATCTGATCTCTTTAGCTCTTTAACTGGCTCTGTATCTGAAAAATGTCATTGAAGGTTTCAATTTTATTACAACACTGTTCTCATCATCTAATACAAACAGTGTGGCAATTAAAAATTCAGTCGGTAGTTGGTATTCCACAAGCCTGTCAGCCAATCCCCCCTCCCTCCTCAATGGCACCACTGCCCCATTACCTTCATTTTCCTGGTCGTCTGGTTCTATTCTGTCATACTCTAAACAGGTTATTGATGTATCTGGTTCCACCACACATTTACTGTAGGTCCCTTGAATCTGGGTAGATTTACTGCTTCCACAACCCATATTAAATTCCTCTGTCTACACACTTGGACATCCAGACGTTTTGTTCTCAATTAACAAGACAGATCTTACTAATTAATATATTATTATATAAACTATATGTGATATTTATTTAATATATTTCCAATGTGTCTTGTATGTACACGATGTCAACGAAATTTCAAGCGAAGATTTTTGATGCTTTGAATTGAAACTTTGTCTGTCCTAATGAGAATTTCAATAAAGGCTGCCTTGTAACATTTGTTGAATATCCAGATTTCCAATATATAGTCAATTCGCGAGGTTTATCTTATATCTTATCTATAATCTTGTTGTCTATATTTCCAATGTGTTTGATATTTACTGAATCTCAACGAAATGAAAACCTCAAACGTAGATATTAGATGTTTCGAATTGAAACTTTTTCTGTCCTTCAATAAAATTCACTCTGTCCAATTCAAGCTGCTTTGTAACATTCAACATTCACTGATTATCCACATTTGAATTAAAAACAACTGCCCTTAAGAGAAGTTCACACTGTCCTAGGCTACTTTGTAACCTTCGAATATTCACTAATTATATAATAACGAAATTTTCTTTTCATTTCCTGAGGTATTCGTAACTGTTCACTCTTATATTAGGCTTAATCATAATCCAATGGCCAAGTGTTGCTGTCACCAGCAGCAAATATATATATCTTACAGAATATATACATAATAACATTATGGTATTACTTTCAACATGAAAGATTGTCATTTAGAATTATAATTTTATTGATCTTCTTATAGCCCTGTACGTAGATCGATAATTCCATGTTTAATCCATTGTTTTTATTCGTTGGTAACCCCCAAGGGTAGAGATATTTATTCCATTAGAACCAATTACTCATTAATACATATTTTATAGTAACACGTAATTGGAAACTACACATGGAATATACAGGTAGAATACTAATACAATATTATTATTTACAATTAGAATCTTGAAGGGTCTCGATATTGTGTCTGGAAAAGGTACGAGGCGTTGAACCACTAAATAGTATATAGAACAACACACACAGTAGGTTATATAGCTACTAGAATAACACAAGGAGTAGAATAAATAGTTATTATCATGTATAGAACAATTTAAAGAACACATAGAGTAGACTATAGAGTTAATAAAACAACACATAGAGTAGACTATAGAGTTAATAAAACAACACATAGAGTAGACTATAGAGTTAATAAACAACACATAGAGTAGACTATAGAGTTAATAAAACAACACATAGAGTAGACTGTAGAGTTAATAAAACACATAAATTAGACTAAATAGTAATTAGAAAAACACACAGAAGATTATAGAGTTAATAAATAACACATAGAGTAGACCTTAGAGTTTATAAAACAACACATACACAAGATTATAGAATTCATAAACAACACATAAAATAGATTTTAGAGTCAATAAAACTACACATAGAGTAGACTATAGAATTAATAAAACACATAAATTAGACCAAATAGTAATTAGAACAACACATAGAGTAGACTATTGAGTTAAATAATACAACACATGTAATAGACAGAAATAATAACTACAACACATAGAGTAAACTAAAGAGTAAATAAAAGAATACATGAGTATAGAATATATTTGATACAACACGTTGAGTAGACTACAGAGTGAAAAAGAACAGTTTAAAGATAACAGCAGAATGTTTTATAAATATACATTACTACAGAAAGGGAAGGAAAAAAGAGCGAGCATTCAAAACAGCAACAGTCGTGGTTTTAGTTTTATGACTAGGGTCTTTGAAGAATATCGGTGTACAGATAATAATATATAGGAGAGAAACGGCCTATTCTATCCTTATATTATACTGTGAAGACGATTTATACAATAGCCCTTTCATCTAACGCGACAAACCATTCAATACAAAACAATTTAGACAATATACATATTTGCCCCTCATATCTATTTTGTTGATATGTATAGGTATATATACACAATAAATAATACAATGTACGATTTGTATACACACCATGTATATATGATCTGTAAGAAGTCATGGTGAAATTAAATATTTACTTGAGTTTTTCAATCGGTTTTAGTAGTATTTGGATACTATATCGAATATCATTGGAATATTCATCAATGATAAAATGTAAGACGGTAAGTTGGTTAAGTTTTATGAAGTTTCTTTATTATATTGTGATAATTTTTAAATGACATTTAGGTTTAGAGATCACATAACGTAACGAACACAATTTTATGGTATACTGCTCATGATCTATCTCGACTAATCTTGCCCTACCCGTTTCTCGGATGTATTATCGGTTTTAGTGAGTATGCGCTGATATCCCAACCGTATATCACGTCCGATGAACGGGTAGGGCAATATTAGTCGAGCTACTCATGATAATGGCGATGTAAATTGTTTAAGTGTTGTGTACAATAAACTCAGGAGAAGTATACCATAAAATTGTCTCCGTTATTTGATATTACTTAACGGAATACCCGTATATTTATTAAATAGCTTTATATTTTCACTTTTCTCAAGAAAAAATTGTCAAGAGTTGAAGCGTTATGTACAAGAAAATCCAGGATAAATTCAAAATGAGTTGATGTAGTTTTATCGGTAACATGTGTCTAGCAAATTAAATACAGATTCACCATCTCGATGGTGACCCGTGAACACTATTAATGAAAGGCTTAGCTAAAAAAAATTCCCCGTTTCTAAAACGAAGGCATGATTGTACAAACGACTGCATACTATTTATAATAACTTCATGACTTATAGATTCACACTTAAGCTGACAGTCACTTTCTGTTTTAGGTATTTTAGGAAGTAGGGATCCAACTGGTTCAATAACCGTCTTATTGGTTTTCAAATTGAAAGACAATTCAATATCTAGAGACTTATAAGATGGGATGTAGTGATTCAAAGATAGAGGAAGAGGATTATATTCTTCCACCAACAGACCCAGAAACAGAAGCAAGAAACCCTGTTGTCTTTACTAATAATGCAAATCCTGAACCTCCTAAACGATCCAGATCTCAATTAATACCGTCAATTAAACAATTTTCTGAAATTGATTCTCATGCTCGAAGTGTAAGTTTTTATTTTAACTAGAATACCAAATGTACATTGAAAATGTTGCCTTTAAGCGCGTTCCTATTATTTCCGTTATCCAAGTCCTATGTATTAGGCACGGTTTTGTACTTTTGAAACATTTTACTCATAATATAAAGCCCGTTACTTGTAATACCACGTTGTAATTGTACATATCACACCTTTATACCCGTAATTTATACGACCGTTTTTATCCTGATATAGCGTCATAATTACTCATGATGTAACGTCTTTATTATTCATGATATAAACGTCAGTATTTCCAATAAAGCACAACCTTATAACTCATGATATAAACGTCAGTATTTCCCATAAAACAGATTATTAGTACTCATGATCTAACATCAGTATATCTCATGATATAACGTCAGTATTTCCCATAAAGCATATCCTTATAACTCATGATATAGCGTCATCATTACTCATGATATAAACGTCAGTATTTCCCATAAAGCACATCCTTATAACTCATGATATAGCGTGATTATTACTCACGATATAAACGTCGGTATTTCCCATAAAACACATCCTAACAACTCATAATATAGCGTCATTATTACTCATGATATAAACGTCAGTATTTCCCATAAAGCACATCCTTATAACTCATGATATAGCGTCATTATTACTCACGATATAAACGTCGGTATTTCCCATAAAGCACATCCTTACTACTCATGATATAGCGTCATTATTACTCATGATATAAACGTCGGTATTTCCCATAAAACACATCCTTATAACTCATGATATAGCGTCATTATTACTCATGATATAAACGTCGGTATTTCCCATAAAGCACATCCTTATAACTCATGATATAGCGTCATTATTACTCATGATATAAACGCTAGTATTTCCTATAAAGCACATCCTTATTACTCATGATATAGCGCCATTATTACTCACGATATTAACGTCAGTATTTCCCATAAAACACATCCTAATAACTCATGATATAGCGTCATTATTACTCACGATATAAACGTCGGTATTTCCCATAAAACACATCCTAATAACTCATAATATAGCGTCATTATTACTCATGATATAAACGTCAGTATTTCCCATAAAGCACATCCTTATAACTCATGATATAGCGTCATTATTACTCACGATATAAACGTCGGTATTTCCCATAAAGCACATCCTTATTACTCATGATATAGCGTCATTATTACTCATGATATAAACGTCAGTATTTCCCATAAGGAACATCCTTACTACTCATGATATAGCGTCATTATTACTCATGATATAAACGTCAGTATTTCCCATAAAGCACACCCTTATAACTCATGATATAGCGTCATTATTACTCACAATATAAACGTCAGTATTTCCCATAAAGCACATCCTTATAACTCATGATATAGCGTCATTATTACTCATGATATAAACGTCAGTATTTCCCATAAAGCACATCCTTATAACTCATGATATAGCGTCATTATTACTCACGATATAAACGTCGGTATTTCCCATAAAGCACATCCTTACTACTCATGATATAGCGTCATTATTACTCATGATATAAACGTCGGTATTTCCCATAAAACACATCCTTATAACTCATGATATAGCGTCATTATTACTCATGATATAAACGTCGGTATTTCCCATAAAGCACATCCTTATAACTCATGATATAGCGTCATTATTACTCATGATATAAACGCTAGTATTTCCTATAAAGCACATCCTTATTACTCATGATATAGTGCCATTATTACTCACGATATTAACGTCAGTATTTCCCATAAAGCACATCCTTATAACTCATGATATAGCGTCATTATTACTCATGATATAAACGTCAGTATTTCTCATGATATAAACGTCAGTATTTCCTATAAAGCACATCCTTATTAGTCATGATATAGCGTCATTATTACTCATGATATAAACGTCGGTATTTCCCATAAAGCACATCCTTATAACTCATGATATAGCGTCAGTATTTCTCATGATATAAACGTCAGTATTTCCCATAAAGCACATCCTTATAACTCATGATATAGCGTCAGTATTTCTCATGATATAAACGTCAGTATTTCCTATAAAGCACATCCTTATTACTCATGATATAGCGTCATTATAATTCAAGACATCACGTCGTAAGTTGCCATTATTACTCACTATATAACGTCAGTATTTCCCTCAAATACATCATTATTACTCGTGATATACAGTCAAACAATGTCATTATTACTCATGATATAACGTGATTATTACTCACGATATAACGTCATTAATACTCACGATTATTAGCGATATTACTAGTAATATAGCGTCTCTGGTTTTCATTTAAGCATGTCTTTATTTCTGATGAAAACATGTCGTTAGTACTTATTGTAGAACTCATGCCATCCAATTCGGCAGATTAAGGTCTTGGTGGAAGCTTTGGAAATCAAGACTTGTTTCAAAGTCAATGGCCAAGAGATTCTGTATGATTGCAGGTACCAGATGATGTCAAGTTAACACCACCAACTTTAGTGAAATATCTTGTAGAACCATGTACAAGAGATTTAGATGTAATCCGAGTATTTTATGTTTGGATTTGTTCCAACATCAGGTATGAGAATGTTTGGAGTTTTGAAAAATAAATAATCCTATCTAATTCATAATCAAATTATAGAATGATATTATCTATACGATTCTCCAGATGCAAGTAATATTAATTATTCTGGACATCCTTGGGTAATAAATTAGTTCCTTAAGGGCTATTGAATATAAAACTATCTTGTCCAAATAGAATGGAATGAACAGGGTTGTTAAGTGGCACTTTATACGCTCAGAAACATATATGTGAACTGTAGGATTCGTCCGAAACATGTTATATATTTGTATGCTGGCTATATCTGTTTTAGATACGATGTTGATGTATATAATGGTAAGAAGTCACCAAGTAACGCTCCTCAAACTGTTTTAAACAAAAAACTAGCAGTGTGTCAGGGATATAGTGAGTTATTTGCCCTTTTCTGTCGGTAAGTAGCCTTTTTGTATCTTGAATTGCGCAAATTAGTTATTTTAGTGTATTTTAGGGCTTTTAGATATGAAAAAATGAAACAGACAGAAATAGAAAGCCTTAAAAAAGATTCTTGGCAGTAAATACGCTTATTATTACGCCTTGTTCATATCCAACACTTGGGGCCCTTTTCTCGAAAAAATCCTTCTTTGATATTTGTCGTAAGGTTTTTATTTAACATTGAGAAATACCACACTTACGACAAATTTAATCGTAAATTTTTTTGTGAAACTGGGCCTTCATTTATATTATGTTTATTTGATTATCTTTTGTTTTCTAGAATGGTAAAGATTCCAGTGAAAGTAATAACCGGACATTCTAAAGGTTTTGCCTATAATGCTAATCGTCGTATAACAGAAGACACGGAAACAAATCATGCCTGGAATGCCGTTTATACTCAGGGCGAATGGAGGTTTATTGAATGTACGTGGGGAGCTGGAAGAATGAACGACGACGGAAAATGGGAAAAGGCGTATACTGATCGTCATTTTATGCAGGATCCCGATAAATTTATTAATGCCCATTTTCCTCTGTTGGAGAATGCTGAAGAAAACAGCTCCAAATGGCAGATATTGAAAGAACCCATCACTCTAGAGGAGTTCGCTAGTAGAATCAAACTATATGAAGCTGCTCAAGACTGGGACGTTGATTTCCATCCACATAAACACGTCCAATTAGAAACCAAAGACGTGATTGAAATCTTCGTTAGAGCTAAAAATGTGCCTTTAACTGATGTTGGCGCTCACATGTATGATAGAGAGGGTGAGGCGTATGACACTTACCTCATGGTTCAAAGACTTCCAAATCACGTTTTTAAATTAACAGTAAAACCTCCCAAATCCACAAAATATAAAATCACTATACTTGGTCGGATATCACCCGAGAACGACGGAGGCTATGCTACTCTTGTTGATTATATGGTGGAGGGGCAAGATATATCAGGACCTATCGATCCTTTCCCAGACCATTTTGGTGCTTGGGGAGTCCGAGATCCGACTAAGTTTGGAATTGACGGGAGTATGACATATCGTACAGTGTTTGCGTCTGATTCGGGAAGGATGAGTCTCCCCATTAAAACAATCGGTAACAGCAGATTTACCCATAAGCTCGTCCATGCTGAAAAGGCCATCGAAGATGCCGACGATTTCATAATTCGTGAATTTCAGAAAAATCTTATGGTCTTACACATAAGGTTTCCTTTCAAAGGTTTTTATACTTTAAAAATTTACACCAAATCCAACTCGTCAGATCAGAAAATGTTTACGCACGCTACCAATTTGCTTATCGATTGTCATAATCCCGCAGACATTGGCCCATTTCCTAAAACGTTTGCTGAAACTGATCGTCAGGAATGCATCCTTCTAGAACCAGGAGAGAAAGATGTACCAGCAAACACTGAAGTTGCGTTCACAATTGAATCTCCTATTTTACAATGCGCTATGGTCAAATCGTCATCAGGCTCTACTAAAATGCAAGGTAACAATAAGAATGAATGGAGTGCGACAGTGACTACCCCGGATCCCGGTGAAAAAATAACAATATATGGGAGTGAAACACCAGATCGATATTTAGCTTTGTATCAATTTCGATCAGAGAAAGATCCACTACCAAGTACCAGGGCTAAAATAGAAACTCCTAAATCTCAGACTCAAAGTGAATTTCAGAGCGAAGACGATTTCGAATTTAAGAACTTGGCAGATTCCAATTTAACTATAGACTAAACTCATACTTGGGATATTTATTATAAGAATTATTCGGATATGTTATATCTAAATGAGAACTATTTACGAGAGATTGTGTAACATTTGACAGGCGTTTCAACATAGTAATACTTCCATGTATTCATTTGAGTCGACATAAAATAATGTTCAACATTTATAACTAGATATTGTTATCCACTACTATCAGCTAACAACACCTTTATGACTAGGTATTGTTATCTACTACTATCAGCTAACAACATCTTTATGACTACGTATTGTTATTTACTACTATCAGCTAACAACATCTTTATGACTAGATATTGTTATCTACTATCAGCTAACAATATCTTTAGGACTAGATATTGTTATCTACTACTATCAGCTAACAATATCTTTATGACTAGGTATTGTTATCTACTACTATCAGCTAACAATATCTTTATGACTAGGTGTTGTTATCTACTACTGTCAGCTAACAACATCTTAATGACTAGGTATTGTTATCTACTACTATCAGCTAACAACATCTTTATGACTAGGTATTGTTATCTACTACTATCAGCTAACAATATCTTTATGACTAGATATTGTTATCTACTACTATCAGCTAACAACATCTTAATGACTAGGTATTGTTATCTACTACTATCAGCTAACAACATCTTTATGACTAGGTATTGTTATCTACTACTATCAGCTAACAACATCTTAATGACTAGGTATTGTTATCTACTACTATCAGCTAACAACATCTTTATGACTAGGTATTGTTATCTACTACTATCAGCTAACAACATCTTTATGACTAGGTTTGTTATCTACTACTATCAGCTAACAGCATCTTTATAACTAGATATTGTTATCTACTACTATCAGTTAACAATATCTTTATGACTATGTATTGTTATCTACTACTATCAGCTAACAGCATCTTAATGACTAGGTATTGTTATCTACTACTATCAGCTAACAACATCTTAATGACTAGGTATTGTTATCTACTACTATCAGCTAACAGCATCTTTATAACTAGATATTGTTATCTACTACTATCAGCTAACAACATCTTTATAACTAGATATTGTTATCTACTACTATCAGCTAACAACATCTTTATAACTAGATATTGTTATCTACAACTATCAGCTAACAACATCTTTATAACTAGATATTGTTATCTACTACTATCAGCTAACAACATCTTTATGACTAGATATTGTTATCTACTACTATCAGCTAACAACATCTTTATGACTAGGTATTGTTATTAACTACTATTAGCTAACAGCATCTTTATGACTAGGTATTGTTATCTACTACTATCAGCTAACAACATCTTTATGACTAGGTATTGTTATTAACTACTATTAGCTAACAGCATCTTTATGACTAGATATTGTTATCTACTACTATCAGCTAACAACATCTTTATGACTAGGTATTGTTATTAACTACTATTAGCTAACAGCATCTTTATGACTAGGTATTGTTATCAACTACTATAAGCTAACAACATCTTTATGACTAGGTATTGTTATCTACTACTATCAGCTAACAGCATCTTTATAACTAGATATTGTTATCTACTACTATTAGCTAACAACATCTTTATAACTAGGCATTGTTATCTACTACTATCAGCTAACAACATCTTTATAACTAGATATTGTTATCTACTACTATCAGCTAACAACATCTTTATAACTAGATATTGTTATCTACTACTACTATCAGCTAACAGCATCTTAATGACTAGGTATTGTTATCTACTACTATCAGCTAACAATATCTTTATGACTAGATATTGTTATCTACTACTATCAGCTAACAACATCTTTATAACTAGATATTGTTATCTACTACTATCAGCTAACAACATCTTTATAACTAGGTATTGTTATCTACTACTATCAGCTAACATCTTTATGACTAGATATTGTTATCTACTACTATCAGCTAACAACATCTTTATGACTAGATACTGTTATCTACTACTATCAGCTAACAATATTTTTATAACTAGGTATTGTTATCTACTACTATCAGCTAACAATATCTTTATGACTAGATATTGTTATCTACTACTATCAGCTAACAATATCTTTATGGCTGGGTATTGTTATCTACTACTATCAGCTTACATCTTTATGGCTGGGTATTGTTATCTTTTACTATCAGCTAACATCTTTGTGGCTTGGTAATGCTATCAGCTTGATTGGATTGTACGCTACCAAATACGCCACACATAATCCTCGATTATATGCGCAGTCGTATTGTTTACAGTCTCTTATCAAGGGCACTAATTGGTTTAAGTCGCTAGAGTTCAATCAAATCAAAGCGTTACATTTACAAACTTCCGTAATACAAGAAAGGTGGCTATTGTAGTCAAGGCATTAGACCTCGTTTGTAATATATATCTTGACATTGTGAAGATGGTGAATTGAGTGATCAATTTAATGGCCTGCATAAATTATGAAATATTCAAGAAAAACAACAAGCTAAAGAACTTTATTCTAAAAATGTTTCATGTTTCCCATGTAACATTTGAGGTTACGGTATAACTGAAATAAAAATGAAATAAAGGTGTTAAAAATAGGATTGAAACAAGCTGGATGTGAAATTCAGTTGTAGATTATAGAAGAGCAAAGATTGTTTACATCGGGGTCTGAATTTTCTAGAATGTTGGAGCCACAGGGTAGCAGTTTTACACATTCCGATGTCTGATACAAATTTGGTAGAGCAAATGGGAACTGGCTGCAATCATATGATCCGAATTTAGTCAAAAAACTAGATCAACGGATCCATCCAAACCGATAAACTCGTCTAATACATGTTAAGACTTCATTGTCAAATGAAATATGACAAACAAAAATAGTTTTATCCCTTTTTTTTTTAGACAACTTGTCTATAACATATTAACTTTTTTTTTTCATAAAGTTAGCTGTACCAATTTTTAGCAATGAATGTTTTTGGTCCGATAAATAACAACCTTTCAAATTTGTTCATGTGCGTACCGTTTCCTGTTCTACAACTTAATAGAAATAAATATATTTCTCAAGATGTTTTATTTTGACTGTCCTTTACAGATTCTACCAGCAGATGTAATTCGATAAGTCGTTATAGCGCGACTAGATTTGTTTTTGACGGGATATTTTATGGAGGTCAATCGTATTCAGAATTAGATGTACTTATGTCTAATACATACTACACGATACATCAGTGCAATGTTCAAAGACAAAATACTTCTTTTACTTATGTCATAATACGTCTAATTCACGATGCAAATGTTAAATTACATAAAACCAACGACAAAATACCTAAAATGATACGTGCAATGTCCTTTCACTTTCGACATCACTTTTGAATAAAGTATAATTGTCTTTATGTCTTTTACATTGCACTAGTTACATTACATCTTCGTCTTAGTATCCTCTACATTGCATTAGCGAACGTGTTTTATCTCAACTGTATTATCTTTTTGTGACTTGTGGGCGGAGCCTATCAGCAATATTAAATCATACACAATAACTTCTCCCCAGGGAACTCTGTGTTGCATTTTAAATTAGACGTATTATGACATAAGTAAAAGAGGTATTGTGTCTTTGAACATTGCACAAATGTATCGTGTCGTATGTATTAGACATTAGTACATAGCATCTAATTCTGGATACGATTGACCTCCATAATATTTAGCCAAAAAAATGATATAGCCGTTTTATAGAATTCGATCATTAAAGCACTTACTCATGAAGATTGTTAGTGGCCCAGGTACAATACATGCAACAGCAGGGTCAGATATACATGGTTGGATACATTTGCCATAGGCTAAATATGGAGAGAATGGACCAACTAGATAATCATATTTCTCAGCACAGAAACACAAATTGCCATTCTTGATTGTAAAATAATTATTACCACCTAAAATAAAGTTAAAACTGTTTTTATAAAAATGCAAAAGTTGTCAGAACAGAATTTGAACAAGTAATACAAAATAGAAGGACGTGGTCTTGTCTAACATTCAGCCCATGGGGACAAATATACTGGCAGCTTTTATTTTGAACAAAAATATTTGGCAGTACAGTAACAATCACCAGTATGAAATATTCACCTTTCAGTCATACACTTCTTTTGAATTTTTTGGGGCGATACTGAATAATATTACCAAGTTTTGTCAAAATCAGACAAGAATCATGCCTTTTAATGTTTACAAGATAAAAAAAGGTCAATAACTATAAAATAGTTTATGGTTTTCAATAAGGTTCACTTTGGGTGATTACAAACTCTCACACCAAGTTTCGTCAAAATCTGGCAAGAATTGTGCCTCCTGGAGTGTTTACCAGCTGAACATTAAACACTTTTTAAGAACAAGGGCAATAACTCATACTAAATATTTTTCTGATTTTCAAAAGGGTTCATTATTTAGGTGATAAAAAATTTGGTAAAATATAATAGAACTAATTCATATCTGATCTATGTTTTGTTTTTGTCAATTAAATAATTGAGGTTTATCTTAATTCGGTATAAATGAGTTCTATTATATTTTACCAAATTGAGAATATTGAGGTGAGAATTCTGGAATGTAATTATATAACTGATTTATTTATAAGATACCCGAAAGTTTTAATTGTTCAAAAATTGTTGGCTTAAAAGCGCCTGAGTTGAAAGCTAACAGACTAAAAGTTTCAAAAGGTTTGAAATCCATGTGTAAGGTCTCGTTGCCACGCTTGGAGCCGTTCACAGTTCTAGTTGATTTTCAACTGCCAAGAGACTATTAGCAGACTTAGTTTGTATGACACTGGGCCTCAACTTTATTTTAATATTGATAGAAATTAGTTATATTTACTTTGTAAACACCCATTTCTGCATTTAAGCGTACTTGAAAGAGTAGGGTTTGAGATATCCAGGTCTCCATCGGATAAATGAAAAGCACTAGAATGTAGAGACTGATCGGGATTACAACTAGAAGTAAAATGAGGCCTTGGGTCTGCAAATAAAAGAAGTAAATGGAGAAACATAACTTAAGTAGGGGGAGGGCTTGGGGTCAAAAATAAATTCATTGGAATGATTTGTTTGAGGCAAAATTCCATGGTCGCATTTTTGGGTACCCGAAATTTGTTTATGAAAGGAAATACGCTGTGCGGATAATTTTCGATAACCCAATCCTTAAAGATGGGTTTCTTTATTTTTCGTAATTATATCATTATGCATAAGAGTTTTAAACAATCATAAATGTACATGTATGTACAGTCTGGATAAACAAAAAAGACTTTTTGAGCTTTCTTGATCGGTGACTCATTGGAATTCTGCTAGTAATTCTCTTCTAATTTAGCAAATTATGGACATATGAGACAAACTGGTATTTTTCCAAGTCATTAGAACACCTCTACTTTTTATTCATATAAGCATAGCATTTTCATTTTCATAAATGACAAAAAGGGAACCCATCTTTAACCGTTCTACATTATGGCTGAGTATGAAAAAAGTAATGAAAAATGTAAATTTCAAACAGATAATTATGAAAACATATGGCCAAAGACCAATGTATATATATATATATATATATATATATTATACATAGATATATATAGGCCAAACTCTAAAACTGCTCAAGTCTTACTGTTTTTATTAATAATTCTTAAACAAATGCAGTTTGATCAATGAGTCGCATCAGAAATAAATAGAGAAATTTAGAAATATTTTTCGTGTATAATTGACATATTTTTTTAATAATTAATCAAACTTAGTCAACAAGTGTATATATTTACTAGTTGGACTTATCAGGTGCCATGAATCTTCAATAAAATTAGATAATTACTAAAACATGCTTCTAACCAGATTTCAAAAGTATTCAGTTTAATGAATTATTACTTAGTTTTATAGATTTATCGTATTATAGATGGATTCTGTTTCGTTATGACACCACGTGAGTCCTTAGCCAAGTTTAAAACTTTCAATTTCTTATTTCATCCTAAATGGAAGTATACTTTTTAAAAGCTGTTTACAGATCAAAAAGATTCAAGAAGATCTTGGAGTCCTAAAATAGATTTCATTACCTGTTAGGTACGAAAATGGTGGCATCTCAGTATCCATCTCGGTGCAAAATTTTTCAGGATTCCTTTGCATATAATCGAATCCACACCAACACTCAATGGAAAAACTGCTTATCTCGAATAACTGGTCTAAGAAAATAAACCGACATCAGACGTTTAATTTAAAAAACTATTCAACACTTAATAATAATTATTAAAGATTTTGGGCAGTACACAATATTAAACCCGCAGTTAAGGGGATGGGAAAAGGTGATGGGGTGAGGGGGTGAGGGTGGACGTGCATAAACGCCTCTTCAACGTCCAACTATCATATATCATTCACATCTAGTTTGATATGTAAAGGGGTTTTCTAAATTGTTTATGTGTATTCGTTCTGCAGAACTAGATTACTGAATTCAGTTATAACCGAATAGGAAAATACGACTCAGTTTGATTTTTTTCGCACTGCAATCCTATCTGGACAGTCGCTTTCGCACTACCCAATGAAATTACCAAGATAACTTGGTATTTGTTTTTAATTGGAAGGGGAACTCACCGTGACATATAAGTTGACACTCCGTTGATGACGCTCCGTTTAGTGCATGGAACGTAAGTTCAGTATTACCAAACACACGGCACATAGGGAGAGTTCCTGCAATCCATATAAATAATTCAATGATAGCTTGCAAGTCATGGTAAACATCCGCCCACACATGGTATTAGCTTGAAACCTGAATTTCCAACTGTCACAGCCTGTAGCACAAGGGGCCTCGGTTTATTGTCCCATCCGAACGACTAGACACTTTTTCCATGTCAGCCCCTCTTACCGGCTTTAAAATTTAACATGCTATTAGATTCATACATGTAGCCAAGAGGAAATCTCTAAGGAAGGTTAAGGGTTCGGTCCCCATTGGAAATAAGCTGATCAGGAATTTATTCAAGACAAATTTCATCATAGTTCCAAAGATTATATTTCTATGTATTTTGACTTTCTTATACTTTTCTGTTCTGACCCAAACTGCATTTCGACACACGACATAAATATGATTTTTATTAGAATACATAAATAAATCTCTATTTTAATACTTGCGTAGTAACAGACTTTTATTAGTCTTCAAATATCCTATTTGAAACGATTTCAACAATATCTAAAACCTACCTGTACATTGTAGAGGACCAGTTTGCCAGGAACCAGAAGCTAGGCAGTCAAGAGATGAATCCCCACCACTTCGAGTATATCCTGATCGACATGTATACGTTGCTATACTGGAGAAAGTCGTAGCCGGAACGTTTACAACAGCGTTAGTACCAGTTGGTGGGTCTCCACAATCTACAACTGCAAAATAAATTACACAATTTTGACGATAGAATGGTGGCGAGTTTTGAATATACGACTTCAGATGGCAGAGCAACTGTATAAATAAATAATTTTTATTGCCAAAAAATATTGATCAGTGTCTAAGAACTATCAAATCCAAGCTGCAACCTTTTAGAAGGACTATATAACAGCTCAATCTACACGTCGAGTATACCAATTTACTTTTTTGATGGTGCCAATAAAACGTGAACCAATATTTGCACCTTTTCAGGAGGGTGTTGATAACAATGAGATCAACCTTTCAATAAACAGCTGACCTCACAAAAATAATTATATATGTATATCGAATTTGCTTAAAACCGTAGTTATATTTGTGACCCCTGTCTATAGCCAAAACCAATTCAAAACCTACCTGTACATTGTAAAGGACCAGTTTGCCAGGACCCAGAAGCAAGACAATCAAGAGACGAATCCCCACCACTTTCCCTATATCCTGTTTTACAAGTATACGTTGCTATACTGGAGAAGGTCGTAGCCGGAACGTTTACAACAGCGTTAGTACCAGTTGGCGGGTCTCCACAATCTACAACTGCAAAATAAACTAGAACTGTTCAAATAACAGTACTGATGCAGGGCGTGTTACGTCATTCAGGTACATACGAAGATATTCTATTGCAATTACATTGATGTAAATACTTTTCTGCATCTCTAAATGCAAATATCCAAAAGTGCCTGGAGTTTAAAGTATTTTGACTAGGAATAAAAGAATGTTGATCAAGGATAAGAAAAAAGGAATTTGGTAATGCGCATGCGCACAACTTCGATATTTCCATCAAATATAGAATTGGGTTATAAACATACACACCAGGTTTGATGAAATTCGGATAAGAAATAAGAAAGTTGGTAATACGCATTCGCACAACAAAAATTCAAAATTTCCATCAAATTTAGAATTGGGTTATACACATGCATACCAAGTTTGGTGAAATTCGGATAAGAAATAAGCAAGTTGGTAATGCGCATGCGCACTAAGCAAATTCAATATTTCCATCAAATTTAGAATTGGATTATACACATACATACCAAGTTTGGTAAAGAAATAAGAAAGTTGGAAAATTAAGTGGGGGTATCACTTTAATGTGCTTCCATAAGCTCAACTTACAGTATAACACGGTTCAATCCATCTTAGAGCTTTTTTATATACCTTAACTGGACACAAAACATATTACAGAAATATAAAAGGGAGGGTATCTTTAAAACAACTTAAACTTTGATTTCTATTGGGGTTGACAGCCAGGTTAATCTAATTAGCCGAGTTATCTAATAATAGCCCCATGTTAAGTGAATGGGGTTTTGAATTTGCATGTAATGCATGCATGTTATATATCACTGGAAAGCTCAAGATCGCAGCATTATGAATCCGAAAGAATTATTGCCTCTACCTCTAATAGGGCACATGTTAGGACACTTTATAGATGCAGACTCCACTATCAGTGACACACATACAACCGGAACCACGTGTCGGACACAAAAAAATTAACATCATGTAAAAGCTGAAGTCAATAGTAATTATTAAAGTAAATATCAACGTCATCCGAGGCCAAGTTCCTTTGGTAGAAGCGTTCAAAGTTTTAAGGAAATTGCAACATTTCCTTTAATGTGACTTTGACACGATCAAATGCCATATAAACCGGAAGTACTAACATCGAAAGCGGAAGTGATAAAAAAAATTTGAAGGTGTGCTTTTATTCCACTATGCTGGCAGTCTACACCATGTGAGTTTCAAGTCAATCCACCAAATAACAACCGAAAGAGTATTTTCCGATCAAAAATTTTCAACTACTATCATTTGTCCTTTGTTACAAGAAATACGATGCAGAAAATCCGATCAAAATCGGTTGATAAACACGCCCTCTAGAGTTCATTTTCCGTTTGTTGCAACTTTGCGTAATGTTGCTCAGAAAATTTTCGTTTTACATTTATGCTGGGATTAGCCACGAGTTACGAAACGCCACTAAGTCCGTTTTCCCGTATCTGCCATTTCCGAGAAAACCGGCCTGCAATTACACAATTTTGACGATAGAATGGTGGCGAGTTTTGAATATACGACTTAAAATGGCAGAGCAACTGTATAAATAAATAATTTTTATTGCCAAAAAATATTGATCAGTGTCTAAGAACTATCAAATCCAAGCTGCAACCTTTTAGAAGGACTATATAACAGCCCAATCTACACGTCGAGTATACCAATTTACTTTTTTGATGGTGCCAATTAAACGTAGACCAATATTTGCACCTTTTCAGGAGGGTGTTGATAACAATAAGCTGCAACCTTTCAATAAACAGCTGACCTCACAAAAATAATTATATATGTATATCGAATTTGCTTAAAACCGTAGTTATATTTGTGACCCCTGTCTATAGCCAAAACCAATTCAAAACCTACCTGTACATTGTAAAGGACCAGTTTGCCAGGACCCAGAAGCAAGACAATCAAGAGACGAATCCCCACCACTTTCCCTATATCCTGTTTTACAAGTATACGTTGCTATACTGGAGAAGGTCGTAGCCGGAACGTTTACAACCGTATTAGTACCAGTTGGCGGGTCTCCACAATCTACAACTGCAAAAACAAATTACACCATTTTGACGATAAAATGGTGGCGAGTTTTGAATATAAATAAATAATTTTTATGGCCAAAAAATACTGATCAGTGTCTAAGAACTATCAAATCCAAGCTGCAACCTTTCAATAAACGTAAAAAAAACAGCTGGCCTCACAATTATATATGTATATCGAATTTGCTTAAAACCGTAGTTATATTTGTGGCCCCTGTCTATAGTCAAAGCCAATTCAAAACCTACCTGTACATTGTAAAGGACCAGTTTGCCAGGACCCAGAAGCCAGGCAATCAAGAGACGAATCCCCACCACTTTCCCTATATCCTGTTTGACAAGTATACGTTGCTGTACTTAAGAAAGTTGTAGAAGAAAATTTTACAGCAGAGTTAAGACTAGGTGGTGGGTCTCCACAATCTTTAGCTATAAAGTATAATGTAATGGATTGTAAAAAAGTTTTCTAAACTTCCTGAATGCATGAGACAAAGCAACGTTCTACATCATTCTAATTTTCAGCAAATTCCAGTAAAATTAAGCGTTCTATGAAAAATTTATTAAAACAGGACTTTAGATATTACTAGTAGCTTATGTTATAGTGACGTCTTGCGTTATAAATTGAATGCTGCAATGGGAGCAATAAATAGTTCCGAAAAAAAGGATATCGCTTTCGAAATGAACAGTCAACATTTTCTTTCAAAGTGAAAATAATTTGCATTTAATTAATTAATTAATACGTTCTCATGGAAGGTGAAGGTTTGGAGAATTGTTCATAAAAACCTTCGCAACAACTGTACTGGCTGAAAACTAAAAACCAGGCCATCGATAACAGATTTGCAATGCTTCATCACAAAGAGGAAAATGATAAATTTCGGGCCTTCGATCATTGGGAACAAATTGATAAAAAGTCTAACTCTGATCAGAATTCTAATAGAGTAGTAGTATTGAGGTTACGATTTCAAATACTCACGAGTACAGCTTATGGTAGGGTACGTCCATATTCCATCAGCACCACAAGAAGAAATGCCATTACCCTTTTGATCATAACCATCATCGCAGGAAAATGTACAAGTATCTTCATATAGCTCACCAGTACACTGGTCAAGTGCAGCATTAGAGAGAGGGAACGCGGTCACGGTTCCACAAAATATTTCACAAGAGGACTAAAATAGAAATGTATTTCGTGAAAGTTTTTTCGTCCATATTGTTTTCTAGCAGTAACCGGAACCGTGAAGGGACTAATATGAACATCTTATCATGCATCATAATTCAGAACATGAGAAAAAAAAAAAGAATGAAAAACCACTGCCATTCAGTATGTCAGCATGTAAAATATAAAAACAAAATCTTACGCCATCACAGCTTGGGGAACACAAAGTAACATTACAATCAAAAGCTAGGTTTGTACTACTAGACAAATGAAAAGCTACAAAATATGGACTTCTAAAAGTTGTACCAAGAGTTGTAAATCCTTCTGATCTATCAAATATCAATCCATCCCCACATCTGAAATTTCAATTTAGCTTTAGACATCATTCATATCTTGTCGCAAATTTACAAAAAGCCTAAAACCAACCGGTCAAAATTTGAGTGAGTGAGCACAATATGACAATCTGCAATTGTTTTCATCACAATAATAAACTTCACCCTTGCGAAAACCACAGCAATATCAATGTCGAAATTCATAAACTGTAGCCTGTAGAGTAAAAGAGATATCTTTTGACTAAACTAGGGCATCGCAGCGGTAAAAAACGTATGACATACCCGGCCCTTAGAACTGAATACCGGTCTCCACTGTCTGATACAGCATCACAACTCACTGGTTTCAAACCAACATTAGAAACTGAAATTAGAGTGATAATTTTAAGCAAATCTAAGCTTTTGGTCAAGAGCAATTACTCATCACCCTTCGTAATTAATGAAAATTAGTTCTTGCGACTTCCAGTAACTAGGTTTGATGTGACCAAATTACCTTCCACCAACCAAAAAACCTGATGGGGCAGTAAAAAATACTGCCTTGTTATAATACTGTACTGCTGAGGATATTGGGACGTTAAATTATCAAATACTTACGACTGCCCGTGTATGTACCATAAACAGAGTATCTACGATCGAGAGCCATCGGGACGACGGCGTCCTGATCATCAACAGTTTGGACGCTCAAAGTTAACTCTGACTTAGGAATTGTTTCACCAACAATAGATTGTATTTCGATTGGTGCTATTGGCCTGAAATAAAACATGTTCATAATGTCATGTGTCTCTAGGCTAAAATATGAGCCAAGATTAATAATGTTAGTTTTGTCGGTTCTCATTTCAATAAATTCTGAACACTGGATGCCTGTTATATAAATACATTCAACCATACTGTTAAAAATAGAACTTACATATTCATTAAATAATACCCACCCTTCTCTTATAGAATGTTGTGCACTGTCATCTTTACCATGATCGCCGAAATTACAAATGGCCGTAAGTATCTTTTGTTTGGTCAATATTAAACTACCCTGCTCTCCATAATGTATCTCCACGTCTACAACATAATGTTCAGAACTCTCTCGTCTCTAAAATATATTTTGATAGATATTAGGCATTTGAATATTCAGTATCCAATAAAACATGAAAATAACTATTTGATGTGGAAATTGTGCATTTCAACATTTCTAGTTGAAAGGGTTTCCAAATGTAAACATTTCCAGTTGTACAAGTTTTGAGTAAATTTTTGTGAAACTTTCTTACGTAGAGAAGGCAGCGACTGTCTCGGGCTGTAAAGGCTGCAGGAAGAGTATAGTGCACGGAATCGTCCGATACAAAATTCTTATCTCCACCTTGACATTTAGCTGCTGCTGTGATTTCAACGTCTGTCAGAATGCTGATGACTGGATCGTTGGCAGCTACATTGGCTCCACAATCTACAGAAACTGTAAAGAAAAACAGAACACACACACACACACAAGAATCAACCATTTATTCAAACTAAATACATAAATATTTAGTTGACGTCTGTTCAATAAAAAAAAAATTGTGGTTTCTGCACACCTCCATTTAATGATAATCCGATCAGATTGCACAAAGGTGTCCATGAAATACAAAACACAAAATGTTAGAATGGGAGTATATTACCTTCCAATATACTCTTTTTAGCAGGTGCGAGTGATAAACCCTTCACTCTAACCACACCAAGCTATAAAAGATGAATTGATATTATTTATTTTACAAACATTTTTAGCATCTTAAATCAAGCGAATAGAGATACGTTCGATAACATGTGAATTTATTTGCTATATTGCTCTGACTGAGCGAATTAAGGCATGCCAAGCAGTAGCGGGGTAATCCAATAATGCCCATTACACAAAATAGATGTCCAAAATTGGATGTTCATTGGAAAATCATCTTGTACACCACCTCTGACATTATGGTCAATATCTCTTATTAAGACTACTGTCAGTTATACACTCAGTGAGTTTCGGACTTAGTGTAGATTATTACTGGTCGAGAGAAAATCTTAAATAATTAAAAATAAACCTTTTCTCATTGCAAGCCTATAGGCTTCAACTGTTTAAATACTTACTAATAAAGAGAGCGCCAGCCAATACATCATTAATAGATGCAATCTGAAAAAGAAAATAGCTTTTAAGACAAGATAATGTACACCAACTGTCATTTTTGTTTAAATTAAGAATTGAGTAATTGAGTAAGTAAAGGCAGATGTGTCTGACTGTCTGATCACAATGTGGTGAGTATTGCAGTATTATTACTGAAAGTCTAAGATTGTTTTGAAGTGATAACAATGCCAAAATTAAAAGCATTTTTTTACAGAGAATGTTCAGTACAAAAATATGGGTCTTTTTCATGACCGGACTGGATTTAGAATTGAAATTTTTCTCTATTTCACAAATATTCAATTATCAACTGCATTCAAATTATCTTAGAATGACTTCGGGTTTATAGAAATATAAAGTTGGATTTGATTGAGCGAGTTTACATTTGAAATAAACAGACTTTTCGTCCACTTTTCAGCCTGGAAATCCCAATTAATATTTATTTCAATTGAAAAAATTATTCAATCTAATCTAGTAAATGTTACTTAGAATACTGGTAAAATGACCACGAGAGAGAGTAGAAATTTCAACCAGAATTTGGCTGAAAATTGTCCTCTGTCACAACAATTTCTGAATGTTAAAATATGTTAAAACTACAAGAGAGTGACTAACAATCAACCTAATATATACAGTATGACTTACCTTTCACTACTGATGGCTATATTCTGTCGCGACGGGTATTTATTTCATTTCACGCACGTGCAAAATAAGTCGTGCTCTATTTGATGTCACTGGTTTTGGTTAGTCCGAAATGGAAGACATTTCTTTGATACTGTATTTAAAGTTCATTCGAGTATGAAAACATAATGTAAAGAGCAGTATTGTAACTTGTACAGCAAGGTTTGATTTAGATCTATGGTAGAAAATGGATACGAAATTAAAAACCGGGTGAAAATATATTCTTGGTATGAGAGAAAAGCACATTGATGAATAGTCCGATCTATTCCAACCTATTATAGATACGATAGATAAATGCCTTGGTAACCGAGCATGCTAATGTTTATTCTGAAATTGTAATGTAGAGCTTACATATCATCTGATGGTCTTTCCATCTGTTAAAAATTGCTTATAAAGTACAATTCTGAACAAGTTTAAGTATATTCATATTTCTGATTTGAAACTAAGCTGCCAATGTACTCATTTTTCTTGCTGACATGTCATAACATAAATAAAACTAGCTATATTTATATGAAAAATGTTCTTTTATTTAGGTATACAGTTTACAAGGCTGTAGAAATCAGACCTATTCTTGTCAACGAGGTTTAAACTAAGATTTGTGTTTTAGTTGACCCATTACTAAGCTTACTTAGGTGTTAACCAGCATCCACGCCTTATATCTTACACTATTAAAATTTATTCGTTTGAAAGAAATATTCAATAACACCGATATCAGTGTTTACTATATCTACCCGAATCAAAGTGTAAACATTAACACTTTTAAAAGTGTATAATTTTGGAGAAAGTGTAAGCACCGAAATTGGTGTTAATTCACATAATTTACACGTTAAGAAGTGTATAAGGTTACACTGAGTATGTGTAAAACAAGTGTATACACTCAACACCTACATCAACAACCGTGCAAACAGTAACACTTAACAAAGTGTATTCAGAGTTTACACCTCTTCGTGTTAACAAATAATACATCCATATTAGTGTAAGGATATGCAAAATATAGTGCAAACTTGCACCAACATTGTGTAATAATTCAACACTAAACGTGGTGTAAGATCACACCATCTTGGGTGGCAACTTAGTTATTCATTTAAAAAGGTGTAAACTCTTTCATTTTTTGGTACTGTGTAGCCTAAAGAACCTCTGTAATAGTGTCGTCAAAAAACGCAAAGATAAGACGTACATTTGAAAATTGGAATGATGCAAATCGATGCAAACAGTTTCAATTTATAAATAATAATAATAAAAGTAATATATGTATTTATCAAGCGCTGAAATCCACTCTACATGGGGAGTTAAATACCTCCATTTCGGATTGCATTTTCTGAAAAGTCTTTACGTATCACGAACTGATAGAAAATTAAGCGTGTTGTGCGCTCATGGATGCTGTACAGATCACCGTGATATTTGCACCGGTGGGGATGATAACACTGTGATATCTGTACCAAAGGCAATGATAACACCGTGATATCTGTACCAAAGGCAATGATAACACTGTGATATCTGTACCAAAGGCAATGATAACACTGTGATATCTGTACCAAAGGCAATGATAACACTGTGATATCTGTACCAAAGGCGATGATAACACCGTGATATCTGTACCAAAGGCAATGATAACACTGTGATATCTGTACCAAAGGCAATGATAACACCGTGATATCTGTACCAAAGGCAATGATAACACTGTGATATCTGTACCAAAGGCAATGATAACACTGTGATATCTGTACCAAAGGCAATGATAACACTGTGATATCTGTACCAAAGGCAATGATAACACTGTGATATCTGTACCAAAGGCAATGATAACATCGTGATATCTGTACCGGAGGGGATGGTAACACTGTGATGTCTTTACCGGATGCGATGATAACACCGTGATATCTGTGCCGAATGGGGTTGCAACACTGTGATATCTGTACCGGAAGGGATGGTAAAACTGTGTTATCTCTAATGGAGCTGATGATGACACCGTGATATCTCTACCGGAGAGAATGATAACACTGTGATATCTGTACCAGAGGCAATGATAACCCAGTAATATGTGTACCGGGGGCCATGATAACACCGTGATATCTCTTCCAGGGGGGATGATAACCGCTTGATATCTGTACCGGGGGGATGGTAACACTGTGATATCTCTACCGGAGGCGATGATAACCGCTTGATATCTGTACCGGAGGGGATGATAACACCGTGGTATCTGTACCGGAGGCAATGATAACACCGTGATATCTATACCGGAGGCGATGATAACCGCTTGATTTGTATCGGAGGCGATGATAACACCGTGATATCTGTACCGGAGGGAATGGTAACACTGTGATATCTGTACCGGAGGCAATGATAAGCGCTTGATCTGTATCGAAGGCGATTATAACACCGTGATATTTGTACCAGAGGCAATGATAACATCGTGATATTTGTACTTTTGGATACGTTGAAAGGCACATTTCGGTAGATTTTGGTGTATAGTTTACACAAATTTTGTTATCGACCTACACAAAAAGCGGAATGTTCCTTTAAATAAAGCATTTATTGTTATCCATTTAATGTTGTGATTAGTCCACACTTTATTTGTCTTTACAGTAACCATTAATTTTACTATCACCACTACCATTAAATTGACTGAACTTTATTTTACTCTTGCTCTCTGTTGACATCAACCATGGCTCTTCTTCACTAAACTCATGTTTTAATCCACTGTCGAAATACTGGGCTATCCAAGCGTAGAGTTTGCCAAAAGCCGGTATGATAATGAGTTGATGGGAGACTCCGCACATTCTATAGTATTGTCCTCGAAAAGGATCTGATATGGCTGGACATAACATACTATTCAAATTCACATAGGATAGCTGAAAAAAACAATCACTTCAGATTACATGCGTTTGTAAGGTTATTTCCCACATTGCTCCTTCCCAATCTGCTATAATTTGTAAAGGAGGGTATAACAAATAAATACACGTAAAGATACTTACAAGAGCTATAATTTGTAAAGGACGGTATAATAAATTAATCCAGGTTAATACTTACAAGATCTATAATTTGTAAAGGACGGTATGATAATTAAAAACAGGTAAATACTTACAAGAGCTATAATTTGTAAAGGACGGTATGATAATTAAATCCATGTTAATACTTACAAGAGCTATAATTTGTAAATGACGGTATGATAATTAAATACATGTAAATACTTATAAGATCTGTAATTTGTAAAGGACGGTATAACAAATAAATACATGTTAATACTTACAAGAGCTATAATTTGTAAAGGACGGTATGATAATTAAATACATGTAAATACTTATAAGATCTATAATTTGTAAAGGACGGTATGATAATTAAATACATTTTAATACTTACAAGAGCTATAATTTGTAAAGGACGGTATGATAATTAAATACATGTAAATACTTATAAGATCTATAATTTGTAAAGGACGGTATGATAATCAAATACATTGTAATACTTACAAGAGCTATAATTTGTAAAGGACGGTATGATAATTAAATACATGTAAATACTTACAAGAGCTATAATTTGTAAAGGACGGTATGATAATTAAATACATGTAAATACTTATAAGATCTATAATTTGTAAAGGACGGTATGATAATTAAATACATGTTAATACTTACAAGAGCTATAATTTGTAAAGGATTGTATAATAAATAAATACATGTAAATACTTACAAGAGCTATAATTTGTAAAGGACGGTATGATAATTAACTACATGTAAATACTTATAAGATCTATAATTTGTAAAGGACGGTATGATAATTAAATACATGTTAATACTTACAAGAGCTATAATTTGTTAAGGACGGTATGATAATTAAATACATGTAAATACTTACAAGAGCTATAATTTGTAAAGGACGGTATGATAATTAAATACATGTAAATACTTATAAGATCTATAATTTGTAAAGGACGGTATGATAATTAAATACATGTTAATACTTACAAGAGCTATAATTTGTAAAGGATTGTATAATAAATAAATACATGTAAATACTTACAAGAGCTATAATTTGTAAAGGACGGTATAATAAATAAATATACGTAAATACTTACGAGAGCTATAACTGGTTAAGGACGATATAATAAAT
Source organism: Lottia gigantea (assembly GCF_000327385.1). NCBI lineage: Eukaryota > Metazoa > Mollusca > Gastropoda > Lottiidae > Lottia > Lottia gigantea. The sequence continues at coordinate 938,434 of NW_008710694.1, forward strand.
AAGTACATGTAAAGATACTTACAAGAGCTATAACTGGTAAAGGACGATATAATAAATAAATACATGTAAAGATACTTACAAGTTGGTGGAGAAGGTAAACAATACTTACAAGAGCTATAATTTGTAAGGGAAGGAAATGGTATGCTATTAAATATGCAAAGGCTACCATAGACCAGCTAAAATCACCAAGCTGTTCAGGAATGTACACTCCTGATAAAAAGAAATAAACAAAATACATAAATTACATCAATACAGGTATTGTAAGCTGTTTGTTCAACATAGACCACTGTGATTGAATAAATCATAAACTAATAACTGAGTTTTACATACATAAAAATCCATTTGTTAAAAAATACAATTATTCATTTTAACATCGATTAAACTTAAATAACCATGTTGACTAATGGTATGGGCACACAAACAGTTGTTTTCACCAATGTTTGTTGAGCAGCAGTGACAAGATTATCCGTTGCCTACAGGATTTATGTTATCAAACCAGTTTGATATTCGTTGTCGGTTTTGACTGCACTTACTACAGGATAAGACTCTATAGAGTATCATCATCCCTTCAGATTCATTTTTCACTTCAATCGCATGATCGTCCTGTGATTATCGACCTAGGGAAAATGATCGACTGAAGATTGTTTGTCTCCTCGTGTGCCAGCAACCATTTGATGAAAGTCTTGACAAGACTCTAATCGGTGGCGAAAAAATTCCGTGTGCCCTCACCATAAACAGTGTTTCAATAAACTAAGCGATAATACAAATTTCACACAAGTTGTAACAAGTAACCAACACATCGAGATGTAGACATATAAGAAGTTATTTCAAGTAATTACTAACCTTTCATTCTCATCAAATAAAATGGTATGATTAACATTAATGTATGTTTTATAAAATATGTCTCAGCTTCAAACGCCAACTACAACACATTTCATAAATTACATAAAAAAAAAATAACCAAAATCAATACAGCGATTCATATTTTGTCATTCTATAAGGACAGAAAATAACACAATGTATTTGAAAACAAAGAAGACAAGGCCCTAGAGCAATCCACGTTGCACAGAGGTAGAGAGGGTATGGGTAGATTTGAAATATATTATAATTGAGAACAAGGACACTTTCAAGGTTTGTGCATCATTTCAAATGTAAGGCATTTGTCTCTTATGAATTATATGTGGTTTGCATAATTAGAATGTACTCAATTTTCTCTCTTTAACGATATGTGAGATGGGTGGTTTGATATACAAATTCAAATCATTAAATTTAGATAAATTTTCAAAAAATCTAAATTTTCTTGTTATATCTCTGAATAATATAATCCTTAGTGTGAAGTTGATTGACAGATTTAACCGTGTTATACAATATTGTTAACAGATCTGTTGGTATAAAAGGACAGACATGCCATTTTTTTTGACCAAACTTTTAGCTTAGATAAACAAATCAGTTATAATCTTCACAGCTCACCGTCGAAATTTGAGCCTACAAATACAAATACAAATGTGTGTCCAGAAAGCGTTTGAATATTAAAATGACAACTAGTAATTTTAAGATATTATGTGATATATAGAAAAAGACATTATAGAAATATTGAGTAAAATTCCCAGTTTTAAGTATTTTTAAAGAATTTTGCGATTTCTAGTGCTTCTGAAGACTACTATTCAAGATTCAAATCAACTCCTCAAAATGGTACCCATCCCTTGAAACTTATCATACCTCACCAGTGAGCCAGAGAACAAATTAATCTCATAATGTAATTTTTTAACTCTCAAAAAATTTATTTTGTGCAAATTTAAAAAAAGAAATACCCCCATTTAAAGCTGTGAATTCGCAAAATATCAAACCGTTGGAAATTTTGTCCATCTTAATTAGAACTCAATTTACAAAATAATACTTCTACGTGTTTCTACAGGAGAGTGTCTCTTATAAACTTAAACTAGCAGACCATGTAAATTGCAGAGTACACTTCCTTTGAACAAAATTTGGAAACCCTTCAATTTAAAGACTGTCAGTGGCTCATCTAGGTTAGTGGGGACCATTCCTCGGAAACTTAGAATAATATGCTCTCTTGCATTCTGAGACTTCTCTGTAAGTCAAATCAATGAATGTTAATGGAAGATTTAAATATCCGCAGTATATATGAATACCAGACAAATTTTGTGAGAGAAGTCGTCGACAACGACAAAAGTTATATGATCAAATTCCTATCACGGGTGAATAATTGTGGGCTCAAATGCACCGGGGTTGAAAGCTAACAGGCTAACAGAAATTTCAAAAGTTTCGAAATCCATGAGATAAGGTCTCGTTGCTACGCTCGGGGCTGTGCACAGTTCTGTTTATTAAATTTATACAAATATAATGATATACCATCCATGTCACAAATCGTTAAAAAAGAATTACAAATGCATTCTAATAATGCAAATCCCATTGGTGTGGGAAAAATACATTTGATGTTAGGATTGGATTTCAATTCTTTTTCAAAATATGTTTAGGCATTAGGTATATCATTACAAAGAGAATTTCAAGGCCATTAATAATCTGAAAAAATTAAGCCGCTGTGTTTATAAGAGAATGTGGCATAGCTGTCCAAAGCTGCAAAAATGTCCTATGTAGGTCGGCTATAAATCCAAAGGTTTATGTTTTTCATCCAATAACAGCATATCAATAGATAGCTGAGGTCAAGGACTATCTACACTGATTAATCCAAGGTAAATAAATAACTCGATTTGCCACGCAATAAGCATACCAATCTAGTATTGGTAACAGGAAAGAAAAGAGCCATAGGTGCACCAGTTAACATATGAATATGAAGTCGAAATATACCAGTTACATGTTTACTTGGTGGAGCTGCTAATAAATAAATCTGAAAGACGAAATGTTAGATGAAGAGAGTTTTGTGTTTTCTTTTCTGCAACAGTTTGGGCTATAACAAACCGAGGGGAATTTCGCGAGAATAGCAGCATTATTGACTCTTTTTTCGATTTTCAACTTTCAAGGGATATTTAACGTGCACTCACTGGGCCTCTGTTTGTTGTCACAATAAGATCCTGAAAGAGAAAACCATTGTTTTTCAGGTTAGCGAGCAAGTGTCCAAATCACTGAGGCACAGAAAGAGTATAAAGCAATGAAGTTATCATACAATGGTCTGAGACACAGATACAAAATAATCTGCATTTCAGATAAAAAATAAAACACTCAATGGCTTAAGAATAAAATTTGCTCCACTTTGAGAAATTTGGTACTCCAATTTAGTGAGGTTACTAAACTAAATGACTTTGAACATGCTTTGATATTCTACTTATGGAATACTTAGCTCATAATCGGGATGAAACTTAACTAACTGGCTTTAAGCACGATTAAATATACTACTGGAAATACTTAGCTTATAATCGGAATGAATCAGAATAGTTACCTGAATAATAGTGACCAAGTGGCATGGATTAATGATCCAGATCATCTGTTGAGTAGCAAACTTAAATCCTAATTCAATTCCAAACGTTACACACATTACCACCAACATAACCCGTTTTCCCCAGTAGTTCATTTCACGATCCAGAGCATCTTTACCAACAAGTGGAACTTTTAAATTGGGGTAAAACTTCCATATTAAATACACAGCTAATAATAATGATAATATACTTTCTATAATTCTTTGAGTTAAAGGAAGAAACTCTGAACATTCCTTCCTTCCATTTCCTGGTAAATCAAAATTCACACCAGAAAGAATAAAGTCAAATCTCTCAGTGAATGTTTTATTTTTAGATGTTAAAATATCCATCATTTTGGTGTCAACTTGTAATAGAATATAGTCCCAAATATATATATATATACAATATACTCTAATTTTTTGAATATTTATAATAGTTCAATGATGCATTGCAAACTGCAGTTGTGTAACAGGCTGCAATCAGTCAGTAGGATGAAGATCGCAAAGCGTGAGAATCTGAGTAAAACATGTTTCAGAGTATTTTTTAATATTTCTATAATGATCTACAACTAATTTATTTAGCACTATTTAAACGTTAATAATATTTTATGGTGATAGTTCAATGCTATACAGGGTTTGTCGGTTTTGACCACATAAAGACCATTGGTCAAAACGGTTTTTGTGCATAATCTGACTTGTTATTCAACAAAATAAGAGGTTTTCATTTGCAGCAAGTACCTTAACCAATTAGGCCCTTATCGATCAATGCGTAATACACTGCCTTGTGGGTGGTAGATAGGAAGGCCTAGAAGACATCAACACATGAGTAATATAGTGTTTTTCTGATATGGTTTAATTATGGCGTTTTGTCTACCTGGAATTTGAGAGTGATATATTGCCATTAAGCAATGCTACTGGGGTTAGACTGATTTGTAAGCTCAATTTTTCTCACCTAAACAGTCTCTTGTTTTGGATAAAGCTTGTAAAACTTATACTATTATTCCATTATACACCCCAAGTAATAGAATAGGCATATTTGAATGAGTCTGTCTGTTAGCTGATAGTAGTAGACAACAATATCTAGTCATAAAGATGTTGTTAGCTGATAGTAGTAGATAACAATACATAGTCATAAAGATGGTGTTAGCTGATAGTAGTAGATAACAATACATAGTCATAAAGATGTTGTTAACTGATAGTAGTAGATAACAATACCTAGTCATAAAGATGTTGTTAGCTGGTAGTAGTAGATAACAATACCTAGTCACACAGGTGTTGTTAGCTGATAGTAGTAAATAACAATACCTAGTCATAAAGATGTTGTTAGCTGATAGTAGTAGATAACAATACCTAGTCATAAAGATGTTGTTAGCTGATAGTAGTAGATAACAATACCAAGTCACAAAGGTGTTGTTAGCTGATAGTAGTAAATAACAATATCTAGTCATAAAGATGTTGTTAGCTGATAGTAGCGTAGATAACAATATATAATCATAAAGATGTTGTTAGCTGATAGTAGTAGATAACAATACCTAGTCATAAAGATATTGTTAACTAATAGTAGTAGATAACAATGATGTTATTAGCTGATAGTAGTTGATAACAATGTCTAGTCATAAAGATGTTGTTAGCTGATAGTAGTAGATAACAATACCTAGTCATAAAGATGTTGTTAGCTGATAGTAGTGTAGATAACAATATCTAATTATAAAGATGTTGTTAGCTGATAGTAGTAGATAACAATACCTAGTTATAAAGATGTTGTTAGCTGATAGTAGTAGATAACAATATCTAGTTATAAAGATGTTGTTAGCTAATAGTAGTAGATAACAATACCTAGTTATAAAGATGTTGTTAGCTGATAATAGTTGATAACAATATCTAGTTATTAAGATGTTGTTAGCTGATAGTAGTAGATAACAATATCTAGTTATAAAGATGTTGTTAGCTGATAATAGTTGATAACAATACCTAGTTATAAAGATGTTGTTAGCTGATAATAGTTGATAACAATATCTAGTTATAAAGATGTTGTTAGCTGATAGTAGTAGATAACAATACCTAGTTATAAAGATGTTGTTAGCTGATAATAGTTGATAAAATTATCTAGTCATAAAGATGTTGTTAGCTGATGGTAGTAGATAACAATACCTAGTTATAAAGATGTTGTTAGCTGATAATAGTTGATAAAATTATCTAGTCATAAAGATGTTGTTAGCTGATGGTAGTAGATAACAATATCTAGTCATAAAGATGCTGTTAGCTGATAGTAGTGTAGATGACAATATCTAACCATAAAGATGTTGTTAGCTGATAGTAGTAGATAACAATGCCTAGTCATAAAGATGTTGTTAGCTGATAGTAGTAGATAACAATACCTAGCTATAAAGATGTTGTTAGCTGATAGTAGTAGATAACAATACCTAGCCATAAAGGTGTTGTTAGCTGATAGTAGTAGATAACAATACCTAGTCATAATGATGTTGTTAGCTGATAGTAGTAGATAACAATACCTAGTCATAAAGATGTTGTTAGCTGACAGTAGTAGATAACAATATCTAGTCATAAATATGTTGTTAGCTGATAGTAGTAGATAACAATACATAGTTATAAAGATGTTGTTAGCTGATAGTAGTAGATAACAATACCTAGTTATAAAGATGTTGTTAACTGATAGTAGTAGATAACAATACCTAGTTATAAAGATGTTGTTAACTGATAGTAGTAAATAACAATATCTAGTTATAAAGATGTTGTTAACTGATAGTAGTAGATAACAATACCTAGTCATAAAGATGTTGTTAGCTGATAGTAGTAGATAACAATACCTAGTCATAAAGATGTTGTTAGCTGATAGTAGTAGATAACAATACCTAGTTATAAAGATGTTGTTAGCTGATAGTAGTAGATAACAACACCTAGTCATAAAGATGTTGTTAGCTGATCGTAGTAAATAACAATATCTAGTCATAAAGATGTTGTTAACTGATAGTAGTAGATAACAATACCTAGTTATAAAGATGTTGTTAGCTGATAGTAGTTGATAACAATACCTAGTCATAAAGATATTGTTAGCTGATAGTAGTAGATAACAATGCCTAGTCATAAAGATGTTGTTAGATGATAGTAGTTTATAACAATACCTAGTTATAAAGATATTGTTAGCTGATAGTAGTAGATAACAATATCTAGTTATAAAGATGTTGTTAACTGATAGTAGTAGATAACAATACTTAGTTATAAAGATGTTGTTAACTGATAGTAGTAGATAACAATACTTAGTTATAAAGATGCTGTTAGCTGATAGTAGTAGATAACAATATCTAGTTATAAAGATGTTGTTAGCTGATAGTAGTAGATAACAATACATAGTCATAAAGTTGTTGTTAGATGATAGTAGTAGATAACAATACCTAGTCATAAAGATGTTGTTAGCTGATAGTAGTAGATAACAATATCTAGTTATAAAGATGTTGTTAGCTGATAGTAGTAGATAACAATACCTAGTTATAAAGATGTTGTTAGCTGATAGTAGTAGATAACAATACCTAGTTATAAAGATGTTGTTAGATGATAGTAGTAGATAACA
>NW_008710694.1:946283-962332 GCF_000327385.1 Lottia gigantea
AGTAGATAACAATACCTAATCATAAAGATGTTGTTAGCTGATAGTAGAGGATAACATCAATACCTAGTCATAAAGATGTTGTTAGCTGATAGTAGTAGATAACAATACCTAGTTATAAAGATGTTGTTAACTGATAGTAGTAGATAATAATACATCGTCATAAAGATGTTGTTAGCTGATAGTAGTAGATAACAATACCTAGTTATAAAGATGTTGTTAGCTGATAGTAGTAGATAACAATACATAGTCATAAAGATGTTGTTAGCTGATAGTAGTAGATAACAATACCTAGTTATAAAGATGTTGTTAGCTGATAGTAGTAGATAACACTACCTAGTCATAAAGATGTTGTTAGCTGATAGTAGTAAATAACAATATCTAGTCATAAAGATGTTGTTAGCTGATAGTAGTAGATAACAATACCTAGTTATAAAGATGTTGTTAGCTGATCGTAGTAGATAACAATACCTAGTCATAAAGATGTTAACTGATAGTAGTAGATAACAATACCTGGTCATAAAGATGTTGTTAGCTGATAGTAGTTGATAACAATACCTAGTCATAAAGATATTGTTAGCTGATAGTAGTAGATAACAATGCCTAGTCATAAAGATGTTGTTAGATGATAGTAGTTTATAACAATACCTAGTTATAAAGATATTGTTAGCTGATAGTAGTAGATAACAATATCTAGTTATAAAGATGTTGTTAACTGATAGTAGTAGATAAGAATACTTAGTTATAAAGATGTTGTTAACTGATAGTAGTAGATAACAATACTTAGTTATAAAGATGTTGTTAACTGATAGTAGTAGATAAGAATACTTAGTTATAAAGATGTTGTTAACTGATAGTAGTAGATAACAATACTTAGTTATAAAGATGCTGTTAGCTGATAGTAGTAGATAACAATATCTAGTTATAAAGATGTTGTTAACTGATAGTAGTAGATAACAATACTTAGTTATAAAGATGTTGTTAACTGATAGTAGTAGATAACAATACCTAGTCATAAAGATGTTGTTAGCTGATAGTAGTAGATAACAATATCTAGTTATAAAGATGTTGTTAGCTGATAGTAGTAGATAACAATACCTAGTCATAAAGATGTTGTTAGATGATAGTAGTAGATAACAATACCTAGTCATAAAGATGTTGTTAGCTGATAGTAGTAGATAACAATATCTAGTTATAAAGATGTTGTTAGCTGATAGTAGTAGATAACAATACCTAGTCATAAAGATGTTGTTAGCTGATAGTAGTAGATAACAATACCTAGTCATAAAGATGTTGTTAGCTGACAGTAGTAGATAACAATATCTAGTAATAAAGATGTTGTTAGCTGACAGTAGTAGATAACAATACCTAGTTATAAAGATGTTGTTAGCTGACAGTAGTAGATAACAATATCTAATCATAAAGATATTGTTAGCTGATAGTAGTAGATAACAATATCTAATCATAAAGATATTGTTAGCTGATAGTAGTAGATAACAATATCTAGTTATAAAGATGTTGTTAGCTGATAGTAGTAGATAACAATACCTAGTCATAAAGATGCTGTTAGCTGATAGTAATAGATAACAATACCTAGTTATAAAGATGCTATTAGCTGATAATAGTAGATAACAATACCTAGTCATAAAGATGTTGTTAGCTGATAGTAGTAGATAACAATACCTAGTCATTAAGATGTTGTTAGCTGATAGTAGTAGATAACAATACCTAGTCATAAAGATGTTGTTAGCTGATAGTAGTAGATAACAATACCTAGTTATAAAGATGTTGTTAGCTGATAGTAGTAGATAACAACACCTAGTCATAAAGATGTTGTTAGCTGATCGTAGTAAATAACAATATCTAGTCATAAAGATGTTGTTAACTGATAGTAGTAGATAACAATACCTAGTTATAAAGATGTTGTTAGCTGATAGTAGTTGATAACAATACCTAGTCATAAAGATATTGTTAGCTGATAGTAGTAGATAACAATGCCTAGTCATAAAGATGTTGTTAGATGATAGTAGTTTATAACAATACCTAGTTATAAAGATATTGTTAGCTGATAGTAGTAGATAACAATATCTAGTTATAAAGATGTTGTTAACTGATAGTAGTAGATAACAATACTTAGTTATAAAGATGTTGTTAACTGATAATAGTAGATAACAATACTTAGTTATAAAGATGCTGTTAGCTGATAGTAGTAGATAACAATATCTAGTTATAAAGATGTTGTTAACTGATAGTAGTAGATAACAATACTTAGTTATAAAGATGTTGTTAACTGATAGTAGTAGATAACAATACCTAGTCATAAAGATGTTGTTAGCTGATAGTAGTAGATAACAATACCTAGTCATAAAGATGCTGTTAGATGATAGTAGTTTATAACAATATCTAGTTATAAAGATATTGTTAGCTGATAGTAGTAGATAACAATATCTAGTTATAAAGATGTTGTTAGCTGATAGTAGTAGATAACAATATCTAGTTATAAAGATGTTGTTAGCTGATAGTAGTAGATAACAATACCTAGTTATAAAGATATTGTTAGCTGATAGTAGTAGATAACAATACCTAGTTATAAAGATGTTGTTAGCTGATAGTAGTAGATAACAATACCTAGTTATAAAGATGTTGTTAGCTGACAGTAGTAGATAACAATACCTAGTTATAAAGATGTTGTTAGCTGATAGTAGTAGATAACAATACCTGGTCATAAAGTTGTTGTTAGATGATAGTAGTAGATAACAATACCTAGTTATAAAGATATTGTTAGCTGATAGTAGTACATAACAATACCTAGTCATAAAGATGTTGTTAGCTGGTAGTAGTAGATAACAATACCTAGTTATAAAGATGCTGTTAGCTGATAGTAGTAGATAACAATACTTAGTTATAAAGATGTTGTTAGCTGATAGTAGTAGATAACAATACCTAGTCATAAAGATGTTGTTAACTGATAGTAGTAGATATCAATACCTAGTTATAAAGATGTTGTTAGATGATAGTAGTAGATAACAATATCTAGTTATAAAGATGTTGTTAGCTAATAGTAGTAGATAACAATATCTAGTCATAAAGATGTTGTTAGATGATAGTAGTAGATAACAATACCTAGTTATAAAGATGTTGTTAGCTGATAGTAGTAGATAACAATACCTAGTTATAAAGATGTTGTTAGCTGATAGTAGTAGATAACAATATCTAGTCATAAAGATGTTGTTAGCTGATAGTAGTAGATAACAATATCTAGTTATAAAGATGTTGTTAGCTGATAGTAGTAGATAACAATATCTAGTCATAAAGATGTTGTTAGCTGATAGTAGTAGATAACAATACCTAGTCATAAAAATGTTGTTAGCTGATAGTAGTAGATAACAATATCTAGTAATAAAGATGTTGTTAGCTGACAGTAGTAGATAACAATACCTAGTTATAAAGATGTTGTTAGCTGACAGTAGTAGATAACAATATCTAATCATAAAGATATTGTTAGCTGATAGTAGTAGATAACAATATCTAATCATAAAGATATTGTTAGCTGATAGTAGTAGATAACAATATCTAGTTATAAAGATGTTGTTAGCTGATAGTAGTAGATAACAATACCTAGTCATAAAGATGCTGTTAGCTGATAGTTGCAGATAACAATACCAAGTCACAACTATCTGGGAGACTAGTATGGTGACAAGTGGGAAGAGAAGAGACAAATATTTTAATGAAATTAGACATGTGGATGAACAGATGAAAAACAGAACTCCACTGTACGGATAAAGAGAAGTGGAAAGAAGCATTTAAAAGAAAAAAAAACAACTGGTTTTCATTATTTTATATTTTGTTGTGAAGACAAAACTTGATCTATAAACAACATTCATAATTTACAAAGTTAAATAATTAAGTGAAATAAAATAATTTCCAATATCAATTGCACAAGATAATGTAATGAATTTTTTTTGCAATCTTGATCCATTCAAAATAATAATAATCAATTTTGAATTCAAATCTGTACTAGCTTGTATAAATGTGGCATCTTAGTTTATATTGCACAAATCAAAAGCAAAATAAAAAGGCAGATATAAGGTGGGACAAATGCAAAATGTCAATGCTCTAGCTTGTAGGAATTTTGACTACCTTACATGAAAATAAAAAATGTAAAATTTAAGAATAATACAGATACATGTTTGACCCAGTGACAGTCAGCCATATCTAACTCTTAGAGTGAACACAAATTTCAAAGTCTCAAACATGGCCAATTAGGGTGTATTTTTTAAGTTTTGTTTTCTATACAATGGAAGAATGGCCTAAGATATAAATATAAAAATATTCTTATATATTCTTAATATAAATGAATCATGCTTATTATCGCAATAAATCTTATCGTTGGATGAGTATCATTTAGTGTATCGAATCACAACTTCAAGAATCGTTTCAGCCCTGATTTTGTTATTGTAAACAAGTGGTTGTCTAGCAAGATACGCCAACTTTTCTGATACATTTTTAGAATATAAAGGGCAATATCTGTGTCAAATCATACCAAAAATTAAATTTGTGCAAGATATTGTTGATTTAAACAAAGACACATTATTTAATAAAATTCAGACATAAACTGTCACCTCTATCGCCAACAAAGTTTTTACTAAGTCAAGGGCAATAACTCAAAACTCCGTTGATCAAAAAATTGCCAAATTCAATCTTGACTAATATTACATCATTATAAATGATCATACCAAATTTCATTTAAATCAGATGAAAACTGTACTCTCTATTGTCTTCACAAATAAATATTGACGCGTTTTTCATAAGTCAAGGGCAATAACTCAAAAACTATTCATCGAACTTGTCCAAGATCTCATCATTATAAATATTCACACCAAATTTTATTTAAATTGGATAAAAACTGTCTCTATTGCGTTCAAAAGCCAATTGTGGCCAGATGGGCCGACGGACGGACAGACGGTCAGGAGTGACGACAATTTACGACCACATTATAATGTGGGCGTATAAAAATACAGACAATGTTATTGGTGGGGGATACGTTAATACAGCAAGGGTGAATTACCTTCACAATAAATTGAAATACATCGAAAATAGATTATGTTTCAATGAGGAGTTATGAAAGATATTTCATAATCTTTAAAAATTCTTAATCTTTTTTCATTATTATTTTTGTCCATCTCCAATGTAATCTAAAAAGATTTATACTAAAGTCGCGTAATGTTGACTTTCACTTCAACCAATCACAGTGTGTTATGCATAATCTGAGTCTAAATTCTAACTATGAAATGTAGGATAGTGAAACCCAAAGACAAGTGATATGACCAATGAGATTATCAGACTGCTGATAATCGGAAGTATAAGTGATTGGCAGGAGAGTGTCGTTTGATGGTGTTATAATAGCTTGAAACCTAGCCAGTACGTGACCTGGGTATAAAACTCGCTAGATTACAACGGAGACCAACAACAAAAACAAAATATATAATAAAACGAAATTGTAATCTTATTTTAATTAAAATGGGTATTTCAGGGTCAATTCTTTAAATCATGGACAGGGCTCTCATAAAAATACAGATTAACATGATAAATGTGTAGACAAGTGCTTCATAAAAAATAGTGATTCATAAGGTACAGAAATATATACTTATGATGCTGGCAATAAAACCATCTCAAGATTGAAATATGAAAAAAAAAGACATCATCTTACCTATAAGAAATTAAAGAAAAATGTGCATAAAAAAAATAATGATTGATGCCAAGCCTGAATCATTATAGGAATACCTGAAATAATTCTTAATTTTCAAAAAGAGGGAAATTTACAAGGACATTTTTGTGTTTCCTGACCTTTTTCAAATGTTTTTGCACTGATTGGTGATCCAATGTTGAAAAGATGACAGACTTGGAATTACCATGAAATCAATATCTACATGTGTTTGAGAGGGTTAACTAATTAATAAATATATATATATGATGATGCTCGATCTGTGAGTTCTGCCCCTTCCTGCTGTTCATGATACATGGAAGCAACCAGAAGATCAATAAAATACCTTGAAACGGGGTTCAAAATCAAATCATATTTGCCGCAAAAGGAAGGTGAAAGGAGAACTTTAAAGACAAAGAAAGAAATACAAGGGTTAACTTTTAATGTGACATATCTGCTTTTGTACAGTTTGATTGGAACAGGTTCAGAACTCACCAATCAAGCAACCACCTTAATGTACACAGTCTCCACCATAAAGGGAGATAATCATGTGGTGTAAGTTTACAATATTTACAATAAATAAAATTCACTATCTAGTTTCAATTAAGTAAGTTTTCATTTCTGTTGCCTAACAATTACATCTGATAAAATACAAGATCAATTTTCAATTTAAAAAGCACATCTGACTGTTTTGTTACAGGCTTTTTCTGCAGGTTACTACACTTTCCATCTTTGATCTGTCAAAATTTGTCTGTGAATCATGTTCAGTTTAAAGTGGCCCTTAAGCCAAAGCCATCACCAGTTGCATATGGTTGCGAATAAGAAAAGCTCGCATAAGTTTTGAATGCAACTCTCGTAACTCATATCCATTTTCATTATTCGCAGTCAGATGCAAATGGTGATCTCTATGGAATGAGGGTACCTGTCTAATGGTGTTTGATGATTAAAACTATGTTTGAATATAAGTAAGTTCCTTGAGTAATTAACTTGATCAATATATTATAAATATAAATACTAGCACATGTATAATAAAATACAAAACAATAAAATGCATTCCAACTGAAAGAAGGGAAATAGCCTTAATTTACGCTTAATCGGTGTATAGAACTCATGAAAGAAAGAAACCACTATATTTTACAAGTTTAACAAATTAGGTTCACAGTTAAGGATCCTTTCTTCCAGCTAGTCCTTGGCCAAACCTCTTGACATTGATCTTTCCAGGATTATCCATACCCATTTACAGCTGGGTCAACTGGAATTATAAGTGAAGATGACTTATTCAAGGTCATTGGATTTTTACTCGCCAATCGAGATTGGAACCCACAGTCATGCATATAACATCATCTAAACAACCAACACTCAAATCAACTGTGCTAAAGTGCAAACAATACCAAGGACCTTACTTTCAAAACTAAGTTTAATTGATTTTAGTGTTCCAACCATCAATATTGATTTAAATTGAACATTATAACTAAAGCAAATTAATCTTTTTCTTAAAATCCAGATTTTACTTCAGTTAAGTTTCTAGAATAATACACCTAAAATTAAAATAGATCTGAAAATGAATAAGAACTTTAACATTTATTGCACCTGTAGGATTAATCCAATTATAGTTTTTTCAAATTGTATATGAACCTGAAGTAGAATCTTCAATCTGAAAAGTGTTCATATTCATTTCTACTACTTAGGTTGTTATTCTTAGGCTGACATGGTAATAAATTTTCTCCAAAACTTAAAAAAAAAAATTCAGAATTTAAGAAATACAGTAATCTGACAAAACTTAATTTAAAATCAATTTCAATGATTGACCAATCAGGTGACTGGAACACTAAAATCATCTAAAGTAAAGTTTTTAAGAATAAGGCCCCTGAAATACTTAAAACAAATCTCTGACTTCAATCAAATACTATTTACACACATGATCAGGGGCCTCTTATGAAAATTTCAGTCAGGTGTCTGGATTGCACCTATTCTTTACAACACAAAATCTCATTAATCATATATATAAATTTTAAATTATTCTACACTGTTATCTCTATCTATAACTTATATCTATGTCTTTATAGTTTATTATTTATCAATGTCCTCATCTACTTATACTCATCTCTTGCAAGAAAGTAAGTTTTGTGTATATATCAATTAAATTATACTATCTTCTTTCAGATGATCGTGATGTGTCTTTACCATCAGATTATAATAACTCCTTTTCCTTATTTGTCCATTTGACCATGTGCTCAAGACTATGACTCAATGTGTTCAAGACTATGGCTCCACGTATTCAAGACTATAGCTCCATGTGTTCAACACTATAGCTCCATGTGCTCAAAAATATGGCTCCATGTGTTTAAGACTATGGCTCCATGTGCTCAACACTATGGCTCCATGTGCTCAACACTATGGCTCCATGTGCTCAAAACTATGGCTCCATGTGTTTAAGACTATGGCTCCATGAGCTCAACACTATGGCTCCATGTGCTCAACACTATGGCTCCATGCACTCAACACTATGGCTCCATGTGCTCAACACTATGGCTCCATGTGCTCAACACTATGGCTCCATGTGCTCAACACTATGGCTCCATGTGCTCAACACTATGGCTCCATGTGCTCAACACTATGGCTCCATGTGCTCAACACTATGGCTCCATGTGCTCAACACTATGGCTCCATGTGCTCAACACTATGGCTCCATGTGCTCAACACTATGGCTCCATGTGCTCAACACTATGGCTCCATGTGCTCAACACTATGACTCCATGTGTTCATGACTTTGGCATCAATGAATTCATTGTGCCTTCTTTCATCACTGGCCAACTTTATAACATTATAATCTAGAAACATCAAGCGAATATTAATATCAATAAAAAAAGAGTGTACAGTAGAAGTGCAGTACAGCTGATTCAGTTAAAAAATATGTTACAACTTTCAGATCAATATCTCTGACTTTTAAATAGAGGGTGACCTGAAAAGTCTCTCCATACATACACATTTTATCTTATAATCCAACTCCAACTATTTCTTAAATATGTTACCATTAGCTTGATAAAGATGAGAGTATCTGGTCGTGACTTCATATTGTCAAATAAAGCCATAATTGTTATCCATTTAATGTTGTGATTAAATTCCACACTTTATTTGTCTTTACAGTAACCATTAATTTTACTATCACCACTACCATTAAATTGACTGAATTTTATTTTACTCTTGCTCTCTGTTGACATCAACCATGGCTCTTCTTCACTAAACTCGTGTTTTGATCCACTGTCAAAATACTGGGCTATCCAAGCGTACAGTTTGCCCAAGGTTGGGATGAGAATGATTTGATGGGAGATTCCACACAGTCTATAGTATGGTCCATGAAAAGGATCTGATATGGCTGGACATAACATATTATTCAAATTCACATAGGATAGCTGAAAAAAACATTAAAAGAATTGTAAAGAAGTTTCCTAAACTGTTTACGTGTATCAGGGACACTGATAAATGAGGCATTGCAAGTACCACAGAGGTCTGATTGAAAATTAGGATGATACACTTACAAATATGACAAAATTTCATATAAAAGAGAGCTTTATTGGCTGATAAGTTGGTATTCAAGCAATCTGTTGTTCACCACATAAACAATGTAAACAATACTTACTTGAGCTAAAGTTGGTAAACAATAATTAGTATTAATTACTAGAGCTAAAGTTGGTAAAGGCAGGTAAACAATACTTACTAGAGCTAAAGTTGGTAAAGGCAGGTAAACAATACTTACTAGAGTTAAAGTTGGTAAAGGCAGGTAAACAATACTTACTAGAGCTAAAGTTGGTAAAGGCAGGTAAACAATACTTACTAGAGCTAAAGTTGGTAAAGGCAGGTAAACAATACTTACTAGAGTTAAAGCTGGTAAAGGGAGGTACACAGTACTTACTGGAGCTATAACTTGTAAAGGGAGGTAAACTATACTTACTAGAATTAAAGTTGGTAAAAGAAGGTAAACAGTACTTAATGGAGTAATAACTTGTAAAGGAAGGAAAACTATACTTACTAGAGCTAAAGTTGGTAAAGGAAGGTAAACAATACTTACTAGAGCTAAAGTTGGTAAAGGAAGGTAAACAATACTTACTAGAGCTAAAGTTGGTAAAGGAAGGTAAACAATACTTACTAGAGCTAAAGTTGGTAAAGGAAGGTAAACTATACTTACTAGAGCTAAAGTTGGTAAAGGAAGGTAAACAGTACTTACTGGAGCTATAACTTGTAAAGGAAGGTAAACTATACTTACTAGAGCTAAAGTTGGTAAAGGAAGGTAAACAATACTTACTAGAGCTAAAGTTGGTAAAAGAAGGTAAACAATACTTACAAGAGCTATAATTTGTAAGGGAAGGAAATGGTATGCTATTAAATATCCTAGAGCTACCATAGTCCAACTAAAATCACCAAGCTGTTCTGGAATGTACACTCCTGATAAAAAGAAATAAATTAATTCATTACTCAATATGAATAGTTGTTTGTTACCATAATATACAATGAATGATATCCAGGCCACATATCTTGAAACAATCTTAGCGCTAGGATATCCAAGAAACAGTGACCCTAGGTCTTAGAGAATATGAAAGCCAGGACAGCGTTTTAACAACCTCTAAGACCTCCAGTTGCCAGAATAATCCCATTGTAGTAAAGACTAAACATAACCATAAGATTAAACAAGGGAAATACTGGGCACAGATCTTCGATAAACTAAACAATAAAACAAATTCTACACAAAATAGTACAAGCAGTCGCCAAACACAAGTCCATGCCACAGAAGATAATTTTGACTTTACCAGGAAGAATTGATTATAACTGCAGATTGTAGGGCATTCCGATGGAAATGTGAACAAACAGACACAAATGGATGAGAGTAATATACATTCACACAGGGAAATGTGGGCAGTTGGTGGACTAGGGGGGTTGGAGGCAATTGCCCCTCTACAAAAATGGTTTGTACCCTAAAATGAACCCTCACTACATTTCTACAAAATATAAAAATATTATTTCTGTATGTTTTTGGTCTAAATTATGTCAGAATGAACCTAATACATTCTATTTTCAAAAATTTTCAAGCTGGAGAAATTCTCAGAGGCTTCATGGCAGGTTTGCGTCTATGCATTTCTACAGAAATGTCGCATTTTTAATCTCAACCTTGGTCGGTGTCCCTTCATTACATTCAACCTGCCCCAGTAAACCGCAACTGAATGTGGGCATATATAAAGAGCCAATCCAATATTAAAGGCAAGGTATGAAACTACTCACCTCCCATTCTCATCAAATAAAATGGTATGACTAACATTAATATATGTTGTATATAATATGTCTCAGCTTCAAACGCCAACTACAACACATTTCATACAACTAAATTAATACATTCAAAAGAAAATCATCAATCAACATGTAAATAATACACTGTATGAGAAAACAGAGAAGTACAGAGGTAGAGAGGGTATGGGTGGATTTGAATACATAATTGAAAATAAACGCATTTCTTAACTTTGGTCGTGTTTCAAAGGTGAGGCATTTATCTCTTAGTCCTCCATTAAAAAGATGCCTTGGAAGATCATTTCCATACATATTGCTGATTCCAACTTTCCTAGGTAAAAACCCAAAACTAGTAACCTACAGGGGGTCTCAATTTAATTAAGACAATAGCAATAGATTCAGGGTCATTAAAAAATAAATAAACATACCAATCTAGTATTTATAACAGGAAAGAAAAGAGCTATAGGTGCACCAGTTAACATATGCATATGAAGTCGAAATATACCAGTTACATGTTTACTTGGTGGAGCTGCTAATAAATAAATCTGAAAGACAATATATTATTAAATGAAAGAGAGCTTTGGAAGTACATCAATCAGTGTGCAATGAGGGAAAGACAGCAGCATAAACTCACCCTTTTTTATTTGGGAAATTAAACATGCACAGCCAGTAGCACACAACACCTCTGTTTATTGTCCATTCTGCCTATTATCAAAATGAAATTTAACTAACTGGCTTAATTTAATAATTAAATATACTGCTTATGGGATACTTATCTTATAATCGAAATGAATCATAATAGTTACCTGAATTATAGTGGCCATGTGGCATGGATTAAAAATCCAGATCATCTGTCGAGTAGCAAACTTAAATCCTAATTCAATTCCAAATGTTAAACACATTATCACCAACATAACCCGTTTTCCCCAGTAGTTCATTTCACGATCCAGAGCATCTTTACCAACAAGTGGAACTTTTAAATTGGGGTAAAACTTCCATATTAAATACACAGCTAATAATAATGATAATATACTTTCTATAATTCTTTGAGTTAAAGGAAGAAACTCTGAACATTCTTTCCCTCCATTTCCTGGTAAATCAAAATTCACACCAGAAAGAATAAAGTCAAATCTCTCAGTGAATGTTTTATTTTTAGATGTTAAAATATCCACCATCTTTGTGATAATACAGACTAGATCTACACTCTAACACCTGAAATTGAAAGTAGAGTAGAATCAAATGTGAATCATGCAAGTGAGAGGAAAATGCACTAATCTTGTCTTGAAGCGTGGGCACACATAAGATTTTACTCCAGATTTGTGTCGCTGACAAATATCAGCAACAAAGACCGTTTGGGTGCATAGAGCATTACTCCACAATATCTTTGTTTCTTATCAACTATCACTTGTATCAGATCACACTATTAGATGATCCCTTTTCTCTTTAAACATTTATCATATTTCAATAATATTAAAGGGTTGTGAAGAAGATATCTGACTTTTTATCTGTACAAGGAAAACAGATATCATCATGTGCATCATTCCAATTAGACATCTGTAGTTGCTGCAATTCCAGTGTCATTATTGAGAAAGCTGCTAATAATATCTAAAACCTTTTTGATTGTGACACCATAAAACACTATGATATGATAAACCATTATTATTGGAATAATTTCTGATTGTTTATTATTTATATCTATACATATAAAATAATAATAGGAAGATATTGATTAATTATAGGTTATTTATAAATAAAACTTGAATAAACAATAAAGATAATTATATAGGTACATTGGTTTCTATAATAACAATAATCAAAACTTAATTATGTATACTAAACCATCATTAAAATCAATTATACACATATGTATACTAATACCAGTACTGTAATATCAAATTATGATTTTAATATTTTTGTACTATCAGTTCTATCAGAGGATAAAACTGGAATTTACCAATTGAGAAGAATTTTTCTTACTGCTGCTAATGTATATTTCAAAACTTTACAGATCACACAGAATTTTTTTTGAATTTGAATAATAATTTTGTAGTATTTTGTCTAATGAAGCCATTCACCAAATAACATATGACAACTTTTTATAAATAAATATATAACTATTCAAATTTAATTCAAATCCAGCAAGAATTGATCCTTCTAGAGTGTTCACAAGCATTTTTGAACCGAGGTCAATATATTCTCAATATTTCATGTGGGCATATAAAAAGATCTATATCAAAATAGTTCTACCTTATTTCTGTACTGTATAAATGTATCAATATACAGAAACCAGAGATAACTAAGTGTATTAAATTATGACCAGTGTAACTACAGTGGTGTACCTATTGTCTTACCTTGTTACACAATCTATTACAGTAGTGTATTTACAGTTATTCATATCATCAGTAATACATATTATATAAGATTACTGAATAGGGGGTTATTTATATCATTGTCTAACAAAGTCAAAGTTCAATCCTGTATCAAACTATAATAAAGCTAAAGTTATTAAATCAATATTATGTTCAATGTTAATTCAAACAAACTGTAAGCTTACATCTTTAAGATAGCTTGCCAGGCATGGTTATATACGCCCACTGGCAGCTTTGATTTTGAATAAAAAATATTAAGCAGTACAATAACAATCACCATGAAATATTCAACCTTCAGTCATACACTTCTTGTGAACTCTTTAGGGCGATACTGAATAATATTGAGTAAGAGTTATTGTCCTTGTTCTTGAAAACGTGTTCAATGTTTAGCTCATGAACACTCTAGAAGGCAAATATTCAATCTTCAGCGCAGGACTGAATAATAAAACCAAGTATTGTCAAAATCTAGCAACAATCATGCCTTTTAGTGTTTTAGAGCTAAATTTGAAAGCGTTTTCAAGAACAAGGGCAATAACTTATACTAAATATTTTTCGATTTTTCTGATTTTCAATAGGGTTCATCCTTGGGTGATTACAAACGTTCATACCAAGTTTTGTCAAAATCTGTCAAGAATTGTGTATTGTAGAGTGTTTACAAGCAATTGTGGACGGACATGGGTGACAGCAATATACGTCCCCCATTTCATGTGGGCGTATAAAAATTAATTCAATAATACCCAATACTATATAAAAATAATAGGTAAGCTTACCATATAGCAAAATACCAGATATTACGCAATCATTAAGCATGTGCCTTGACTTTGCCTATACTGTACATGTACTAAGAAATTTATTTTCCATATCTGTATGTACCTATTCACTAGCTATGGTCAACAACTCATTTCAATTTGAATACCGTAACTTTCTTACTATCTGGGTATTGTTCTTAATTACCAATCCACAGTGCCAAGTACAAATTTCGTGAATTAATTTTTTTACATACATAAGCTTAGTCTCACCCCATTTCTTTACAAAGCTTTTGCTTATTTGCCAAAACCTCACATTATTACAAATGGGCAAAATTAAATACCGGTACACTTAAATCGTTGAATATATTGAACATCACATAATTTCTTAATGTAATCTCCATATAACTTAATAACACCAAGCCATAAATTTGACAATCAAAACCATATATTACAGTCTTGATACTCTATCCCATTCTGTGTCATTTCATGTATCATTATTTCTCTGTTAATACTTAATTAACCCTGAATTCAGATTTAATAGGTCAAATTCTTATATTGGTATTTTGAATCTACTCTCATGGCAGGTCTGAATTTCTTGCCATAATTTTATCTCTTAAAATTAAATTCAATATATCTACTTACTTTCCGTATAAATCATAGACTGTAACCCTGAATTCAGATTTCCATACAGATTGTTTGAAGGTGTAGGAAGCTAGACAAATATTTTTAAGTGGATTAAATACTTCCATTGGCATTGTATAATACAAGTTTGATTACTGCGAAAGCTAAAAACAATATTCAATATCATGATTTGTTTGTGATCAGAATAATAAGAATAATTATTTCATTCACTTGAGTAAAAAGATTAACAAAAATATTAATGACAAAATAATGTAAACTTCTATTGTTTTGAAATGAAACATATTATGTAAAATACTTTTTCCCGAAATTCGGTACTCAACTGATTAGCCTACCATGTGTTCATTATAATAATCTGTGTAATTTTGAACCGCTAAAAAGGATGAGTATATGTGGTCATGATAATTAAATGTCCTAGTGTTACTTTTTGTACCGGTACCTTATTACGTTGCAATACCAACACCAGATTTTGCAAGATTTCTCTTTGTAGTTGTTATCATTAGGCCCTTGGCTAGAGAGAAGCCAGGGGGGTCTGAAAAATTTAGATGGCTTAAATGACTTGTTGAGTCCCCCTTAAAAACATTTGACCCCCCCTGAGGCCGTGGGCCGCTACGGTCCTGGTTATCATTTCATCAAAACAGAACAGAGTACCGGTAATGCTTTATGTATATTTATTTTTAAAAAAAGTTGTGAAAATATGACATGACATCTTCCAACACAGAGGGGCAGAGGCTGAGGCCTGTTGAAAAATGTCCATTAAGGTTACATGCAATTCTGATCAGTATCTGTTTGACAGTAAAGGGCATGTCTATTTTTAGTAACATTAGATGAAAACCTTGACAGTTTGACATCTGCTTACCTGTCTGGGGACGGCTGCACTTTTACATTTGGTGAGAATTGTCCAAGCGCATGATCCTATACTCTTCAGTGTAGAGTGTCGTATATAACACAGATTTTCAAATGGAAACAGTAGAATTACACATAATTCATCGATTCGCTTATCTAATCGATGCAGGTTCCGGTAAAGAAGTCGGTCCGAGGTAAATCTGTTCTCTGTATCTGATTGGTCAAAACTCAGCTACAACGTGATTCTCACGAAAGTGTTGTTTATCTTTGAAGCGGGAGACAAAATTTTGATGATTTAAGCCACCATGGTAATTTTGCCCAATTTCCCCCCCCCACCAGAAGGTATAAGGTCCCACCAAGATAACACTTCAGCTGTCATCGACAAAAAGGAATTGGGCACCGGCCCAATTTACATAGCAGAGAGGTCCTTTAATGTTTATTATTTATCTCTATACATCATTACATGTG
>NW_008710694.1:962382-1032790 GCF_000327385.1 Lottia gigantea
TACAATATCTTTGATAGCTTTCTCTATAGGATTTCAATTGGCGCAAGGTAATTGCTTTCCTCAGAGATATATTTTCGTCATTGGGGTAGCCCTTCCCAGCTTCTCTCAAGAGTTAATTCAAGGATAAGGCCATAATTATTGGAATTCAATAGAAAGTATTTTATTGTTTGTGTATGAGAATGTATCAATAAGAAATGAATGAGCTATTATTTACTATATACTATGTTTATCTTTTGTTTGCTTCTAAAGCTGAAGTTGAGCATTAAATTGAACACTTACAAGCTATCTTAATATGTGACATGACATGAGTCATAGTGACCTAAACTTTAAAACAGGAAGCCCAGGGGTCAGAGAATTGTCAAGGGGCAAGCAAGGGTCACAGCACCAGGCATGGAAGAACTCAATGACAGAAAATTTGAAAGTCAGTGTCTGATCTATATCCCTCTATATGTTCATATTTCAACTAAAATAGAAAACAACCAATTTTATTTATTCATATTTTGTACTTTATTTTTCAGACAATTTTTCCACAAAAATGACAAAATAACATTCATAAATTTGTATCGATAATCTTAGAAAAGGTTTTTTCAAGATGGCTTTATATCTTGAAGATGAAATATACATGAATAATAGATATATAGATACCTTCTTTACAATTGGTATAAATGTAAACAAAATGAAAAGTTCATGTAAACAAACAGGAAAAATGTAAACATTCTTAATAATTTAATGTAAACGAAAATTGAAAATGATAACAATGCAAACTATGAATTGAACAGTAATATGTTACAATATTTGGAAACTATTATTTAATGATTTCATTTCACCAATAATTTTAAATGTTAGTTCATGCTGGAGATCTCAAATAAAATGTACATGAAAATTGAAGAGAGGAGCAGAGGATCGACTAGCACTATATCTCAACTACGTTTATAAAAGATAAATAGAAGAACTCTACAATATCACTACAATAACAGAACTGGGGCCTTATTCTTAAAAACTTCACTTAAAATGATTTTAGTGTTCCAGTCATCTGATTGGTCAATCATTGAAATTGATTTTAAATTTAGTTTTATTATCCAATCAGATTACTGTATTTCTTTAAATCTGGATATTATTTAAGTTAAGTCTTGGAGAAGAAGCCCCTTGTTGTAATGTGTCTTATAATCTATTATACATAATATATACCAAAATTTTTCTACTGTTCATACCTTATTGAGACAGGGAAAGGAAAGTGTGGGGGAGGGGGGCAATTTATTAATAGCAAATCTAATGCAGATCCCTTTTAATTAGGGACAAGACATGAATCATATTGACAAAATATTGCACTGTGAAAGAGATAGTTGGTATGTTTGAGCAAACATTTAAGTAAAATGTGATATGTCAATGTTTAATATCTGATTTTAATTTAAATTTAAGCATTTGAACAGCACAAAAGTTTCCTGAATAGGCAAAATAGTTGCAAAAAATCGAATGAAATTATCGCTTGCTCTTAACATATCCTAATAGAGATCTTTAATCAAAAAGGCAAGAAAATCATTTGTCAGTCTCTATACAAAATGATATATATATACAGAAATTAACACATCAAGCAAATCTGTCAAACAAATAGCAAATAAGATTCCCGTACCCCTTTTCTTAAAGTATCGTAGATTAAAGTTCAAGCAAACGTAATCTAACAATTTGATTACATCAAAAATAAAAGTTTTTCTTCACTTAACGTGCAAGTGCAAGTTCAGACATACAAATTTTTGAGAAACGGGGCCAATGAGAATCTTTGTCCTATGATCGCTTGGTGTATCAGTGTCAAAAGAAAAAAGCTGCATGACAGACAGCATCTACAAAAGATCATTCTACTATACACTATAATATAATATAAATCTTATAAAGTATGGACAGTTTTGGTTCGATGTTTAAAATACAATATAGGGTCCATTAGTTGTTCTTCATTCTATTTACTTTCATTTCATCAAGCTGATTGTTGTTTTCAGCCGTGCTGGCAATGATGACTGGCCCTTTATATTAATGAATGTGGAATATAAATTAATGATGAAATAATATATTAATACTTTATGAGATCATTTGTTATTAAATTTCTTAAATAAATCAATGACTGCCTTTTATACAAGAATTTGGATTCCACCAAACTGAAGCCGATGATCAGCCATATTTCAAAGATGTGAAGCAGTATGAACTAGTGTGGTCTAATCCTTAACCCTTTCAACCCTAGCAGCCAGTTTACCAGCCACATAGTTACGCGATATATCCAAGGGGCTTGTAAACATGCCTTAACCAAGTTAAACATTCACCTCATACATTTTAACTTATTGAGGTTCAGGGTGTATAATGTTTTATTTCATTTACACTGAAGTGTTCAAAGGGTTAATGATTTTCTTAAATCATAGCACACTTCATTTTAACATCTTTTTATTTTGAGATCTACAAACTGATTTGTTATGTAAAATGGCTTTTGATACACTATGTCCTTGATTAAACCACTTGCATAGTTGAATGAATGAAAATGTCTGCCATTTTTCCTTGAGACAAGATGATGTAATTCAATTAATAAAAATATCTGTATCCTGCCATTTTAAATAAGGCTTGATTTATATCCACCTGATATTATTTGAGCTTCAATGGAAGCTTTGTTGTTTTTTGTTATTTTTCGAGCTCCAAAAACCGTCATAATTTTATACCTGAGAAGTTAATTTTATTGTCTTGTGTTTTTTAACACGGAAGCTGATTTATTTCTTCACCATATAACACAGGTTTTGATGATGTAATACACAATACATAATGATGTACTACACAAGTTACTAAGACGCCAATAAACATTTATTTACAAAATGATTTGGTTTTTTCATATAAATAATGTCAATCAGAACTCCTCACTCAGTTGTCAAGTATTCATTTCATCTCACAAAGGCCACACACGTTTAAAACACCACACTGCTTTAAGCGGCACACTGTCTGTCACATGGTACAATTATAACTTTACTAGGTCATGTCTATTAGTATACACTTTGTGATGATGTCAAAGGATGATGTCTATATGTACACAAATAATGATGACATACTGTACAATAACTGATTATAGAGTACCCAATATTTTATAACCCTGTATTGTAACTATTCAGCAGATGCTTGTGGGATTAGATGTGCTTGACTGAAAAATATAAACAAATTCAAAATTATTTTGCTGATACAGGGATTTAACTTTCTTTTACTGCCTTAATGAAGACCTAATATAAAATATAATTCTCATGACCATCACCTTCTCAATATTTTCTAATTCAGAGCCACAAAGCCATTTTGTGGAAATTTACTCTGAGATATTCAAGTCTAAACCATTTAATTTAGAAGGATATTGTCATGAAACTATTTGTAGACTTAGCTATCTTATTTAAGGATGTCAAAATACATGCACACGATAACTTGCAAGAATTTCCGGAAAAAGACCCTTTAAATATGGTAATTGTTTGTGTCTTTAATAAATTCAAAATAATAGTTATACTCACATGAATGAGGAAGTTATCATAAACTTCAGTAAGATGTTCTAATTTATACTGATTAAGAATAATAAAACCTTCTAATTTAGGACTGATTCTACGTGAACAGTCTTGACAGTGGACAATAAACTTCTTATCTTGTTCTTTAACAAATAATATATTAAACACTTCCAGCTGAAATATGATAACAAATAATATAATAAATAACACAATAACAAATTAATATAATAACAAATAATACAATAACAAAACATATCGACTGTTAAGGTGATGCACTATATATCAAAACTATAGAACACTACCGAAATAGAAAAAAAAACATAACCTAAAACATATTGTACAAAGAGTTTCACACTGTGCAATCTTCAACCAACTGACCTATTTCATTCTACATTTATATCCCTACCTACTAAAATTAAACAAGTAGAATATATTTCTAAGTTTAAACTCCAGATATTTCATTATCTGGTAGAGGTGGTGATTTGTCATTACTAATCTGAAGTAATTGTGAATCACCAGTAATAATACTAACCTCACAGTCATCACAATATGTAGCAGCTTCATCTTTCTCTCTACCCTGCCATTTAATCTGAAAACCTAATTCTTCCACAAAATCAGTCAACATCTGAATCTGTCGTAATGATCTCATCAATACAGACCTGAAAAATATTAATAATAAAACATAAAGCTAGCTATTCCCAGAATAAAAGACCAAACTTTGATTAGAGTTATACTATGTAGACTATGAAAATCATAAAATCTCAATCATGTTGTCCTTAACTAGCCGCTAGATGTGGCGATAGAGCAACACTACTTCATTCAAATGATTCAATTTCTTACATAAGTTATAATTGTATAAAGCAGGAAAACCAAACCACTGGATCACTAGGTACCGTATAGGGCACAAAGACTATGTTGAAAATTTGTCAATGTCTAGACCCTAGATAGTGACGGTCTCACATCTGTATATCAAGACCCAGGAATAGAGGTAAGACCAGAGTTTCACAAGAAAAAGATAGAAGAAAACACTCACTTGACTAATTCATAGAGTCTAGGTTCTACTATACTAATATTACGAGCTATACTCCATGATAGATGTATCATTGGCACTATAGATTTATAACTTTGTAGTTTATTCCACTCATAACGTTCTAATGCTAGCTGATATTGGAGAGAAGTTAAAGGACCGACATTCCAAGCTATGTTATTACACCAACCCTATAATAAAACAGACAATAGTTAAAAGGGATACAGGTCAAATTTGGATTCAAGTAGTCCATTCTTATATAATTTAAGTAATAATCAACACAATTTGTCCTGGATATACAATCATACCTGATTGACTCTGACTAATATATTGTAAATATAAAACTCACACAAAATTTGATAAAAGTCACAATTCACTTTTAAGATATTATCAAGATATCAAGGGCTGTAACTCTGTCCAAATTTGTCAAATTATAGACAAATTATGAACATAATGTGTGTGTATAAATACCAAACTTACCACAGCTTGTACCCAATGTACTGTACCAGGTCCAATCCACACTAGATCACCAGGTTTCTGTATAAATCTATATACTGGTACATCTTCTTCATACAGATCTTCTAATACAGGCCACCATGATCCCGTTAAATAATTTATATTATGTCTACAAGTATACAGGATATTGAAGTTAATTTATTTTCATAAAAATCATCAGAATTCGACACATATAGAGATCTTTCCCTCCTTTATCTTCAATAATTGAATATTTGATACATTTGGAGAATGTCTAGTATGCCGTGTGTCAAGTATCTCTACACAACCAAGATATACGATAGCATGTTGTATTCAAAACATCATTTGAAAATTGATACTTGTCTCTGACCAAATCAATTAAATACAACTGAATATATGTAACAACCAAAAGTGCAAAAAATTGCAAGAAATATTCAAGTTCTCAAAAGGAGCAAGGGAAGGTAATATTACCTTTCACAGAGACTCTGTATAACTCCCCAATATTGATCAGGTACCGCAAACCATTCACAATCACCTGGTCCAATATTAATATTTACAGAACAGAAATTATTATTTTCTTGATGACCTGAAATATATACATTATCTCACTTTAATTGATGGATTGAATACTCTTCGATTAGACAGAATATGGAGAGATTTACTACTAGAGTTGTAAATGCAAATTTCTAAGGGCATCTACGATATAGTGGTGTCAAAACGCTTAGTTTAAGTGAAATTTCAAGAACAAAAAATGACTTAAAATTGGAATGGTAATAATAATCATTTAATCCTCTTACAAAAAAACAAAATAAATAGTCAACTAACCAGGTGTACGAGATCCAGGCACTTTCATATATAACTGTACAGTATTCATACCTAATATGGTATGACCCACATGACTTAATAAATTAGCAGCAGACACGACTCGAGTAAAACTGGGTAATTTTGATAATTCAAATAACTGATTCTTCCATTTTTTATCATCGGATAAATCTACATTAGTACCAAATTTTATCACCTTCGACTTTTTCCTGGAAAATAAATCAAACATAAAATATAACTGACTATTAAATGAAATGAAATGGAGTTTTACAACCTACTCTTCTAAACCTGTTAGGGAAAAAAAATTAAATCAAATGCACCTTATAGTGCTAACGAACACAAACATCTTCCAGTTGAGCAGCTGAACTTTGCCTAATCTTTAATAATTTAATCTCACTGATGGTATTCTGAATTGATGATTTGAGAATAGACAGTTGGGAGAATGGACATATCACAAATATCATAATTCTTCGTTAGAAAGTTTATATATTTGAAAATGGTTTGTGATGTAAATAACTTACTTTTTAGAAGAAGTAGAAGAGTTAGAATCACTATCAGAATCTTTATGTTGGCCTTTAGCTTTATCATGTTCTTCCTACAAATATATTAAGATACATCATCAAATATACAAATACATGCTCAAATATACAAATATATTAAAATATAATACAATATTTCATACAAACTGATGATAACTAGTGGTGTTACTAGGAATTATTAGGTGGAAGGGTTGAGTAGAGGCCACATTATCAAGGGGGTAAACCAAACCAGACATTTAAGATCTTAGTGATGTCAGATATCAGATTCTCCTGCCATTACACTAACAATAAGCCTAGCCATCTCAACGGCCTTAGAAGCTTAGATATTAGACTAAATACAATTTAGCATTTCTATATTGCAGAAACCAGAGACATATGGGGAAATATCTGATAGATGCAAATAGAAGGCATTAATGGCTACTTCACCACGGAACCCATTTACAACTCTGTGTAAGATAATCGTTCAGATACAATCAGCTTAATGCCGAAAAAGACTTACTCGTAGAGATTCTTGGAAGGATGAAGCCTGATATTGAGCATATTTTGCTATAGATGTGTGACTTCTAGAACTAGCACAATGCCATACTTTTCTACCTAGCTGATCTCGATTCTCATCAGGGGCTTGTTGTTTCTGTAATAACAAGGTTAACATATAGTTATCTTTGAATTGATATTCTCTGACAGAATTACAGCAAATCCCTTGAACTGTACAATGTGTCTGGATTCAAAAAATATGTCTACACAAATTCTAACTTGTTGGGTTATCATGAAATTATATGTATGGTTATGACTGTTGTATTATCTAGAGTAGTTGAGGATATGTTCTTGACTTGGTGCTAGGGGTGTTTGTTATCTAACACCAATCATAGATCATCAGAAAACAGAATCATTACCTGTGCTCTAACTTCTACTCTATGATCTGCATTAGCTTCAACTAATGTCTTTGTAGAAAATAATCCTAGATCTACAATAGATAAATTATGTTTTTGTTAAAAAATTACATAAGCAGTTCTTCTCACCGTTCAAATACTGTACATTCCAACTACTTTCATTTTATAGTCAACTAATTGTATTAACACAAAAACAATCACTATACATCATCATGTATTGCAGTTTAACAGCTCTGTACATTGTTTAAAATCAAATAACATCTTTAAGAAAAATAATTTTCTAGTCCAAAAAGACATACGTACCTAATTTGAGTGCTCCAGCTAATCCTCGTATAACAACTACTGGTTGTGAATGACAGTATTGCTGTAATTCTGGTGAGAAGGCATCACGTTTACTTTCTAACTGTAATATATAATATATATAAATCAATTAACAAACCAACATGAATGATAATCGTTCTTCATCGTCGAAAATCCTGGCCAAAAGCATCCCTCCACATACGTCACACTTAAATCTTGAGGAGCAGTCTGTTATGGATGTTGGTTTCTCTCTAGCCTTATGTATGGCCCTCTTATCCTTTGTTTCTGATAGTCACCTATATTCTGCTGCACAGGAATCAGTAGAGATTTGCCAGTTCCATATGTAAAACCATGTGGTGTATTGCAAAAGAGAAGGGTCATGGTTGCTTATTTGACTCTTGATTTCACAGGAGTATAAAAACGTGATCACTGGTTGTGTAATGGAGGTATAACTTCATCACTTATGAGTACGAACAAAGTTTCTATAGCATCAAATTTGAATATTGTATATATTTAGCAACTTAC
The DNA here is from genome assembly GCF_000327385.1 of Lottia gigantea. Taxonomy (NCBI): domain Eukaryota; kingdom Metazoa; phylum Mollusca; class Gastropoda; family Lottiidae; genus Lottia; species Lottia gigantea. Next base: position 970,469 of record NW_008710694.1, read on the forward strand.
ATAAACACTAGGTGTTGGTGGGTTCAGCTGGTCTTTAGATAATGGTGGTGTTGGAGGGCTAGGGGGTGTAGGGGGTGGACCAAAATCTTGTAACATATTAGATAAACAGAAACCATGTTTACCTGAAATATAAAGCAAAATGTTTTCAAAATTGGCAATTTTCAATACAATCATACTTAATTTTAATCTTGATGCATATCTAAACCCTAACCCTAACGTTAACTAACGTTAAGCCGTAAAAAAAACAAGTAATTTGTATTTGGTACTCAAATGGATATGGTATATATATCAAACTGTAAATCATCAAAACAGTATCCGAGGGATTGCCTTTTAAAAATAGAATGCACATGTGGCTTTAGTAGGACCAATGGTGGTACAAACTGCTTCTACCACACTAAAACTTCATGAATATTCGATGACCTTATTGCCAATTTTCCCTATCAAATTACTTTATATTAAAGTACTTACCCATGCCTTTCGATAGACTCATGATTTCTCTAGCTGATAGATTAATGTTGAATGCTGAAATAATTTTTTCTGTGGATAATTTCCCTTTAGATTCTTTCTTGTCTTCTGTTTTAGTGTCGGAAGAGTCGCCATCTTGACTGTCTGTTGTCGTGGAATGTACCGATTCTATATTATCTTTATCTTCTTTTATTTTACTATCTTCTGATCTCTTACTCCGTGAAAATTGAGTTATGAAGTCTTCAGCGATGGAGGTAGTAATATTTGGTCGTGAGAGAAGACTGTTTATTTCCTGTTCACTCATATTGGCTGCTCGTAAATTATGTACAAAATCTGCGGGTAAATTGTCCGAGATCGATGTTAGATGACGTGATCCTGGCGTGGGTAAGGATATTCCTGAGGCGTTGGGATTCATCGTTGTCCCTTGTGATGCTAGTGATGATCGATGTGATGTCACTGGTCCGTTACCACGGTTAAATGGAATGTTGGAGGCAGGAGGTAGATTTCCGTGTAACTGTAAAGGCACTCCACCGGTCATTCTTGGACTGGTATCTCCCGGCATTCTTGAGTTACCTGAATTGGTCGGGAAATCATGATGAGTTTTGTGAGACGAAGAAAGGAAACCAGAAGACAAGTGATGAGAGCAAGGAGTCGGTGATGTTACTTGGTTAGATTCAAACGAGAAAAAATTATCAAGAGATTTTGTAAAGTTGGAGAAGGTAGGAAAACCAGAAACAGTATCATGCAGGCGTCGTTCACTAGATGAGAAATAGTTGAAGGAAGAAGAAGAAGGTGAAGGTCGTCCAAACATGTTACCTGCTGAAGCATTATGCTGATTGGTTGATGGACTGGTCACCTGACCTGGTCTTTGTTGTCCAGGTCGTACCATATTACCCTAAAAATAAAGAGCAATTATATTTTAGAGAAGGAAGTGAGCACAAAATATTTTTAAGGGGATCTTGGGACATGTCATGTCCTCTGGAAAAATTTTGAAAATGAAAGGCTAAATTCCTACGTTTTAGTGAATTCTAAATATTATTCATTCAATTTTTTTCATTTTAGGGGTATGGGGGCATGCTTCCCCTGGAGGCTTTAATTCTACTTTCTAAATAATATTCTTTCAATTTGATTCTTTTTCTTTGAGGGGAGGCTCCGAATTTAATGACCAACATGTGGATTTCTAGGGGGAAATGGGCTTTCCCAACCTCAGAGCTGCCACATGAATAAGATCAGTAATTAAGCTAGTAACATACCTGTGATAATGATTGTTGATGAATACTATATTGATGCTGTAATTGACGTAATATTGTTTGCTGTTGAGGATCTAGATTAGCCTGGTTGGAGGCTAAACATTGTAATAGATTGAGTTGTTGTGGGGTCATAAGACCAGGTTGTGGGGGAGGGGTCGGGCTCTCCATACTCTCTGATGATGGCTGAAAATAAATTAGCAAAAAATAACAATCAAAATAATCATTCAATCAATGTAGCAATTTTTTCATTTCCATGTTTATCAATGAATATTAACAGTTCTAATATCATTCCTTTCTTTGAACCAGTTACTTAGTCTTTTATTCAGTTGATCACATGATGACTTGCGTTTACACACTAATAATGCTGAAGAGACCAATGTTTAATTCTCAAAACAACAGGTATTGACATGACAAGAGCTTATCAGATCAACAACTTCTATAAAGCTTTTAACATTTCTTTTATCACGACTTCTGTAGTAAGGAATTCAAACACTGAAATATCTTACCCGTTTCCTTGCTTTCTTGTCCTCTTCCATTTTAGATTCAGCAGTAAGGTTTGGGTTGGCAGCATTCTGACCGGCAGACTATAAATAGAAACATCTTATTATAGCCACTTTCCTAGTGTCAATATTGTGGTCTTAAAATATCAAGTATGTATCAAGAGTTGTCTCCCAATAGTGAGAATTATGAAAGATGGAGGTCATTGAGGGTTTTATGTTTGAATCCAAGCCATTCTATGGCCTATATATATTATTTTCTCAGCACCTTAAAGACAGGCATTCTATGCTATATCATAAACTTTGCTAAAATAGTTGCCTAGGAATGAGGAAAATAAAGAGTTTACACACCTGTGAAAGTCCACCAGAATTCTGTCTAGAAGTAAGTTCAGCAGGAATTGGTAATTGCCAAGCTTCTTCTATACTAGGTAGTGTACGTGGCCTGAAAATATAGATTAATACATTATAGTAGTCAACAACAATTCATATTGAAGGTAACCGAAACCATGGGCTGAGACCACACATCAATTGAAATTGTAATAATAATAACTTCATTTCCGAAAGGGTAAAAATTAGTCCATACTTTGCCTCTTACAGACAGTAACCAAAAAAATGAGAATATCACACATAAAAATACTTACTTGTTTTGAAAATGTTGCATTGGTAAATTCTGGTGTAAAAACTTTATTTTAGCAGATAAATTAGGGGTAGCATAAGCTGAAATATAATAGATATATATACTCTTATAGCAACACCTCACCATAAATTATTCATTAACTAGATGTAACATCATGGTGGCAGAAACTCTTCTCTCTGAATAAGTAATGGTCTTATCGACTGTTGAATAAATTGAAGATAAATGCAGAAAAATTTCGGTATTTCCCAAATGATTACAGTGTTGCAAAACTACAATTAACAGAAGACAAAACACTTAGGTTTAGTCTTACAGCATAGGTCTTACACTTATAGGAATAAGTATGAGTATATGTGAGGCTTAAAAATAACCTATACCAACCTTTACTATTTCTAGCCGCACTTTGATAGCAAGTTAAAGCATCAACTGGTTGATTACAAGATTCATATAAAACACCTAGATCTGTCCAGGCTGCTTGGTGAGATTTGTCTAATTGTACAGCACATATATACGCTTGTAAAGCGTCCATAGGCTGATTCTGTTGTTGATATAACACTCTACAATCAGATATAACATAAGTTATTTGACCATCATAAACAACATTAGTTACTAGACAATAATAAATAACACAAATAAATTTACATTAGTAAACGTAATAACATCTAACTTTCACATATTCTATTGCTCTGTGACCCAGGCCAGCACTTTTATTGAGACTTACTTTAATACACCTGAATACCATTACTGGTTTACCCTCAATATGTTGTTATTATATCTAAAGCTAAAATGGGCTGTCAAATTGGACTCCTGTAGAGTGTCAACATAGTTTATAATGTTTACATGGATCTACAAATATTCATAGGGATACTAATATACAATGTCTTGTTAATTGTCATCTACATCAGCTGTTTCAGAATTGATACAAGCAATAAACTACCTACCCTATAGAGCACCATGTATCAGCATTAGCCTCAGATTTATCAATAGAATGACGATAGTAGAGGAAGGCATCGTGTACTTTACCAGCACTTGAAAAACATCTACAAAATATAATCATACATCAATATAAAACAACAGAGCAAGCAAAATAATAGTAACAGATCCTGTTAGAATTTGGTTGGACAATAAACCAATCATATACAATTTGATTCCCCCTAAACTAGTCTACTGAAATCTGAGAAGGATTTTGGACGTAAACAACGCAAGTGAACAACAAAGGTGTCAAGATTAATCCTGTTCAGTGAATTTCCTTATCTCAGTCAACATGACTTAAATATACAAATTTAATAGTTTAATAGTACTCAATATTTTCAATCTAGCTGTCCATAACACATGATAATAGTTTAAAATGAAGGAATAATAAATTAGTACAAGACAAACCCAATCGACCTAACAAGTCCAACTACAGTTTTCTTACAATTGATATGTTTTATAATGCTACATTGATCATGAGAAAGTACATAGAATTCGCATATCTAATCCTATCATATCATATGTCCAACCAATGTTTCCACTAGACCACAAACAAAAGGCACTGGGAAATATTTCAAATGATACTTCATGCTCATTACAAGTTACTAATTAGTGATAAGTAATTAATTAAGTAACTAAGAGTACTTTAATGCATTCTGACTTACTTAAGTAGATATTTTCAAAGGAGGAATCATATTCTTAAGCATGTTACAGTGTGATAATAATAGTCAACTATTCCACTTATTGAACTATTATTACCAACAGTTGATATCAGGTTACTTGACAATAAAATTTGAAGTACATTTCATAACAGTACTAAATATGTAACTTGAGAACAAAATTCTTAAGTGCAATAACAATATTTCTATTTATAAATATTGTTTATAAGACATATAGAAGTAGGAAGATTACAATAAAACACTAAGATATATAGATATACTACTTCTGCATTTATTACATACTATGTTTGGGACACATACAGGTAACGTTATCAAGTATCATTTTTACTTGATAACGTTACCTGTATGTGTCCGAAACGTAGTAAATGCAGAAGTAGTATATCCACATATCTTAGTGTTTTATGTTTCTATTTGTAGTAAATCTTATAAGTCTTAACAAATACATATATGCCATCCTTATTCATTATCTCTGTCCACATAATTATAATGTGGTACAGATATTTTTACCAAAGACCACGGTGGTGCTCGATTTGTGGGTTCTGAACATGTTCCATCTGTCCGACTTCTAGTAGTCTATGAACCTGTATAGAACAGGATATGTCTCAATCAAAATTTACTCCTTTCTCTACCATTTTGAATTCTGTCTACACCAATTTATACCCTGTTTAAATTTGTCTTCATGAATGTCCAGGGGATTCCATGAATCCTGAAACAGCAGAACTCATCAATAGAGCCCCCCAGATTACTGACTGGATCTTTGTTCAAGTATTGTCTTTGAAGATTGATAAATAATTTCAGTTGACTTACCTTCCTAACAAATAAGATGTTTGTCCATTAGGGTCTAATTCTAGAGATTTTTGAAGGTATTGTATAGCTCTGGTTTCACGGTAAGCTTTCTCACCAAATGACTCAATACTATGATATAACCAACCTGTAAATAAATATAACTACATCAATACAAATATCTTAAAGGAATTTAATACACATAAAAGTTTACCATCCCGTTTATAACCAATGACATGGACAGTAACTTCTGTAGAACTTTACTTAAATTTGCAAACCACAAGGGTGAAATAAAAATAATGAGTTGAAAAGCAGAGGTTCATGTCTCATAAGAGGGTTTGTTTCCTTAAGACTCAGTAGCATGAATAGGTGTTAACAATCTTTCCTCATTATTTCAGAGTCAGCAGTTAATATTTTGAAAGATCATGGGGAAATCAGTTTTGCCACTACACAAAATCAACAGTACCCGAGATCTAGCTATTCTCAATTCAACTATAACTTACCTAGTTGTCGTAATGCTGTAGCTTTTACTGTCTTAGTCAGATCTTCTGCTGTTAAAAGTTTCTCATACACTTCTTTAGCTTGTTTATGTTCTCCCTGTAATGTTTCATACAATGTTTAAATCATCCAGAAAAAAAGATAAGGGATGAGGAAACATAGGCTAAAAACGGCACTGGAAAACTGCTTGTTCTGGAGGAGACTGATAGTATGAGTGGCAATACGTGAAAACTCAAGGGGTCCAATACAGTATAACATGCTCTAGATATCTCTAGTAGGTAAAACTGCCACATCATCTTTTAGTATATTTCATTATATAGTCAACAGGTTGTCACTAATGTACACGACTTATAATATTCAAGAACAATATTACTATTACAGAAAAAAAATAAAAAATCTTTACCTCAACTTCCAACAGATGGGCAATGTTTAACTGAACTGAAAATAGAAAAATATTCAATTATTATTCACATTAATTCAACCATTACAATATCATTATTATCCTCAATTAGCAGAATAACCTGTTATCTTACATAAACCAAGATGTATATTTTACTTGAAATAGACAAATTATTAAACAAATAGTTTTCTTAAATATATTATAAAGTTGTTTTCATTGTCAGACAATCAAATTTCTTAGTTTTAAATTTTATCTTTTTTTAAAAAATTTTTCAAAGATATTCCAAGTTTAAACATAGAAATAATTCATCCATAAGTTTATTGGAATCTTATTATCTTAATGGTATACCATATCCATAATATTAGGATAAACCAGAACTGTGCTGATACTTTTACTGGGTGTATATATTCCTAACCTTATTGGACTACTGGAGTCATAACAATGACTGTGTACTGTAATTAATGTCACTGTGCACATGTAATTGTCGAGGTGACCTAAATGTAATGCAAGATGGCACATACTGCACATGCATGCACAACAACAATAACCCAAACAAAACAAACTAAAACATAACACAATGACAACAGTTGAAGCATGTTAATTGTCAACTAGCTTTTCTTCTCTTTGTTAATTTTCTCTACATGCTCAGCTTGCATCATCTTAAATAATTAATTCAGTACAATCTGATTCCATCATTAATATAGTCACAATCTGATAAGACTGATAGCTTACAAGATTAGGCAACACATGTCTACAATAGTCTTTTATTTTTCATTGAACAATTTTCTTTTATTATCAAGAAGGTAACAGTCAACAACTGATAGCTTGCTAGACAAGGTAACAAATGCCTATATCAGTAATATTTCACTGTGAAATAGGACAAATTGTGGTTCCATGTGACTTAAATTCAATGTGGCAGTGTACAGAAAACCGGAAAAGGGCATCAGATACCCTGCTGATAGTATCAGGAATATGAGATATAGATTCAGCCTGTATATCACATCTGATAAACTACCATAGAGAAATATAATACATAGTAAAATAAGGAACCATAACTCATGTTTAACAATAGAGCAGTTTACTCCTGCTAGAAATACAACCTGGAAAAATGTCATTGATGATTAGAGTGACATGATATAACCATCTGGTGTCAGTGAAACCGACAATCCTTATCTATTATATTATCATATAATTACTCCAGTTTATATTTATATTCTACTGTATAATACGAGGACACAAAGACAATATATTATTAAATTATTCTGACACCATAATGCACACCTTGTCACAGCAAACAGCAAGGTAATAGGCCCTACACTACTTTTTGTCCTGTTTTCTTTGTGATGAAACTAGATATTAGTTATACATTTTATAATGAAAGCTTAATGAAATTTCCACTATGAATAATAGAATAGAAATAACTGTTGTTATCTTGCTGACAGCAACTTGCTGTTAATTATGAAAGTCAGAAGTTATTTCATTATTTTCACTAATATAAGAACCTGAAGACTTCCTGACAAAACTTAATTTGAGCTATCAATATAGTTATACATTTCACACAAAGAACTGAACATAACACTTTAACCTCAGAAAATAGCACATAAACTTCTGAACATAACTATCAAAACATAACATATAACCCTCTGAAAATAACACACAAATCTCTGAACATCACACCTAAACAGATGAACATAACTTCTAAACATAACATAGAGACTTCTAAACATAACACATAACTTCTGAACTTAACACATGAACTTCTAAAGCAAGGAGGAGAGGTCAGACAAAATATAAGGAAGTTAAGTACTTACTTTCTTGTTTTGATAGAGTACATTCGCTGGAATCTTTCTCTGCTAACCGGAAATGCTGAAAGTAGAAAATAAACCTTTATTTAGCTTTCATCATAATAATTCACTGTAACTCAGTTCAAAATAATCAAAAGTTTATTTGTTTTTAAGTTTACCAACTGTTTTTAATTATCAACTATGTATAAGTATGTAATACAATAAGCCAAGTAGTATATTGCATTTCAAATCTACATTACAACCAAAGTTTTGATAACTTATCAGTTCATTACATTTTTCAGGTTCCTTTTCAAATTATCAGCTTTTACAAGTAGTAATAAGATAAACTGTACACTAGGCATGTATTCAAAATTACAGCCTGTTGAAAGTTAAAAACTTCAATATATCATAACGTACAGTAAAGACATTGTTTCAATATGAAATTGAATGGGGTTTTAAAGAGGTTTTCTAGCCATTTATAGCTTTTATTTACATCATTCGTATTTCAATCAGTGTGTGGTTACTGTAATTATAGAATTACTGAAGTGTTAATGACTTCACTATCGCATAAGCTGTTAATAATTAGCAGCTTTTGCGATAGTGACCTCATAAAACACCTACTTGTAGTGGAATTGCATCACCTAGAGACGACTGATTGAAAAAAGAGAATGATGCAAATTTATGCTATCTGTGTCTTCAATACAAGTTTAGAAAATCTCTAAAATCCCTTTAAGATTAAACATGTTAAATTTAACATAGATAGTATACTTGTGATTTGAACATTGTTATTTAATTGGTAATACAGTACCAACAATCCAAAACTGCAAAATGAAACTTCGAAACAAAATATTGGCAATACATTATTTCATAATGAAAAGTGGTATCATGTGTCTAGAGAAGGGTAAGCATACCCTGCCTGACACCACACCTGTCATTGCTGTCAAGTTATGACTGAATTAAACGTGGTTTTTATAGACCTTCTTTATCTTCTTTATTAACCCTCAAAACCCCACTCTTTTACAAAGCTTATAAAACAAACAAGATAAAAACAAGCCAATTGTCATGAATGTAAACTTTGTTGTAAAAGAAATAAAATTCACATTCCACATCTACAAGTTGTCATAAAATATATACTGGTATATAAATATAGTGACATGCCAGGTGTACAGTGGTTTATGAATCAACTTGTAAACCAGTCAAAAAAACCTAAATGTTGTTAATTACAAAACGATGTCTAACAGTATCAAACAGACATAATTTTAAAAAATGTATACTGTAGTTCAAACATTCACAAGTAAACAACTTAGAGAACATCAAATCTTGCACTACGAGACAAAATAACTAAAAATTACTACCACCAGATGAATGTTTCTAGATACTCGTATCTACCTGTAATCCTTAAACAACATTTAGAGGTATAGATCATATAAAATAACCAAACACAATTTCATCATATACTACTCCAGACTCCAGAGTATTATTATACACAAAGTTTCAACAATTTACATTGTCATCATTGGTTAAAATATATCCATCTATAGTAATCTATAAACACAAATAATTATCTGCACAAATATGAACTGAGAAATAGGGCTATTCCAATCACTTTGTTAACACTCCTTGAAATTTAATCAAATATAAATCTGGTAATTAATAAATAGTTCAACTGCTTTAATTCAGCAATCACAGTTGAAATTTCCTAACACACCTTGAATTTGAACCTGAGATAACCACTGTATTAAAATTCATTCAAACACATTATTTCACCTTTAATTAAGTAGAAAAGTAAATTTCATCAACACACCTTTAAATTCAATCTAACTAGGTCAATACAATTCAATAATTCATTTATTAATAACAGAAATACAGATTTTTTACTTGATAAACTATAAAACATTGACAGGATGCAGGCAGGTAAAAAGATGTCTTACATTACTACCTGTAGACGTCGAGTCTGTACCATATTTATAGACAATTGTTAAATAACACACAATACACAATCAATACAAAATACCACCTTAATCACAGTCAGGAGACAGACAAAAAACATAACACCCCCTAAAACACTGCAAACTTTTACACTCTACATCTATTGAGACATATTCAAAACATCACTTGATACACTAGTCTACATGTCTATGACCCACTGCCCTAAATACTAGATTACCCAGACTGTAGTAATGTTATAAAGAATATCTTTTTACTGAAAGTGCATAAGCCACATTCTTATAACAGTTTTCTCCAGTGAAATGGGAACAAATCTTATCTAAACCTTCAATCTAGAGCTATGTAAATTAAAACTGTTTACAATGAAAATATTTGGACTGTAAAAATTAATTAGACAACTTGACAAATGTCAGTAGAATAAATCTCTCTATCTTGACTCCGGTGAAATGTGACACTATTTATTTTGTGGTTTCTCAGATCTCACAAATTGACTTTAAACAAAATAAAAAACCCGAAAATATTGAAAAACATGGGATTAAAAATCTTAATCATCAAATATTCAACAAATGAAATAAAAAGTTTTATTTGAAAGTTTAAGAAAATACGCAGAATTTCTGATCCATAGTTTTCTTGATGCTTTGTCAATATCACTTATCACTTCATACATGTATTAAGATATTGTAAACTCTTTCTTTGTTTGAATATCATTTCTCAAACTCAACAATATTGGATGTAAAATGTATAATTTTGACAACTCCTAAATACACTGGTGACAACTGAGATGTAAAGCATGAGTTAATGCATGTCTAGCCTGTCTTTTTTGATAAAAAGGTGTCTGCCTGTTTTTTTTTATAAAGAGGTGTCTTTTGATAGACATGTCTAGCCTGTTTTTTGATAAAGACTGCGTCTAGCCTATTTTTTGATAAAGACTGCGTCTAGCCTATTTTTTGATAAAGACTGCGTCTAGCCTATTTTTTGATAAAGACTGCGTCTAGCCTATTTTTTGATAAAGACATGTCTAGCCTATTTGTTTGATAAAGATTTGATAGAAATTTTTGTGTGGGAGGATATTGACAAGGGATAATTCAACATGTAAAAACTGTAATGTTACCAGATTAACACTAAAGCTTCACCTTGTGGTTTGTTATTGTCTTCTCTAAGCCATTAGTCAACAAACAGGAGGATCTTTTATCAATGAAATACAGCCAGAATATAACAGGCATCATGCCAATTTCAATATTTATAGTGGAATTAACCAGAAAAACTCAAAAATCTCTCAGTCATCGACCTTTTACTCTACATAATTTAGTATCCTTTACTCTACATCATTTAGTATCTTTTACTCTACATCATTTAGTATCTTTTACTCTACATCATTTAGTATCTTTTACTCTACATCATTTAGTATCTTTTACTCTACATCATTTAGTATCTTTTACTCTACATCATTTAGTATCTTTTACTCTACATCATTTAGTATCTTTTACTCTACATCATTTAGTATCTTTTACTCTACATCATTTAGTATCTTTTACTCTACATCATTTAGTATCTTTTATTACTCTACATCATTTAGTATCTTTTACTCTACATCATTTAGTATCTTTTACTCTACATCATTTAGTATCTTTTACTCTACATCATTTAGTATCTTTTACTCTACATCATTTAGTATCTTTTATTACTCTACATCATTTAGTATCTTTTACTCTACATCATTTAGTATCTTTTACTCTACATCATTTAGTATCTTTTACTCTACATCATTTAGTATCTTTTATTACTCTACATCATTTAGTATCTTTTACTCTACATCATTTAGTATCTTTTACTCTACATCATTTAGTATCATCTTGAAACAATAACATTATCTCAATATTTTCTTACTGTGTTTTAATAATTCAGGGTAGGGTATTGTGCTATGTAGTTGTAGGTTTTATGTCGCAAGGTAAATTAATCAAGCTTGGATAGCACTGACATGTTACTTGCTCTATGGAATCTCAAAAGTTCCGGATTCCCAAACGACATATTTGAACTAACAGATGCAACTGTAAGTACAATTTGAACTACAAGTCAGAAGAACAAATTTCACAATTAATAAAGAAATTCTGATACGTAAATATAAATATATAAATATAAAAATATTTCATAGCCTTGATCAGAATTACAAAACTGTCTCCTTCAAATCATACAAAAACACAAAACAACGCAAAAACGTTTGTGTTGGAATTGCGAACATCAGTGACAGACATACTCTAATTAGTTCTTAAAAGATATTTTGCGTTTCGGAAATCTTACTTGCCTGAAGGTTATTACACTCCTTTAATTTTATGCACTACTTTGAACAAGATATTACAGATATTATTATTTGTCGCAGAAAGAAATGCGTAATCACATTAATTAACTAGGTATTGCCCAATAATGCCAATCAACTGATATTTCAAACTGAACTACAATAACAAAATATTTTCACTGTTAAAATAGTGCTCAATACATCAGTTGTAGAGCAATAACATCACACTTTGTGAAACTCTCAGTAACAACATAAATAGGTGAAAATATTATCTAGAAATTAGGATATGTTTATTAAGTTGAACAATGTAAACAAATAATGTTAAAATAATAGTTTAGGTCAACGTGGCCAGTTAGAAATAGTTTTAAACTGTAAAACAACCTAATTATCACGTACTCTTAGTTTAAAAGTTAAACTCTTTAACTTGGCACGTCACATCATGAAGTGTGACACAAGTTAACGTCACTACTTTACTCTACCATTTGGCACGACTCCAAGCTCGGATGATACAATTAACGTTTAATTACCTTTTAATTAACAAAAGGTCATTATCAAAATCTCTCACTGATTTCATTTTGAATTGATATAATGAAAGAAGTGATGAAGTCTTTGAATAGAATTTAGCAACTGTAAGTATGATATATATGTATAGCTTTATGGAACAACAATCACTGGTAAAAGTTTTATGTAACTTTTCGACGTAATAATTTGAAAATCACTTCAAACAAAGTCTCAATTTTTCTAACATCAGAAAGCATTATCCAGTATTTACAGTTTTTGAAAGAAATGTTGCCAAATCCAGTTACAAAGTGGCGTCAGGTGTTCAGGAAAAGCAAGAATGTCCTGCCTTGATGGTGACTATTAAACCGTTCTCAGTGAGAAGATCAGAAGATTTTGATATACTCAATAAGTAATTGACAACAGCTCAATGCTTAATCAGCTTATTCAAAATCCATGAAAATAGCAAGTTGAAAAATTGACCAACCTTTAAACTGGATTTATAATTTCCATTAGATTTAAACATCAATCCTAACCGTACATGTATTTCATTGGTGCGTTTAAAGGATGGGTCACAGTACAGCACCTCTTGAAAACTTTTTATTGCCCTGAAAATAGAAAATAATAATTCATTATAATATATATTCATTTGCTTAAATCTGACTATCATTTTACTTCAGTATTATATAGTATAAAGTATCTTGTTATGATGTAAATGGAAAGGTGTAATGATTCTTACGTTATCTATATTAATAATTGTTTATCAGCAGAAAGATCCTACTTTCATATTTTCATAATGAAAAGTGCTGCATATTGAGTAAATTGGCAGGTAATGGATATAACTATAAAAAATAAAATCAACCTTTCTAAAAGAATTGAAACAATATCAGCCCTAGAAGTTGTATATACGTGCATGTTCTTTAAGCAACAGAACTTTGAGATTTAATTATCACAAAGCAAATTTGTTACTAAAATTGTGTGGCTGGTTATTCAAACATTTTTCCGCAATAATTTGTTTGAAGGAATTTAATTGGTAAAGAAGTAAACTCTCTACCAATCAAAATTAATGACGAGAATATGAGATTGTGACAGCAACAACTACAGGATCATTGTCATGTAACGTTGCTTAAGGAACATGATATACGAATAGAGAATCAATCTATTGTATGATATTTTGCTGAAATATAAGTTATGCAGTCAATTGTTTAATTTAATCATCATCATTCACCATTTTTCTAATCTTGGAGATGGCAATTAAACAAATATACATAATAGCACGTCAGTTACAACTGGAAAATATAGCTTGATCAGCACCATTCAACAACTTCTACCTGAACAAATATTTTATACATAGTGACGTTAAGACTTTGTCATTATTAGACTACTGTAGAAGAGTTAGATATAAATTGATGTAATAATGTTGATTTTATAAGAGATAGATTGATTTTATATCTAAGAATAGATTGGAATGGTATTAATAGTAGCAACCCAATAACCTCCACATGTAGGCGAGGAAAAATGAGGTAAAACTATTGATCTACAAGGAAACTAGGAAATTGCCATTACCAGCTTATTTCTCTTATCTTTTCATAATGTCGTCAAAAAATTGTTTTTGCCTCAAATAATTATAAATCATGACGAAAATGCTATAGAATGAACTTGTTGTCATGTTTCTATATAAAGTCAGTCAGAATTCAGTTCAACATAACAGAGATGACGTCAACTTGGAATGAGTTTATACGTCAAAGAACTCTACATTCCATATATGGTCATGTCGAAGAAATGTTTAAAAAATATTGATTTTTCAAAATACTGTCTGCTTTGAAATTTGAATTCAATCTTTCAGAATTCTGTCACAGATTTTTAAAATAACCGTTTCAGAAATGCATGACATGATAAAAGATAATATGCTTACACTAGTCTAGCTGACACAGTGATATTTCTGATTGAAACTGGCTGAATTCTACTTTAAAATTTAACTTGTGTTGATCTCATAATTCCAAATGATATTTTCATACAAAATATCATAAAAATATCATTTTGAACAACTTAATTAATGAATAAATAAATGGATGAATGATCAAATCCATTAAATGGAATGAATAAAGAAATACCTTGATCAAGTATTTAATTAGTAAAGATATAGAAATTTCACACATTATAAAATATTTTTAACTATTTGCATGAAAACTTGTGAGAAAATAAAGTAATTCAGAAAATTTATTTTGACTTGGCAATATTTCTGAATAAACATGTTTATGAAAAAATTCTTTACTATTTCCAAACATGTTATGATATAATATTATTGATCAACATGTATATGAATAACTTTTCAATTATTACTGACAATATCTATGCAGCAATTCTTCATTATCCATAGTGGCCGTAAATTTTCCAGTCGCATTTTGAATGTGCTCTATATAACATTACTATGTACATTAATATATATGAGTATATCATAATAATGTTACTTGATGAGATCCAGGTTTGTTATTATTATCTTATAGCATGATAGAAAAACACATTAGGCAAAATAACATTGTCTTCAATTAAAACTAATCATCAGAAAGCACTGTATTTGTATTATCTAAAGAGTAAACAGACACAGATATACCTTAACTAGATAACCTGATGGCTCTCAGAAATGTATGTTACTGTGTAGAGACAATGGACACAAGCCCAGATTTTTGCATAATATGCAAACAGAATTACTAGTTTAAATACTGAGATACTGAGTAACAATCATAGTTACCAAATAGGGAGCAATTAGGTGTGGAAACTTTTTCTATGAAGTGCTATCTTTTAAATAATGAATTCATCAATTGATAATTTCATGAAAATTCTCTTATTATCCCCAGTATTAACAATATAACTATAATTATTATAACATACATTGAACAAGTTGTGTTTGATGTATTGTATAATAGTAATTGTTGGTGGTAATGTCTGATTCACTATATGCTCTCTATATAGCACTAGACTTTACATCATTTATTATTTATAATTAAATACAATATACCACACTGATTAATATAATCAAACTTTTACATTATATATTTCTTTTCATTTTATATTACAGTACATTATATAAGTACCATTGTCTTAATTACAATTTCCATCAAGTGGAGTTTCTATGAGGGGCCATTCAGAAATGGGTATGGCCAGGCATTGGCTTTATTGGCATTGGATTAAAATTTTTATATTAGTTCTTAAATGTCTGGTGCTGTAAACCCTCAAGACAATTCTGTGGCCTCTTTACAGCCCCTCCATGATTCCTAGAAACATCACTGTTACTATCTGAAGGGTAGAACCAACAAAAACCTAAAGAACAAATTTTTTTTGAAAGCTATTTATATCAAGTGACATATGTGACAACAAGAACTTGCAAATATTTGAAATCATTTTTAGCACTTAAATGACCATTCGCCACAAATACAAAAAACTGGATCTGAGAGCTAGCCACATTGAAAAAACAGCTATTAGAACAGAGGGTGGCTTTTTTTCTACACCCTAGAGGTGTCAAATTATTGTACTTATGTTGTCACCCCCAATCTCTAGAATAAAATATAAACAACTACAAAAATAACAATTCAACAAACTGACACTGGGCAGGCCATCAGAAGTACTGGCTAAGGCATTAGAATGATCTTACCTCCAGGAAGATTCAAACCTACAGCTTCTCCACTCTCAGTTACATCTCAAACTAATCTTAATCAGATTAATTAAAGTTGTTGATGACTGAATACACCCAAATCAAAGTTTGGTGGAAAACGTGCTCATTGATATATACAACAAACAAAGGAATACACTTGAGTAACATTTCCTAGTAGAGGTGTGAATAAGAGAGGAAATAGAACTATAAATAAATGATGACAAAATGAAATATTACTATATGATTGTATGTAAAATTTCCCCATGTTAATTTGATAACACATGGTATATCCTGCTAGAATTTCTATTATATCATCCAATCATTTCAATTATTCATATTGTCTTATATCACCCATTGTTTTTAAATTAATAAGGGCGGGTTAACGAGACTAAAGGCACTTTTACTGTTGTGACATGGAATGTCATATAGCTGCCACAAATATCCTTAATTATGACATGACAGCATCACTTAATGACATAAATCTTGTAATAAATGGCATTTTTCTATGGCAATGGCACCTTATGTCGGTAACTTATAATATTTATGTCAATGGCTTCATGACATGTAAATATCACTATCGGTAAAAAAAACCTTCTAATGTATATGTCAATGACATTATGACATGGCAGTAGCCTTATGTCAGTACACATCTAGTTATTATGTGATTGACATGGCATGGCATTGACATGAAATGACATGGCAGTGACAGCTAATGACATGGCAGTGACAGCTAATGACATGGCAGTGACAGCTAATGACATGGCAGTGACAGCTAATGACATGGCAGTGACACCTATGACATAATATTGACATCTGATGACATGGCAGTGACACCTTATGGCATTACACGACTTATGGTTGTGTCAATGTTATTATGACACTGCAGTGACACCCTATGACATGGCAGTATAACCTAATAACCTCGTAGTTAAAAACTACTAACCCATATATTGAATGACATGACATAATGGTGACACCCAATAAAACCCAGCTGTTATTATACTACTATAGTATCGAGTCGTCAGTAACCTACTACCAATAACTAATGACTATTAATAAATTAAATCTTTACATAGCCTTTTCTTTAAGCAAAGAATCATATGACAAAACCATACTTACTCAGCCATTTTGACTACAAAAGGGGAAGAACAATTAACTTATTGTCATAAATTTGTCACTCTTCCTTCCTCTAATTACTTCTCACGGAACTTGCTAACTTCCTATAGTATGATACACTTAATAAATAATCCAATACTATTGGTCTATTGTCCTGTCAATCACTATTACATCAATGACTATTCACAGGAATCAAAGAGTGTCAACCTCTCAGACAACTGCACACGAGGGAAATGAGAAAACTTAGCATTCATTGATAAAATATGCATGTGTAATACATCCGTACAATTGCTCAATATTTGTGTACTTAACACAATGACGTATGACCTAGTTGTATTGGACTCCTGGGCCGGCCGTATTCATGTTCATTCATGATATCAACCAAATAACCTCCACCCAATCCTTAACTCTAGATAAATTACGTCATTACTGACTACATATAATAGTGTATACACCACACCAAGGTAATATTCTACTTGAAGTTAAACTCTATTACGTAATGTAACTATGATACATACACACGTGAGGATATACCACTAGTTGTAAATTTATACTGCATTATGTATTACCTCATTTCATAGATATTTGAATATCCTTGAATGCATGGAATTTAAAATCGTGTAGTTATTGAGCTATAATTAAATCAAGACGTGATCATAAGTCAAGTGTAATCCTTGTTGTTTGTTGTATTACACTGAGCACGTTTTTCACCAAACTTTGATTTGGGTGTATGTGTCAACCTTATTAAGTCATCAACATCTTTAATTAAACTTAATCAGATTAATTATAGACCATAGTTTAGTAAGTAGTATTAGCTGTTCACTAAAATTCATACTAATTTTTTTCACTGAGGACAACATCTCTTTCTTACAGAGAATTGTGAGAATATCGTGGAGGTATCGAGCTATTGTTAAAATACTATCAACATATGATAAATGATCTTATAGTAAATATAATCAGATGTTTCCTAAAAAAATTTTCATAAAGAGAATTGTGACAAAAATTGCATAATAGTAATACTGACAGATACCTGGATTTCAATTGCATCAGCTGTTAATGATATTTGATTTTGAATCTGATAAATATTCATTATCAAAATAATCAGTTTCACAATCTGTGCACACCTGTTTCATATAAATTATATATTATATCATATGAATTTAAGTCTCATATCATTGCCAATCAGTATCAAATTAAATCAAGCTAGATCAATCAAAATCACTCATGTATAAAAATCAATCAAGTAAAATCAACAAAGCAGAGGCAATCAAGTATTCAAATCTATTATGAAGAACCCTATGAAAGCATCGAAATAAATCTAACAAACCCTATCAAATCAATCAAGCAAAATCAACCAGGTATCCAAATAAATCAAATTTAATAAAATAAGTATCTTACCTGTTCATGAGGACTGGTATATTGTACTCAGTGAGAATAAAACAGATATTACGATATATACTATTAACTAACACAGTGTCACACTCTCATAGTAATAGTTGTAGAAATTAAACTTTCATGCCACAAACTATTGTATTATATAAACCAAATGACACGAATACAACGCCCACCTCCACTCGGTGTACATGACAACGACAAATCAGAACCCACAGAACATGTAGGTGAACTGGCTCAATGAAGTAAGAATGTGTATTGAAACACGACAGGCACGGAGTTCTCCGTAATTCTCAATCAATAAAATGATAATGTAACCTATAGAGAGACAGTATAACCTAGATATTACACAAACACGACACTAACTCAAAAAACCATTACAACTTCTCTTACGTAGGTGGTATTTTTCAAAAATCTTATCTTGACAACAGTGCGGAATTCCTTCTTTTTTATAACCTGGTGAATTGTGAAATTTCTAAATCTTCAAAATATTTGTTGAATTGGCAGTTTTTAATGAAGAATTATCATGTTTATAACAGGTGTTAATTCATGTCAATTCCTAGCACTTTAAGAGACAAAATTCACAACAAGTTAAGAGTTTTTATTTCTTTGAATCAAGCTAAAAGTTAAAACTGGTTTTAAATTTTCAACAAAATTGACGATTCCAGAAATCAAAATCAAATATTTACAAAAACTTGATTTAGGTTAAATGTTTTTATTCATTTAAGAAGTAAAAAAAAAATAAAAAAAAACCAATAAATTTTTACCGAATGCTCCATTCAAACCATATATCATCTCCAACAATAATATCTGTAAAATAACTTACTGTTCATCCAAATTACAGTTAAATCCATTAGTTTCACCCATAAAACATCCAATTAAAAAATTTGCTACAGTAGATAAAATATCATTGCTTTATACATTCCTCGAATGAACTTCTTTTTATGATATACACGTTCTTGACCTGCACAAATTTAATAGGATGATGACAAACACAATCAACCTTGTCAAAATCGTTCCCCTTTTATCACTCTTTTAGGTTGAAGGTTCAATAGGTTTTAAAGAAGGGTCTCAATTTTCAAAGACTGTCATTCAAATCAAAAGAGTGTTGTGTATTGTCAAGTAAAGAATAAAGGCTACAGGTCTATTAAAGTTTTTAATGAACTGTGTAAGAGATGGGAGTGTGGCTGTAGAAACACCCCTAAATGTTGACACACGGTTTCCATTCACTGATTAATCACCTTTTTCCCCTTCTCAATAAAAGAGTTGAGTACCTGTAGAAAGAACAAGAGAGTTTATACGCTAGCCAAGCCTATAGCCTTGAACAAGCTAATCTCTCAGTATGGCAAGGCGACGTGGGGCCGGCCAGTCGGCAGCTAATGTGATGGTCCATACAAAAGACAGGATGAACGTTTGTTGACAATAACTGGTGACTTCAGAGGTCAAGTATTTAGGTCACAGGTCATGTATTATATCTGTTTTCTACTACCGGAAATTACAAGCTTCCGAAATTGTTATCTTCTGAGACTTCAAGGTTAAAACGTTCTTTTTTTCTCAAAAATTTGAAATAAGTTGTATCAGTAATGAATAAATAAATTCCTGAACTCAATTGAACTCAGCTCAATGCAAATAAAATCTAATTTAGTATTCAATAAATATATTTATAAAACATTTATACTCTCTCTTCTAACCTTACAATTGAGTTAATCTTTGGAATTCATTTGAAGAGATAAACTTAAAATTTTACTTCTCTACAAATTGGCTTTTTAAATCTAATTACATTAAGTTTAGGAAAATACAGACTTGAGAGGGAAATTACTCATATTTATCCTGTTTTGACTATTCTCTTCCTCAATCACTGATTTAAAAACCATACAAAACACAGAACAAACAGTTTTTATAATTACATTGAAAAACCATTAACTATAATAATAAACTTCTAATGAAATTTATTAATATATCAGTAATTGTATGAAGTCTTTGATCTTTACTTTGAAGTTAAGATATTTAAGGTGAAGATTCATTGGTTTTTATCAGACTATTTAGAGTGAGTCTGGTGTTTATTATACCACTGATAATCTGGCCATACACACAGGGCAACTTATCTAGATTTACCCCCAAAAGCATCCTCACTATGTCAAGATCTTGCAAACTCAGTCTAATACCTTGACATCATTAGCCAATTTTATACTATATAGGCAAGTCAATATATTCAGCTTATATTTGCAGGTATTGTAGCGAGTTGGATTGTTATCTGGCATAGGTCTGAATCCTTCTCAAGATAAGAAAGCCAATTGACCAACATTTTTTAATTAGGCATTTATTTAAAAAAATGTTTTGATTCTTACCCAAAGATCCCCTCAAGGGTTTCTTCTTTTCTCTTACTTTCAGATTATCATCAGTTTAAAAGTTTTCAGATCAACATAAAATTACTTACACACATCTTGTTTACACTTTTAAGTTCTATACCTTTGCTTACGTAACTTTGTTATTACTACAAGGTTACAACCTGTATTCTTAAAGCGAAGTCTTCAAAATATGTTGTAACCTGAGGCAACAAGAAATCTGACAATGATTGTGACATTCTACCTTCAGGATTGTGTTTTGTTTATCTTGAACTGTTATTCTCCAAATATGGCACTCGTATCTCCTTGTTTTGCAATAATTTCCAACTCTACATCTATTTAAAAGACAACTTTTTGATCCTTCAAGAACCAATATTTCAGTAATGTTGAAAGAGGATTACAAATATGACAAAACATGTTATCAGTAGTACGTAATTTAGCCTTTCATATAGAGCTTATATAAAACAACACTTGACAGCATAAGATAAATAGTTTAAAAGTGACATCAATAAAAAGGAAGAGAGTAAAAACATAAAAGTGAACTTTGACCTGGCACAAGTCTGCTGTCAAACTTGAATGAAAAGCAACTCTAGTATGATGTAGTGTTAGATTGAGGCTAGATAAACAATGGTACAGTCTGGTATCTGTAGAACAGGAAGGAGTGGGTGGTTTATGAATTTAATACCAGAATACCTTGTTTTTATTTTTAAGGGATTGGAAAGAGGCTTTTCTCCCTTTTTCACATATATCAAGGCTATTTATTTTGTCTTTTTGCATCATTCCAAGTTTCCTCCAGATGTTTGTAGTTCCTGTTATTATAGAAAGGCTTGAATGTCATATGTCAATGTTTCAAAAGCTACTAATTATAATAATGATGAAATGTAATTCAAAGTTTGAATGGTGTAAATCAGTTGTCATTGTCCCTATTAAATATAAAAAGTTTAAAAAACCTCTAAACAATCCTATTAAATCATCACTCAATATTGTTAGGAATTTGATAAGAGACAATTACTAGATTGATCACTGATCGTGTTTTACAGATTACTTCCTACATTCAGTTTCAAAAACAAAACAGTTTCATAACCTACAATTACCACCATTCAAATGAATATCATGTGGACAAAACAACCTGATTTGTTAGACAATCCTAATTAGCACTTAAATACATTCTCTTGGAATAAAAATATATGCATTTTCAATAGAATTTGATGTCAATAAACCTTATGTAGATTTGACATTTTTTATATCACAGAGTTGACTGTCCTAATTATCAAACGAGATTGTGCCAAGACCTTTGCCGAAATTGTACCGGACAATGTCCGTGTCCGGAAGCTTGTTTCAAGCCTTGTGTCACATAGAGTTAAATGTCTCAATTATTCGTATGTAATAATATAGGAAATGTTGCCATATATACAACTCAATATAGATCATATATTCATATTCCACCAACCCATCTAATATGATATCATTATTAATAGTATATTGCATAATAATTGTGGTATATATGGTCACATCTGTTAGGAGTTTAGATATACATCAATCAGCATTTTGATATACACCAGTAAGCAATATAATATCTACCATTCAGCAATATATCATACACCAGTTAGCAAAACAATATACACCAGCTAACATTATGATATACACCATTCATTGTGATATACTATTCAGCATTATGATATGCTATTCAGTACTATGATATACTAATCAGTATTATGATATACTATTCAGCATTATGATATACTATTAAGCATTATAATATACTATTCAGTATTATGATATACTATTCAGTACTATGATATACTATTCAGCATTGTGATATACTATTCAGTACTATGATATACTATTCAGCATTGTGATATACTATTCAGTACTATGATATACTATTCAGCATTGTGATATACTATTCAGTACTATGATATACTATTCAGCATTGTGATATACTATTCAGTACTATGATATACTATTCAGTATTGTAATATACTATTCAGTACTATGATATACTATTCAGCATTGTGATATACTATTCAGTATTATGATATACTATTCTGTACTATGATATACTATTCAGCATTATGATATACTATTCAGTATTATGATATACTATTCAGCATTGTGATATACTAATCAGTACTATGATATACTATTCAGTATTATGATATACTATTCAGTATTATGATATACTATTCAGTATTATGATATACTATTCAGCATTGTGATATACTATTCAGTACTATGATATACTATTCAGCATTGTGATATACTATTCAGTACTATGATATACTATTCAGTATTATGATATACTATTCAGCATTGTGATATACTATTCAGTATTATGATATACTATTCAGCATTGTGATATACTATTCAGCATTATGATATACTATTCAGTACTATGATATACTATTCAGTACTATGATATACTATTCAGTATTATGATATACTATTCAGCATTGTGATATACTATTCAGTACTATGATATACTATTCAGCATTGTGATATACTATTCAGTACTATGATATACTAATCAGTATTATGATATACTATTCAGTATTGTGATATACTATTCAGTATTGTGATATACTATTCAGTACTATGATATACTATTCAGCATTGTGATATACTATTCAGTACTATGATATACTATTCAGTACTATGATACTATTCAGCATTATGATATACTAATCAGTATTATGATATACTATTCAGTATTATGATATACTAATCAGTAATATGATATACTATTCAGTACTATGATATACTATTCAGCATTGTGATATACTATTCAGTACTATGATATACTATTCAGTATTATAATATACTATTCAGTATTATGATATACTATTCAGTACTATGATATACTATTCAGCATTGTGATATACTATTCAGTACTATGATATACTATTCAGCATTGTGATATACTATTCAGTATTATGATATACTAATCAGTAATATGATATACTATTCAGTACTATGATATACTATTCAGTACTATGATATACTATTCAGCATTGTGATATACTATTCAGTACTATGATATACTATTCAGCATTGTGATATACTATTCAGTACTATGATATACTAATCAGCATTATGATATACTATTCAGTACTAAGATATACTAATCAGTATTATGATATACTATTAGGCATTGTGATATACTATTCAGTATTGTAATATACTATTCAGTATTATGATATACTATTCAGCATTGTGATATACTATTCAGCATTGTGATATACTATTCAGCATTGTGATATACTAATCAGTAATATGATATACTATTCAGTACTATGATATACTATTCAGTACTGTGATATACTATTCAGCATTGTGATATACTATTCAGTACTATGATATACTATTCAGCATTATGATATACTATTCAGTATTATGATATACTATTCAGTATTGTGATATACTATTCAGTATTATGATATACTCTTCAGTATTGTGATATACACCAGTAAGCAATATTAGTAGTATTGTCTATCTATCCTATTAGACTAGATTAACTAGGTCATATCAGGTAATTCAACCTTGATATTCATAGATAACTCAGTAACTTACAGTATGACATATATTAGTTATAGTCTGCAGTCATCTAAAGTCTTACCAAACCAACAGATTTTTGTCTGCATAATATCTTTATATACAAATATAATATTTCTATGTCTGGTTGGAATAGCTTAAGATTACTATTAAATAAAATTATTACTGGGATAAAGCAAAGCACAAAACATGTTATACAAATTAAAACAACCCCTCTCTAAAAAAATGGTTTTTGCATGATGTTCAGCTATTAATTTTGAGTTCTTTGAAGAACATCACAAAATATGTCATATGATGTAAGATAGTAAAGTAATATGTTATTGGGATTTAATAGGATATCAAATAACCATGAACATTCAGGAAAATAAAATTACGCATCAGGTATAATAACCTTAACTTCACATACAAGATATATTGAGAAAAACAACAGAAGTGACCCAAATACCATAATAAAAACATACTGTCCATTATCTGTCCATATTGACCATTACAGGTTATATTTACTCAGTGATCACAGCCACCATCTTGAATTCCAGCCTATTTGGCCAGTGGCCAGTGGAGAGAGAGTTGATTTAAGAGTGGTGAGTGAAGTTCATGTGAAGGTCAGTATAGTGTAGCTGACCACCTGATAAAACTATTACAAACTAACTTTAATGGCTTCTCTGTTTTTGTACTTTTAACTTGTTGTTTGTACAATACAACCTTTATTTCAGAGTGCATGCTAAGGACCAGATGAATAAACAGTGATGTGTCCATTTCTTTAAATCATTCAACATTTGTGACCAAACAGGAATGCATAAAATCATTCTCTTTTCTATTTCATTAAGCCAAAATCTCTTTGAAATTTTGGTTCACTGTGATTTGTTTTACTATGCTGCATCATTTTTTTCACACATTCAACTTCAAAGGTCTATGCCATGAGGGTTACTGTCTGCATCTATTTTGGACTTCATGTCATTTGCTTGTTTAGGTTGAACAAATAGTGATTATAGGTTCTAATCTCGGCCAGCGTCTGAATGCCTGGTGACCTTGAATTAATTTAGTCATCTTTCCTCATTATTCCAGTCGACCCAGCTGTAAATGAGTAGAGATAATGGAGGAGAGATCAATGTAAGAAGTTTGGCCAAGGACCAGCTGGTAGAAAGGATCCTCATGAACTAATTATCCTTAAAAAATGATTGTTTCTTTCTAAACAGTTGAAACATTTGATTTGTAATTTGATCGTAACTTCAAGATGAAAGCAGTAACAAAGAAAAATCTCACAATCCATCAAATAATCTAAAATATTTCCAAGATCAATGTAAAAGTTACAATAATACAAATATCAATTATGATTAATGACATTGTAATGTCAAATTCCAAGTGGCATTAACAAAATATCATAGAATATTTAATTATTATAATGAAGGAGGTCAATATTAGGGTAATAACATCCAGTTTCAGGATCTGTTTTGACCTCCAACAATAGAGAGTATGAATACAGACCAGTATTTCCATAATAAACAATAAGATCAGAGAATCAAGGGAAGATAATCTGTCTCTAGAGGACTGTGGTCATTCCATACAATATTTTAATGTTACCATCAACCAACAC
The DNA here is from genome assembly GCF_000327385.1 of Lottia gigantea. Taxonomy (NCBI): domain Eukaryota; kingdom Metazoa; phylum Mollusca; class Gastropoda; family Lottiidae; genus Lottia; species Lottia gigantea. The sequence continues at coordinate 996,821 of NW_008710694.1, forward strand.
TGACTTCTTACACCATTATCATATTACCTTCATCCAACACTGACTTCTTACACTACTATTATATTACCATTAACCAACACTGACTTCTTACAATACTATTATATTACCATTAACCAACACTGACTTCTTACACTACTATCATATTACCATTAACCAACACTGACTTCTTACACTACTATCATATTACCATTAACCAACACTGACTTCTTACACTACTATTATATTACCATTAACCAACACTGACTTCTTACACTACTATTATATTACCATTAACCAACACTGACTTCTTACACTACTATCATTTTACCATTAACCAACACTGACTTCTGACACTACTATTATATTACCATTAACCAACACTGACTTCTTACACTACTATTATATTACCCTCAACCAACACTGACTTCTGACAGTACTATCATATTACCATTAACCAACACTGACTTCTTACACTACTATTATATTACCATTAACCAACACTGACTTCTTACACTACTATCATATTACCATCAACCAACACTGACTTCTTGCACTACTATCATATTACCATCAACCAACACTGACATCTTGCACTAATATCATATTACCATCAACCAACACTGACTTCTTGCACTACCATATTACCATCAACCAACACTGACTTCTTACACTACCATCATATAACAATCAACCAACACTGACTTCTTTGTTAAAACTAGCACACAGCAAGTCATGATTTTTAATGACAGACAAAACACACTTTCAGGATTTCTTTAAACAAACATGTTACAGATATAACACACTTTTATGGCATGTTAATGGTTTTAGTTTTCATAATTCAATAATTGAATTTGATTGCATACAGCTTTCAGACAGTTCTTGGATACATGCAGATTCTTTCAAGATATTAATATTTATTATAAGTGTTCATGACAAGAACATTTTGACAAGAGAAATACTGCCATAAAGACATTTTCTTGGTTGCAAGAAACTTTTAAGAGATTAAATTTTGATTCTGTAAGTGTTTATAGACAAATGACTATACCATTCTGACCACAGAAAACTGCCATCATGTATTCAAACTTTTTTTTAAGAACATGCTTACATGCAAAAACTTTTAAGAGATTAAATTCACTATATAAAACATACTTTTTCAACAGAGAACTGCCATTGGGCAATGCACAGTATTGTGTAGTTGGAAGTATCCATGGGAAGGGACCATGTAAACCAAAAGTAGACAAGATGTGAGGTTTAAGATTTACTGTAAAGAAATCATCAGAAAAGTCAATGTTTTTGTAGGTGCAGTATGTTTTTATATCCAGCAGCTGGTTAAAGCAGCAGAAAGTTTCACATGTTTTAACTATAACCACCCTAAGATACACATTAAAAACATCAAGTTTCCCATGACAGGCTCTGATTGATAGTGTCACATATGTCACAGTGTCATGAGAAAAAATAGCTGGTATTCCCATTCTCATTTCACTTAACAAATTTCATAGCAATATCAGAAATCATCCAATCTATAGTGCATTATATCAATATTACAAAATTTAAGTGAGTGGAAAGAAGGATTGTTACATGAAATATCATATAGCATCCATAACCCCTTGTGTTGTGTCATGGACAAGCAAGTATTCTGAGAAATCTTTCAATTTTGGTAAACCTCTTGAGGCACATTTAACAGTTCTTATATCAAGTAGTTCTCAGAACTGTTTCCTGTGCATGCCTTGTAAGCTCTTCTGAAGAATTTCATCATAAAAATACTCAAAGGCATCACAATCTTCCTAATTTGATCCAGCAATGACACTTGTAAAAGTTTTTACTGCAATTAAGTAAAACATAATAACCTAAAATTTCTTATGTATCTAGGGTTTTGTAGAGCAAGCAAAAGCCCTTACTTGATCTATCTTATATCAAGGGTGGTGCAATCATTTTTTTGAGTAGTATTTATATTTTTTTTCATGGAAAGCTGACAGCAGCTGTTAGATGGTAAACTAAAATCTATAGTTTATTTCTTTCTTTTCATAAAATAAAACAAGAAATACTTTATCCTCGATACATATTTTATTAAAGAATATTTTATGAAAGAGTAGTTCATGAAAGAAGGAAACCATTAAGCTTCAATGACATTTTACATTAATAAAATATTTTCACTGTTAAAATAGTCTTAAATCAATTGTAGAGATATATAGAAATTTAAAACAAAACATGTTGTTCCTGTGAGTTATCTCACAGCATGAAACTCTGTGTAACAACACGTGTCAAGTTGTGTTTTAATATTTCTAAATGACAGTTTATATAAGAAAGTATGAACCAGTATTTTAATAAAGAAAGTATCTTATCTAGAGTCTAAGATTTAATTTAACTAATTACTGGTCTAAGTATTTTATTGTATAGATGTCAACTAAGGTGAATGGTCTATAATAGTTAGTATGACATGCTCTACTGACACCAAGCTATTTCTTTATACCCTTTACATCATACCCCAATACCCTTGTCTTTATTAAGGTCACAAGTCACCAGACCAAGACCTTAGTTCGGTTTCACAATCACTTGCCAACAAAAGGAATTTAAAACATTACAATATTTATTGAACTGTGATAACCTAGCAATGCATACTTTGTCAATGAGTTAGAAGCTCTTTAAGCTGGTTAAGATGCAGTTAGCTAGCCTAGAAATCTTTTACTTATCATTGGCAGTATCTGGAATTTCATGGTGTTAAAGGGGTTCAAATTATCCCTCTGTATGGTCATCAAAAATTCTATTGGTCCATCTAAATCCTAATAGAGATTGATCAGCTGGCGGTCAAGATTATGTTGGATTTTAACATTCGCTGTTCTAATTGAAATTAAATGCTAGTCTAATTTACCATGAAAAGTGCTTACTTGGTGTTTTTAATCTGGAGCCTGAAACTCCATGTCATTAAGACAACTTTAAGACAGATCAATAGATCAATAATCTTAGTATTGATTATATATCAAGACCCAAGATAAACTATTGTTGACAATATAATTATCATACTAGCATAAAGATTCATCACAGAACTCAGGTAAAACCATAAACTGGTCTGCTATTCCATCTGAAGCTTTGCCCTGATGTACAAGTCAGATTGGTTATCACCTTGACAATGACTGGATGAAAGTCTAATCTACTGTTCTTTATAACACAAGCCAAGGAAATGACCAGCATTACTGAAGATATTCAAACGAGGTTGCAATGCAAAATATGCCCACTTACCAAAAATTTCCAGTCTGTCAAGGGCTGTAACTCTCTATATATTTGTTGGACAGTGCTCAGATTTGAACCCAACCATCATTTAAAGCTTCACATCAAAACAAACCTTGCACAGAATTAGATCACAGACGTCATAACTTATGAATGTTTATTTAGTAAACAATAATAAAATAAGGAGATCAGGACTGTATCATATATATATAACATTCAATATCTGAATAACAGTACCTAAATAAGTATAATTTATATGATGTATATATTTATCTGGGTATTATAAAGATATTCTATTATACTTAATGTGCAATGCAATATAAAAAGATAAAATCTAAAATTGCCTGTCATCCTTCACAACCTGTACAAAGCATATCAACATAAGAAATAAGATGACGTATTTTAAACACTATTGTATATCCTGGACATTAACTGCTATATTTGTGCATTATTTTTAGTGCAAATTCATCATTCATCATTCATTTCAAATCTTAATATATAAGTATACGCCATATTTATCAATTAAACTAAGGTGAAAAATACCAAAATCTAAAAATTATCTCTTTAAAAACTGTTTAAACTATACAGGTCCTTCTCTATGGAACCCTCTACCGTTACTATTAGATTTTCTACTAACATAAAACCTTTAGAAAAAATGTATCCAAATGTATACACATCCATTCATAACCAAATTTGAAATATACAGGTAATTATTTATATAATCTTATTAAATTCCCCTACCACCTGTCAGCAAATAGCCTTTACATTCTTTATTTTGTTTTTCATAATTTATGTCCATACCATTATATTATTTGATATGTATTAATTTATATGTTAATTTTCACAGGGCAAAATTGTAAAGAGGCCTTGGACCTAATTTTTTACCCTTGTAATTTAAGATTTTATTATTATTATTATTATCATTATCAAACCAGCAATCTTTACTGACAGTTTTGATCTGTAACACAGCATAAAATATGCTCTTGTCCATATCCTGTACTTGTAAATTCTGACTATCAGGCTAGCTAATTCTGACAATCAAGTTACTGACAATCAGAGTAACATGTTTAAAATATTCTGAAAATCAGCTTGACATGTTCTGATAAGCAGGTTGGCAAATTCTGAATTCTTTCATCTGACAAAAAAAGTTGCAAATTGTAACAATCAGGATTCTGACAATAAGGCTACCAAATTCTGACTTCTGACTTACAGCTGAGGCTCTAACAATCAGGTTGGAAGTAGGTTAGCTAGAAATCTGATGAAGGTTAGAATTTCCATTCATGCTGTTGTACAAAGTAACATCTGGTTCCAGTGAGAAATAATCAATTCAAAACATGTCACTTGCACACACATTCGATACTAAACATGCATGTCCAGGCTTGATCTACTTGAATACTTTCTGCATGTTGTATAGTGCAAGTTTGATAAGGGAGATAAGATAGGTGACTTTAATTACCTTAATATCTCTCTAATTCTTCCTCAAACAACCCTCATTTATTCCTTATCTTTCACTCCAACCCCAGACCTAGAAATAACCACCATTACAACTCCACTACTACCATTCTACGACCATCCAACTCTCTTCATTTACATTCACAATCAATATCACAGACTTTATTATCCAGTCACACTTTAACAATCAAGCCTAGGACATCCAGACACTCCAACTCACTATTTAACATAAAAATGACAATGAAGTGAATTAACTTGTAGCTGGAGGGTACTTAAGGGTAAAATTGTTTGTTTAAATCTCAATAACAACATGTTAAGTAACAGAATTTTCCTTGCATGGGCCTTGATTACCAATTTTCTACCATTGATTAGTTTATCAAGGAAATTGTGTTGGATATAAAATCTGACATTATGTTGAAAGAGTAGATGAAAGACAATAGAAATCAGTGATGGAGACAATAGTTCAATCAACAGCATTCTTGTATCTATTGTACTGTATCTAGACTCTATACAAATCTTTTTTTAAAATTTCAAAACTTGAAAGAATGAAAATCAATCAATTTTAATTACGAAATATCTTGCGTAAAAAGAATATTTGAAAGGCCAATTTCAAAATTTCTAATTAAAATCAATAGAAATTGTCTAGAATATATTTCAGATAATATACTTATTAATTATGAACTAATTTCATATAAAAATCTTTTAATATTAATGAATGATACACCCACACCAGTTTTAGTTCTCATTTCACCGTACTACCAGTAGTAGTTGAATAGTTCAGTTGCTAGGTGATACGGTGCTGTGGGTTCGAATCCTCCTGAATGTAAGAAATATTCTATGCCTATGTGAGTGCTTCAGAGAGTTGGTCCAGTGTTAGCTCTCACCCCTCTAATTCCAATAGACTTGGATTTTCACCAAATGTTATCTTTTAACCCTTTGAACCCTGAGTGTAAATAAAATATAATGTCCTATACCCTGAACTCCAAGTAATAAAAGTAAAAGCGTATGGCGTTAACATTGTTTGACGTCACTTAGCTACGGCCAGTATACCGGCTGCTTTGGCTGCCCCACATTCAAATTTCTGATCATTGAGTTCTGAAAACCCTGGTGTTGTTTGTCCCTAGACTTGAACACTTTACTAGAATCTCTTAAAGTCAAGAATTGGTACAGAAAAGTAGGACGTAAAACATTCATTTCATTTCATTTTCAAGTTAAGAATTGGAGAATAAGGCCACAGTACAGTAGAGTTTTATCAATATCCACTTTAAGTCATTATAATGTTATTGTCAGTGTGCCAAGTATGATGTAAGTTAGAATATATCTGGTACACAGTCTATAAATACCTCTCTATTTTAATCCTAATGGAATTTGCTGAATGAGCTGAATTTCTCTATTAGTATTATACCTGTACAATATAGTCTTATTGATTAACATTGATTTCAATATTCACCTACACAAGTAATGAATTGAATAATATTCCATGACTATTTCACCATATTCTCAATCAGATAAGTCTGAATTATCACTATCTACGTCATATTCTATAGCAAAACAAATCATAGCAAACCAAAACAAAACATAGCAAAACATCCTTGTTTTTTTACTTTCCTTTCTTGACCCTAAATCTAGCATCTTTCCTTTCCTTTAGTACAACACCCCTTACCCATAATTATTTGTAAATCAGCATACGTTTGATATTCCCTTTTATTATAAAACCCTTCTTGTGCCCTTTAACTCTAGAATTATAAGACTGATGAAGTAAAATCTTTAATATAAGAGATAAAGATTGGCTGTGCGACCAGTTATCCCTGATTATCAATGACTAGTTTCGTTCGTGTTTGAACTCTTCAGACTGATTAGACTCACCTTGCGGGGTTCTATTTATACTGTTCATGGAAGTAAAATCTTTATCTTAAAGTCATTTCTATTTCATTACAAAATCCTTTTCAGTACCTTTAAATACAGAGTAACAAGATTGATCAAGTCATCTTTATCATTTAACTGATCTGTATTTGAATATTTACATTGATAAAATATCATATGATGATTGTATTGTACTAACAGATCACAATTCAGACAACAAGCCTAGACATGTCATACAATACTATAATAACCTCAACATTTTTTAAATATCTTAAATTATTTCTTTTCAATCTATTGTAAACTAGATCAATCATCATTTATATATTACAATATAATTGAAATGAATTGTTTAAGTTACTGTAATAAAGTACTTGGTACAGGGCCTAGTGTAAGAATATAATTTATCTGCTATCATCAATCTAAATAAACTTTATCTAACCTTGTTTGTTTGTAAAAAATCTGTTTCAGTTTTTCAATTGATTCTTATCCATGATATCAAGAAGGATATTTCTTGACTTCTATTCCAAGCAAGAATTACAACAAATTTGAAAGTGTTTCTCACACAATATTTTTCAAGAACTTCTATAAGCTGATAGTCCTTCGTCTGTGCTCTTATAACACTGTTTGAAATACATTGTTTCAACCTCTACTCCATATAGTAAGCTTAGCTATATCAACCAATCTGATGCAGAAATATAAAGAACAAAATTGTCTTTATTTATCAGAGAATTATAAGGACCAGGATGCTGGCAAATATCCTTTAACTACTTCAACAGAGCAGAAGATATCTATTAAATAAATGATGCAGACATATACAGAGAAAAGTTTTACTTATCAAAGCAACAATGATAAAATATGAATGAGTTGAAATTTATCAATTGTCTCATGTTAACTTTGATCTCTGATGTTCAAACAACAGATATTTCTAAAGATAACTTTTATATTTCAATTATCATTATTCATTGTATAACAATCATCATTCATTGTATAACTATCATTATTCATTGTACAACTATTATTATTCATTGTACAACTATCATTATTCATTGTACAACTATTATTATTCATTGTACAACTATCATTATTCATTGTACAACTATCATTATTCATTGTAGAACTATTAGGCTAAAGAGTTCTAGCAAACTTTTCTAAGGACATCAAACAGATTTTAAGAAACACCAGCTTTATGGATATAAACTTCTATTTATTATTTAAACACAACATTACATTACACATACAGGTAACATTCTCAAGTGATGATGCACAATGACACTGTTTAACACAGTTTAGCATTTCTATAATTACAGGAATCACTAACACATGATGGAAATTTAGAATGAACAAATGGATCTGACAGGGCATTTGATACGGAAAGATGGGATGATCAAATTCTGAATAAATATCAACAAAGATTTGGATTTCAATATGATACAAGTATGCATTTTTCCCAGAAATACTATAACTAGCCAATCCCAGGATACAAGTTGTTTTCCATTCCTGTGACCACCAGGTTAGTTTCCATCCCTGTGAGACAATCTTAAGAGTTTAATGAGTACAGTTACAGGAATGGTTGCCTTGAGCTTTAGGTGCAGTCATCATCTGTAATATCTAGTTCTCAGGAACGTAGTGTAATGAAGTCAAGATGTAATAAACAAAATGATTAGCCATGTTTTCATGTATTAGTACTATGAAGGAGTCTTCTCCTAGGATGGCTGTGGACCAATGCTGGTTTGTGCCATGTAATTCAGAATGTCATCATTTTAGTTGTTAATATTTACCATCTAGTGACATTTTTAAGGAATGACAATAATGGTTAACAGCAATAGCTGGTTTAAGTAGCATAGAAAATCTACGACAAAAATGTTTTAAGGAAAATGTTTTTTTAAGTCTTCAGAAATCACAGTTGCAGACCTCTTTGAAAGTTTAGAACAGATGTGATATTGGGTGTTATGAAATATGAGACTGAGATAATATATGAAACATGTGAGATATCAGCTCTGTCTTTCATTATAACATCCCCGACAGATTGATAATCAAGTTATTTATAAAACATTTGATATTTTATTCATACCATAGCTAAGTTAAACTAAGACTGGTTTACCAGCTGTGAGAGAGAGAGAGAGATTCAACATGGCCACCATAATAAATGCCTGTATCTAATTTAGGTGTGATTTATTAGGTTACCATCTGGAGCTGCTAGCACTGATCAAATTTCACTAACATCAAAGTACATGGATATAAATTGAATTAAAATGGCAATAATTTGATCAGGTTGAAATTCAACAGTTGTTTCAGAAGTTTTTGTCATTTTCTTTCGTTTTCTCCTATTAATGATAACAGTTTATCTAAAGTTTGGATGGAGAAATTCTGTATGATTATTTTGAAAGTACACAAGCACATTTGTCATTGTCCCTGTTTTTTCACAAGCATGGGTCTTATGGTTTCTCTAATAAAGATGTCATATAAATGGTATAACAAATTTTTCATCTTTCCATTGCCAGGATTAATTTGAACCAATCTGAAATTAGATTATAAAACAACACAACTTGTCAAATGTATTGATGGCAACACATCTATATGGTTTCTGTTTTGACAAACTAATGTCATCACAGAACAATTTTGGACACTTTCGTTTTTTTCTAGTTATTCTGAGAGATTACTTAGCATTTATTCAACTTTTCTTTTTATCATATATATAGAGAGAGACAGAAAGGTATCTACCAGACATCAATTTCATATTATCTTATATTTTTCTGATAATATCTATATTTCAATAGTAACAAAAAGTTCAAGTCTGGATTTGTAAATATCATAGTAGGCCAATAATCTTGTTTTTACTATGACCATGTATCCCTTCTATTTGTAGATATAATATCAAGCATATATATATATAAAACAAGCATAAACTTTGAACCATTTATAATATTGTGTGTTAATATTACTACTTTGGTACATTTTTTAAATTTTGTATATTTCTTTTTGTGGGTTGGGGGTCCATGAACTTCAACTAGTCATTATGGTAGTACCCACTGGGGTTGGCCTCTATACTTGACCTATACTACCCATTCCTTCTATTTGTAGATATATATATATATCAAAACTTCAAGCTGACCACTATCAATCCTTCAAACCAATTGTCAGTTGTAGTGATAGTAAAAACTAGTTCGCTCATTTTATTGATCTTCTGATGGCGAAGTGACTGGTCAATATTGTCGGTCAATACAAAGTCCTACATGCAATCTGACCTATTTCTCCTAGTAATAATATACTTGACCTCTTGCCAATTGAGTGTGAAGAAGCACTATTCCTGCTCCTGGTTATAATTATCTATGTCACATCGCTTAAAGAAATATGAACAAGTTATTTATGTATTTCAATTATTTAATAATATAGACAATTTATTTATCAGTAGGAACAAGGTAATAATTTGAGGCTACATTTGTCATCAAGGACTTGAAACATAAATGGATTTAAACCGAACAGGTCTTGTAACGTCAGTGATGTTATATTGTAGCGTAGTTTTTCTAAATTACAAGAGCCTTCTTTGTCTGATGTGAATTGGAATGGAGCAAATAAAAAGCCTAAGTATGAATGACACACATTCTTCAATATACCGCCTTTTTAGCACTATTTGTACATTATCTTAGAACTCTAATACCTTGCTACTGTTATGAAATACAAGGCATTCATTGAAGAAATTGTCATGTAATATATTGCCTAGATCTTCTAAATCTGACATGAATTGCCCTAGAGTCTACCTACTGTTCATCCCTTTGTCTTTATATCTTTCTAACAATGGTTGCGACACATACTAGAAAAGGAAGCTGACAAGGGTCTTCAGGCTGTCTCCCACACTATAACAAAGTTTGTGTCTGCTCTGTAAGAAATTTTATGTCATCTTAAAGGGATTGTACAGAGGTTCTCTGGGCCACAGATAGAATTGATTCGCACCACACCAATATTCAGCATTACAAATCGTTTAATAATTTAGCTATTACAAAAGCATTAGTGACATTATATATACAGTTAGTTGTCAATTTCCATAACTACAAGAGCACCATAAATCTGATGGTAAACCATACAGGAAACACATTAAAAGCTAGAAACCTTTAAAGCAGACAAAAAATTTCTGTAAATTGAAATGTGGCTTTCAAACTAAACGTGTCTAAAGTAACTAAATTCTGTTTAAAACTATTCCACGCTTATTATCAAGTCTGAAAGGTGGTTATTTTCATGCTGTCTTCTGACCCAATATCTGAATGTTACCAGGTCAATAGTACTCACATGGTACAGAGAAAAAACAAAGAAACCATTTTGTACAGGATAACAACTTCACAACGATCCTTTCTACCAGCTGATCCTTGGCAAACCCTCTTGGCATTTATCTTCCCCTATTACCTGCACCTATTCACAGGTCTAAGGTCATTCATTGACCGAGATTAGAACCCACAACCATCATTTGATCAACACAACTAGTCAAATAACCCCAACTAAAATTTAAGTGATTTATATTAGTCAGATAGATTTACAGAGTTGTAACTTTTTGGGTATAACTACACCAAATACCATCTTCTGAAATGGGTACTGGGATCTCTTCAACCATACATTGTAATTAATAGACACCATATATAGAATAATATGACAAGAATAGAAATAATGACTTCAGGTACAATTCTAAATATAAAGATTCTCTCCAGCTGGTAATATAGCCTCTGAACAAGGAAGATCCTGAGTGACCTGGCAATACCATTATAGTCTTGACTTAAAAAAAAAACAGAGGTGGGATGGACAAATAGTTACAAGAGCTCATTACATAAATAGATATTAGAACAGGAAGCTTCCTCAATCCATTCTGTTATTATGACTCTAGAACACAACCAATCTTATTGTTACATACTACCAAAATATTGATCAAGTTACCAAAATGATATCAAATACTAGAAGACCAATCTCACTCAAAACTTGTAAATTAAAAGATCCTGATCATTCCTCTTGACAATGTTAACTATCAAAGGAAGCATCATTAATCACATGAGAATGAAATTGTCAACCTAACTTGAAACTTGGAAATTTAATTTCTGTTAAATTCAAGACTTCTCTAAACCCTACCTCCTGAAGGATTTTAAAGCTGAACAATTTTGATACGTTCTTCTAACACTAGGTTGAATATTGTTTTTTTGTGGCAGTCAATTGCCTCTGCTAGGTGCTTTTGGTTCCAACCCAGAGAAATTCTGATGCCACGGCCAATGCTTCTGACTGTCAGTCTGGTGTTGGCTGTCCATTCTTATCACCATAGCCATTGAAATCAGAATCTGAAATAGGCTATAGGAAATTCAAAAGATCAGGAATATGGGACTCTCTTATTGATCCTGATAAACGGAACAAGACAATCTGCCGTCCTATATTCATATGACCTATTTCTACTATAGTCTATCGATCATTGACCTTAGATGTCTGGAAATAGATTGCGTAATATTCAATACAATCCACCACTATTCTAGCTTTCTCTCTCGCCTTCTAAACTGCAATAGGAAAACCTAATAACTATTGATTATTTTCTCAGTCAAACTGCAGAAAATGTTAAAATCCATCAAGCTCGGCTGGTTTATTTCAAGCCCTGCTTTGAGATTATCTCATATAATAGAATGGTTTTTATCCATTTGCACTAACACTGATTGGAAATATTTCAACCATTAGCTTCAGAGTTATTAATTAGATTTTAAATCCCTTCACATAGCTTCAATATAAACTAAGGCGGAAGTAAATAGAGTAGCAGTAGAATAGTCTTTATCATCATGTAACTCTTATCACTCTGCAACTGAGCTTTTGGTTCCATTAAAATAATGAACAGAATCATACTAGATATGAATCCGAATTATAAGCTACAATTAAATCAGTGTTCACATCCAGTACTCATGAAATGACTACTAAGTAACCATTGATGAACATTTAAATTTGAAATAAAATAAATTTTTAAGAGTAGCTTTTCTGTAGGCAATGCCATGCAGTGTGCTAAGAGGAAAATCTTTTTGCACGCCATTCAAATTTGAGATTCACTTATAAAAGTTACGGTGGCGGTCTCCACTTGTATGACCAGACAAACTTACACTTCAGGAATACTAGCACTGTGACTTGATTTCTAAAATCTGCATTCATGATGGAGACCACAAAGCTAATTTAAAAGTATTTTTAAGAGGTTTTCTTAATTTTTTAAGTGTATTGGGGACACTGATAGCTTCAATTTGCTCCATCCCAATTTTCATTTCGACGTCTGTGGTTCTTCCAATTCCACTAAAACTAAATTATGACATCACTAAAGGGGAAATACCGGAAGTTACTATTTCCCCTCTAGTGACGTCATAAAACGTGTTAGTTTTAGGAATTGCAAGAACTACAGACGTCGGAATGAAAATTGGAATGGTGCAAATTGATGCTATCAGTGTCCCAGATACGAATAAAAAGTTTAGAAAACCTTTTTACAATCCCTTTAATGCTCATCTTGTAGCTTATGACATACATTATATAGCAGTCGATATCAGTGCAGCTGACACATTAAAAGTTCAAATGCTGTGGTAACAAATGAAAATCAGACATGAAAGACTGTGTGTTATTTATTGACTGTACAAACCACAAATTCACTTTACTCATCAAAACATTTCATAATTTATGATCATTCTATCTTAGATTTCAATGTTTCCTACACGACAGATTTAGCTAAAAAAAAAGTACAACAAATAAGGCTTTAATAATCTTAAGACATTTATGAGTAACCAGATATGACAAATATGACAAATATTTCTAGCTTGTATAAGATCAGTTTTTTCCATCTTCACAATGTGACTTGCATAACCACCTTTCTTTTATCCCTGATTGTAGAGAATTGATTTTCATTGGATTGTACACCAGTGAATACAAACAATCATAGCCCTTGACAGATGCCTTAGTTTTAGTGGAATTGCAAGAAACACTGAAATCTGAATGAAAAATTCAATGGTGAAAGTGAATTCTATCAGTGTCCCTAATAAACATAAAAGTTCAGAAAACCTCTTTACAATCCCTACAATATACTGTAAAACCATCAGGCACCTGTAATAGAAGGTATGTATTAAGAAGGCTAGCCAGGTGCCAATGTTCTGAATACCTGAATATATACCTGCTACCCTGGTTTACCCTAGTTATAGTACAGAGAAACTAGGTTAATTGTATATAGACTTGCCAATAAGTAGAACATACAGTTATACAGTGACTTACAGAAATATACACCAATATGAGGAGTATAACATTTGAGAGAAATATACACCAATATGAGTATTATCTACTTGTATTCAGTATATCATGTCTTTAGAGAAATAAACAGCAATATTTGATAATTACCTACTTATATTCAGTATAACTAAATGAAAAAAAATTTTATAAAATAAATTATTCCCATGAAATAAAGAGTGTGAGAACAGCTGTTGGAGGGCAACCACAGTTATTCCAATGCTTGGCCAAGTAAGTACATTAAAGTCAAATTGTTTGCCAACACAGCACAGCTCAAAGTAAATTGTAAGACCATCTAAGACTCCAAAATATAATCATGGTACTATCAAAACATCAATTAACTTTGGAAGAATAAATATAATAAACACTGTTAAACTATTTCTAACCTTTATCGCTCGATGTACTATTTCTTCATAGTCTAGCCAATAATAGATATAAATTGTTTCTATAAAAATATGACAATAAGTAAATATTAGACAAATTCAATACATAAAGATTGATTAAATATAATGTCATACAAACATAGATATTGTCTAGTAAAAATATATTTATAGAATGATATTATTGTATATCATGGTGACTAATCATGGCAAAATTCAACATTGTCAATAAGTTTTCAGAGTCTGTTTGTTTACTGAAATGAAATTTAGCCTTACATCGTACTTTCCTGTACAATCTTAGGCTTTAAGGGAATGGGCACAGCCACATAGTGCGCAATGGGGGAAATTTAGTCAGGACAGTGGCAAGTCATTATTCACAACCAAACACAGCTGATATTGGGGCACTTTTAAATGACTACATCCCTCTAACACGGACATACAATCACTGCTTACTGTTATGATCTAGAAAGGAAATGCTTTGACACATATCATCTCCAATCCCACTGACATAACATAGTTTACTAAAAGCAGTCAAGCCTTTTTGATCATATACAGGTCAGTAGGTAGACGACTAGATGTTAGTACAAGAAGAACTGGATAATTGAATATAAGAAAATTGAAATGTAAACAAGAGATAGTGATAGAGGTATATATAAAGATATAGATAAGAATGTTAAGTACCATGGTATATCAACATTGAGTATTTTATATCTCTACATCAGCAAATCTCTATACTCTAAATATTTTACATAACTTATACAGTGGGATATGGACAGATATAGATAACACAATTCTTGTGGAATACATTACTTAGGCTATAGAGTGACATAGAGATAACACAATTCTTATGGAATACATAACTTAGGCTATAGAGTGACATAAAGATAACACAATTCTTGTGGAATACATAACTTAGGCTATAGAGTGACATAGAGATAACACAATTCTTATGGAATACATAACTTAGGCTATACAGTGAGATGAAGGTAACACCATCCTTGTGGAATACAATCCTAGAGAACTCTAATCGAAATGTCACTCATATAAAATCAGTAAATGTATTCTATAAGAATTTTGTTATCTATGTCTAACCACCTTTACTAAATACCTAGGAATACACCATACCCACTTATATATCTACTTATATCCAAACTAGTCGAAATCCCAATCAGATATCAACTATGATAGGAATGTAGTCTGGGAAGTTAGAGGATTAGAACAATAAAGTGTAGATAATGATGTGCCAATATCAATTTTAGTCACCATTAGCCGTTCAATTATATTGTCATGGGTCGTGGGTCTTCAAATTGCGACAAAAAGAAATAAGAAGATCAAATTTCAGAGCCAGTGCTAAATGTCCATCACATACTGGATTGCTATATGCAGAATGTCTGAATGTCTGAAATCTATCTACCAATTTTAATTGTCCTATCATATGTCCATGTTATAAGTGCCTGTCTGCCTGAAGGTCTTATGAACAACGTTATGTCTTGCCTGAGGCAGGTAGACCTGAATACCTGACAAGTATATACCAGTACACAGTATAACTTTGATAAAATACCTTACTACAGATTATATTCACAGAAATTCTTCATACTTATATTTATACTGATATATAAATATCTCTCTATAGTTAGACTTTCTGACTGCTATAAAAATTCTACATTAAACTAAACATAAGTTGAAAAGTATGATCAAAATGCTAGAGAGGTTAACTCTATTTCAAACTTGTTACACTCTTAGTTATTTTACTTACTTGCAGCAGTGAAATCATTCATACACATTGCCACTTTGAATGGTACATGACTTCAAATTTAAATATTTTTCATGTGGAGTGATCATATTATATTGCATAAAATCAATAAAATTTGTATGGATATGACCATTAGAAAAATATCTAATGCATGTAAAATGAGAAATTGAATATCTAATATGAAATTATTCATCAATTCTGTCTATGAACAGACATACATTCTAAATTTAATAAAAAATTAAAAAACTCCACTGTCAAAATAGTTCTTCAAATACATAAACTGTAGAACAAATGAGAGTAAGGTTATTTACCTTCTTAATTCATTTTTTAAATGTGTCATGTCCTGTTATGTCTTTGATCACAATATAGAATTATTTGTTAATAAAAAAGATTATAATTATAGAAAAATACAGATTTTAAAATTCAATTTTAAAGGAACATTCCATTTTTTTGTAGGTCTAAAAGTGGAGTTCCCCTTTATAATCTAACTGGTCAAGATATCTCTATCCTGTCCAAAAAAAGAGCACTTGACTGTTCCAAAAAAATATCTAATCGTTGTATTAGGTGAAATTAATTATACAATATGAACATTCTGTCTTTGAAAGGAAGATACACAATCTATTTATATACAGATTTTTATTTTCAATTTTAACCTGTAATTGGTCAAGATTTCTTTATTTTGTGAACAAAAAGAGCACCTGACCAATAATAATTAAAAGTTGTCTGTTAGAGATGACAAGATCAATTTCACAAAGAAAATAAATTGTATCAGTGAATTTGATCAAAACAAGAGGGGAATAAAGATAAAGAAGAAGTTATTAGGATAACATGTGTTGAGCTTGACAAAGACTAGAGACAAAGAAAGTTGAAAGACATTCAACTGTGATGTAAAATGATAAGTATAGAATGTACAGATGACATTCTACATGTTCACCCCTTCCACATGTTTCCTAGCTAAATATAACTTTCTTTGTGCACTAGAGTATAAATAGTCCAGTTAGTGGGTCACTTAGACTAGTCCTCCTACAACTTGTCTATGTCTACTCTATTTTATTAAGCTGAATAAAAATCTACAAATATAGTGTATTTACCTTAGACAAAATTATAAATATCCAAAAATATCCTTAAAACTGAGAAATAATCCAAATATCTAGACACCATTTAATGTATAGTAGCTACCATACATCTTTCAGTTTAACTAGAGTACTGAACAAAAGCCCAGTCGTGGGTTCAAAGGGTCATGTTACCATATATAGATAGGGATCATTGAGCATGCTCAATGGTGAAGTCTGGTCACTGGCCTAAAGGGGGTGTGGCTACTAGTCAAAAGCTATGATTTATTTTGTTAGTGGTATTTAGGGTCTTGGGGTGTAAGTGGCAGGCCAATGTTTTAATAAATAGCTCCCCTGGGATTATCATGTCAAAATTCATTCACAAGTTATGACATGTGAGTGAGAAAGTTTGTTAGGAATGTGAAGTATTGATTTGAAGTGAAGGGAATGTAAAGAGGATTTCTAAACTTTATAATTTGCATAATGACCATTTATAACTTCTATTTGCATCATTCCAAACTATCACAAAAGCTAATAAATAATATAAGTAGGATTTGCAACTTTGACTTGATAAAATGCTTCCTTTTAATGGAACTGAAAGACCCATAGATGTTTGTCTTGACTGAAAATTTTAATGTGGAAAAAAGAAGGCTGATATATTTCTAACATAACACTAAAGTCTACCAAGGATTTCAAACTGATAAGATGTGACGGGGAAGATACTGTAGATCAAGGTCATTGATAATAATATATTTTAATTAATTTAATTAAACAATGCAAACAAAGACTAATTAATTGTAACTTGTTCAAATATAAAGTTTTTTACCATGCCTTTAGGAATGTTGAACTCTACATACGGACATTAATAGAAACACTTCATTTCAAGTTAAATCATATAATTTGTTCCTTGACATTCAAATAAATATATCCAAAATTAGTTTTATAATAAACAACAACATCATTAACAACAAAGACCAGCATAGATTTCATAAAGAGTTGCCTCCAGACATAATGAAAAGAGTACACATCAGGTTAGAAACACTAAATTCCAGTATTTCTGAGTCTTCATAATGTCAAGCTATTACAAACTTTGTCTCATACTTAGACTGTAATAGCCACTATTTTTGTATCATAGAATGCAGCGATTTGATTGGATTGTATGCAAGCGGATACAACCGAAAAGAGCCCTCAACAGAAAAGCTGTCAACATCATGGCTTTATGTTTACAGAATTTCTGTGGAGGTCTTTTATTGGCTATATTCGCTAGAGTACATACAATCAAATTACTTTATTTAACTTCCATGATACAAGAAAGGTGACTTTTACAGTCACGGTAGAAGTATGAAGTTATTAAAAGCTTGACATTGTGAAGGTATTTCTGGGGACCTAGACCTAATACACAGTCTGGGAAATATACAAGGTAACAGTCTAGATAGATCCAGGTGGAAATAAACAAGGTAAGGTTTCTACTCAGGATCATCAAATTGTGTAGAATTGTGTCAGCAACGTATCCAGAACCATGTATTCATTTCGTCAAATCTCTACTGTGAGGCGCTTATCTATTATCTTGCATCTTATGTCATATTGGACACCATTCTTATCTATTCATGGCTTAAAGGGACATTTTGGGGGGTTGATTTTAGTCTTGAATATATGTAAATAGTCTTCAGAAGTACTAAAAAATGTACGAAAATCACAAAATTCCTTTAAAAATACTTCAAACTAGGAATTTTACACACTATTTCTATATGTCTTTTAATGTATCACAGAGTATCTTAAAATGACGAGTCGTCATTTTAACATTCAATCAAATACAGATAATTCTGGACACACATGATGGCTCAAATTTCGACAGTTAACTGTTAACACTACTACTGATTAGCTCTGCTAAAATATTACAGTTTCTGAGACTAAGGTACCTGTTTCTTTAATTCATAATTGGAAATTATCATGCTTATTACATTTTTATAATTGAAATATAAATAAAACTTGACATTTCCTTTATTACACAAGTTGGTATTTTCTTGTCAAGATAACATGAACCCAAACACCTTTCTACAACTGGTTAAACTAATGCCTGAGGTAAAACAGACGACATGTACAACTTGGCTTCTTCCTGCTGATTATCTCTCTAAGCCATCATTTAACAAGACTATAAGATAAATTACTTACAATTTCTCTTCCTTTTAATCTTAATTAAGACTAAGAACCTAGTTTAACATTCTTCTACAGAAGCTCAAGGGAAAGTTTATCATTTACAAGTAGACATTTCTGACTTTTCAACCATATAATTATACATAATTATACCATACATAACAATTAACATTTTCATAAATAACTACCAAGGTTTACTCAGAACATTATTCAGCATAGGTTGATACACTCTTGTGCTTTTTTAACATCATAATAACTTTCTTTGTGTTAAATATAGAGATTCAGTTGGTTAAAAGGTAACAAATTACTATCCAACAGAAGGCACGAGGATAAAGAGGAATTACATTTTCAAAGGGACTGATTTGAAAAGCATCCTTTATACACTGTATAAGCTTATATTGTATCAAACCTTGGAAAGAGCCCCGTCTCTTAACAATTTTAAATAAATTTGGTCAAGAACTTAAAACTGAATTCTACAACCCAAAACTTTTATTTAATTCCTATACTTTTTTTTAAATATTTCTTAATCCCCTTATCACTAAATTGAAATAAAAGATAAATTTGACCTAATTTAGCACCTGGTTAGTTGTGTAGATCTATTGATTTTGTATACAATGATTAGAGAATTAGGCTAAATATATAGGTCACACTGACCTAGTAATCAACATTATTGAAGTAAGGACAAATAAACCATTATGGTTTCATCTACTAGAATTGATGGAAAGAAGACTTTAATATTGAATAGCTTTATTGTAATTTAACTTGCTATGTCAAAACAAACTTGATCTTATTTTCTATCTAGCAAATATCTTTTATATGTGACCTTGGCCAGTGCTTTCAATGTTTTATCACACTATGAATACTAGAAAATACTACCAGTAAAATGTTAATCCTTGACTGTTTTGCACTATTTGTTTTTGGATGAGGGCAGAGGGTAAGGGTGATAACTCTACTTCATATTAATACAAATAACTCAAATTGAACTATGCCTTCATTCTAGTGTTTGAAAGCTAAATAATACAAATTTAAACCAATACTGAGAAAAAGAAATAACTATATAGAATATGTACAGAAACCCCCAAAAAAGGCTACTTATGAGTACCCAGACAAAGTGGCTTATTGGAGTTTATAGGCACACAAAAAATACATGAAACTCTGAAAACAACTGTACCAGCTGTAAAATTAGGTTAAGTAAGATAGAACTGTAGTCTATCAATATTGAGATATTGACCTCAATCAATCAATACTGAGAACCTAGATATCTTGTATACAGTCTGACCTTTATTCAATCATATTGTGAATTACTTCCTACAGTCTACTGGTTTATAATGAAAACAGGCCATGCTTCGTTCCCATTGCTGTCTGTCTGACCTGAATCAGTTGAATTGCCAGCCAAGATAAAACATGGTTAATTGATATTTACAACATTACAGTGATGTCTCAATTGTGTGAAACAAAACATGTCAATGCAAAGCTAGACACAGACAACAATTCTTCATCTGTTTAAAAAAAAAACTTTTTTTTTTCAAAATTATGTGTTCATGTTCTGATTAGCAGCACACATTTGACATTTATCAAAAGAAACAATGTTTCACAGACAAAAGTCTGGCACTTGCTTCAGGCTTTATACTACAAGAAGAGAAATAAGTGGAATAAGTACAATTCATGCATGTTGACATTGAATAAGGGTTTTACATCTGAATCTTCTGCAATCTGCACCTTGTAAAAGGCTTATGTGAGAATAAGAGCAGACTATAAGACCAACTGATTCATTGAATTATTGCTCATTCTGACAAAATCTATTGTAAACTGAGTTATACAACAATTTTCCTATTAAGGTACAAGGACAATAATGTTTCTAATCATCAAGGTTGTATAGATATTGTAGTTCTATAGCACATGTGTAGACAATATTCACATGAGATACTTCAAAATGTAGGAACAAAGATAATTTAGAGAAGGTGGGAAATGATGTGATTGGTTTATCTTTTGCTTTCATTATAAGCTTATCAGAAGCAATATGTTATTTTGTGTTTCATTTTCAAAAGAAACTTAAGGCTAAAATGTTTTTGAGGTAAACTTTACATGTATCTAGAAGTAAAACCAGGGACAGCATACTAGGTAATGTAGTAGGTGAAAAATTCCCAATTTCCCTGCTATCTTGTGTTTACGACATGTATATTTTAGTATGAGAATGTAAGATTCTAATAAATGTATAGATGTTTTTGTACGAGATTTTGATTAGTGTTTGGCGATGTTTGTGGGGAAAATATTGCTAATGAGAAAGCAAGTTTCTGATTAGTGTATATATGTTTGTAGTAAAAGTTTCAAGATTTACTTACCAATTAAATGAATTATAATGATAATATACCAGGCCCAACCCGTATAAAAATGCTGTATTCTAAAAATAAAAGTGTTGTATATTATCTATCAGTAGTGCAAATCAAAAAAAGATAGCTGGACAGATGAGGTAACATACACCCACTGGAAGCCATCAGAATTCATGACAAGCACAACTTTTCTCACATAAATGAACTTCAGATTAGGAAGCATGCGTTGAAACTTTATCTAAAAAAATTTCAATCAATTTCAAACTTGACAAAAATATCATCAATATACTTCTGCATACCAATTGATATGTATTTTTACTTAAAATTAAAGGGCAATAACTCAAAAACGTCACTGGAATTATAGCCAATTTACAATTGCCTGGAGAGCTCCATAATCTACACAAGAATATCAAGATGGGACAAATAGTCTCCTAACGAAATTACAGACCAAATTCAAATGACAAGGGCAATAACTCAAGAACATTCATCAAATTAATTCCAATTTCAAGGCTGATCAAGATGTCCGTACACTGTTCACAATTAAGTAAGGACAGTGGCCGAAGAGTAATCAGCTAATTAAATTGTTCCTTACCTTCCAATTGTCAGCCTGTAGATTGAAATACTTCTGATAAGCTGATAAAGCTGAAATCATAAATGATTAATAAAAATATGTTATCAATTTCAAAAAATTTAATGAAGATTTTGTTCTGTAAGGTATATTACATTAGTCATATATTTGTTAAAGATTATACCTACTGGAAGGATAAGGATTGTTAAGCCTAACAATAAGAGTTATCCAACTTGAGAAGGAAGTTATATTATAAAACTTCTTAACATAAGTCTTACCTTTAGCAAATTGCTCTAATAATAAATTCAGATGACCCAGGTGACAATATATAGCTGGATCTAAATATGGTAGATTATCTCGATCACTTTCAGCATTCACTGATTTGATATGTTCACGCAAAACTGATTCATAATGAGATATGCCCTGCAAAATTTTTTTAAAAGATTATAAATAATTTAATGCTAATTTGATTTTTGTTACGGGAGTTGACCTCCCTTGTTTAAAGTGTTGATTATCCAGCTATTTGTGCAACAACTTTCGAGTCAACATCAGCAGTCTCCGTTGGTTCACGAAGAATGGAATTAGAATGAGACCAAATGTGTGCAATAGTTTGTTATGAATGCACGTGCGCGCTCCACCAATCAGCAGCCGATGTCTGACTATATCAACCAAACTACGCATACTGATCGACACAACATATTTGGTAGTTACCCTGAACGTACGACCGCTTAATTTTAAGTACGGTACTTTATATCTAAGTGTATATATGCCATACCTCAATTCCGCTATGTTTTGATATAATATTGAAGGCATGGCAGTGATGCCTATTCATTAATTTCTCTGTAATTTTGTTCAACCAATGTAAGTTTATTTAATAATTAAATATGAACAGCATCACATAATGTACAGGCATTGTCGAGAAATCAAAGGGATTTCCAATATTAAGATTTGACTTTAATCATAGAATTGCTGGTGAGTGATCAACTGAGCCTTCTTCGTATGTAAAGCAAGCTATCAGTTAATAGTACCATATGTAAGGTTAGTTAATAGTCTACATCTCCGGCACAACTACAACTCTGTCTAGTAGCAAACACTAACATGAACATAACTATACTTTACATATCATCAATTAAAAATGCCTTAAAATGGAGTTATTTCCCTTTTATTTACCTTTTCCAGTAAAACCCTTTTTCCTGCACCACTTTGTTCATCTAACTTTATGAAACCAAATAAACAGCTAGAAAAAAAACAAAATCAATTCGTTCAAAAGGTATCTTTTCAATATAGAGTTGTAGTCTAATAAATTATGCAAATAAATAGGCCATTTGTCTGGCCTGAAACTTATCCTCCTAACCTAAAGAATCAGTCTCAATCCGGACAGAAGTCAGAACTTCAACTAACCTGTCATATTCCTCCAAATCTTTCAACTCCTCTGCTGTCAATGTCGATCCCGAGGCTTGAGTTGTCATCGCTGATTACTTAACGACGATTCCGAGCTAATCTGTTCACTCGTTTTGATCACAATTCATGCCTTTACTCCAAATATACCGTTAGAAAATCGGCATGCTTTCATGCACTTCTCGATTCTCGAGCCAGCCCAACCTGACCTACTTATCAACCAATCACATCACGGAAATTTGAGGATACAGGAAAATTTTGACTTCTTTGTTTTAGAAAATTTACACCGACAAGAAAAAAGCCCATTATA
Source organism: Lottia gigantea (assembly GCF_000327385.1). Lineage (NCBI taxonomy): Eukaryota > Metazoa > Mollusca > Gastropoda > Lottiidae > Lottia > Lottia gigantea. Next base: position 1,020,548 of record NW_008710694.1, read on the forward strand.
TGTTTATTCTAAGTACTGTAGTGGACTGTTTCTGACGGAAACTGAATGCAAAAAAGTAAATTGGAAAACATCAATCGATTTACAATCATTTTGATATTGAAACCATAATATACCATAAGTTTTCAATTACGGTCAAAGGGGAATAACTCTAACAAATCCTAGCTAACTAGACCACTGTTAACTGACTCTGTCGTCCCTGTGCCATGAATTTTGCCTGTATCTGACGAAAGGTGACTGCAAAAAAAGTAAATTTGAAAACATCAATCGATTTACAATCATGGATATAACAACCGTAAACCAAAAGTTTTCAATTACGGTCAAAGGGGAATAACTCTATTTAACAAATCCTACCCAACTAGACCACTGTTAACTGTCTCTTTCATCTTGACTTTTTTCCCCTCTTTTCCCCTTTCCTTCTAGCTCGAAGAGTTTTTCAATTTTTGGCCAACCTAACGGTTCAGAAATAAATGGTCCTGATTGTATCTGCAAAGTTTTCAACCTGACTTGCAACTGTCACAGAAGCAGGTCCAAGGGTCTGACATTCAAATCATCCCAACCAATTTACCCCTACCTCTTCGAGTATCTTCTCTTCTTTAACAGTCTCTTCTCTTCTTTTACAGTCTCTTCTCTTCTTTTCGAGTCTCTTTCTCTTCTTTTTAGTCTTTTCTCTTCTTTTCGAGTCTCTTTCTCATCTTTTCCAGTCTCTTTCTCTTCTTTTTAGTCTGTTCTCTTCTTTTCGAGTCTCTTTCTCTTCTTTTTAGTCTTTCCTCTTCTTTCCTAGTCTCTTTCTCTTCTTTTTAGTCTCTTCTTTTCTTTTTGGGTCTCTCCTCTTCATTTGTAATCTATTCTCCACTTTTCCAGTATCTTCTCTTCTTTTTGAGTTTCTTCACTTCTTTTTAGTCTCTCTCCTCTTTTCCTGTCTCTTCCCATCCTTTTCAGTCTCTTCTCTTCTTTATAGTCTTCTCCTCTTTCCCGATTTCTTCTCCTCTTTTCCAATCTCTTCTCCAGTCTTTTTCCCAGTCTCTTCTCCTCTTCTTTTCCAAACTCTTTTCCAGTCTCTTTCCCAGTCTCTTCTCCTCTTTTCCAGTCTATTCTCCTCTTTTCCAGTCTATTCTCCAGTCTCTTCTCCTCTTTTCCTGTCTCTTCTCCTCTTTTCCAATCTCTTATCCTTTTTCCCAGTCTCTTCTCCTCTTTTCTAGTCTCTTCTCCTCTTTTCTAGTCTCTTCTCCTCTTTTCCAGTCTATTCTCCAGTCTCTTCTCCTCTTTTCCAGTCTCTTCTCCTCTTTCCCAGTCTCTTCTCCTCTTTTCCAGTCTATTCTCCAGTCTCTTCTCCTCTTTTCCAATCTCTTATCCTCTTTCCCAGTCTCTTCTCCTCTTTTCTAGTCTCTTCTCCTCTTTTCTAGTCTCTTCTCCTCTTTTCCAGTCTATTCTCCAGTCGCTTCTCCTCTTTTCCAGTCTCTTCTCCTCTTTCCCAGTCCCTTCTCCTCTTTTCCAGTCTATTCTCCAGTCTCTTCTCCTCTTTTCTAGTCTCTTCTCCTCTTTTCTAGTCTCTTCTCCTCTTTTCCAGTCTATTCTCCAGTCTCTTCTCCTCTTTTCAAGACTCTTCTCCTCTTTCCCAGTCTCTTCTCCTCTTTTCCAGTCTATTCTAGAGTCTCCTCTCCTCTATTCCAATCTCTTATCCCTTTTCCCAGTCTCTTCTTCTCTTTTCTAGTCTCTTCTCCTCTTTTCTAGTCTCTTCTCCTCTTTTCAAGTCTATTCTCCAGTCTCTTCTCCTCTTTTCCAGTCTCTTCTCCTCTTTCCCAGTCTCTTCTCCTCTTTTCCAGTCTATTCTCCAGTCTCTTCTCCTCTTTTCAAGACTCTTCTCCTCTTTCCCAGTCTCTTCTCCTCTTTTCCAGTCTATTCTAGAGTCTCCTCTCCTCTATTCCAATCTCTTATCCCTTTTCCCAGTCTCTTCTTCTCTTTTCTAGTCTCTTCTCCTCTTTTCTAGTCTCTTCTCCTCTTTTCAAGTCTATTCTCCAGTCTCTTCTCCTCTTTTCCAGTCTCTTCTCCTCTTTCTCAGTCTCTTCTCCTCTTTTCCAATCTCTTATCCTCTTTCCCAGTCTCTTCTCCTCTTTTCTAGTCTCTTCTCCTCTTTTCCAATCTCTTATCCTCTTTCCCAGTCTCTTCTCCTCTTTTCTAGTCTCTTCTCCTCTTTTCCAATCTCTTCTCCTCTTTTCCAATCTCTTCTCCAGTCTCTTTTCCAGTCTCTTCTTCTCTTTCCCAGTCTTTTCTCCTCCTTTCTAGTCTCTTCTCCAGTCTCTTTCCCAGTCTCTTCTCCCCTTTTCTAGTCTATTCTTTTGGAGTCCTTGCTCTTCTTTTGAGTCTATTCACCTCTTCTTCAGTCTCTTCTCCAGCCTATTTTCCATTCTCTTCTCCTCTTTTCCAATCTCTTTCCCAATGTCTTCTCCAATCTCTTTTCCTTTCTTCTTTTCTCTTCACTCCTGCCCTCTCTTGGTCCCTTTTTCTTGCCAATCTCTTCTCTTCTTTTCCAGTCCCTTCTCTTCTTTTTAGTCTCTTCTCTTTTCGACAACTCTTCTCATCTCACCTCTTTTCTTCTTTCCTCTCCCCTAAGTCAGGGACTCTCTTACCACCCCCCACCAACGTCTTCATTTTATTTTCACAGTTTTCCTCTGATATAGTCTTCATAATCACTCTTTTCCCTAAACCTCATGGACTTCCTTTACCAGTTTCTTTTGAAGGTTGTTTCTCAACCGATCTCTCTTTCAATTCCCAAGCAAAACCTTTCTTCCTCTTCTGAACAGGTCTTTTTTTTTCTTTTTTGATCCCGCTACACTACGTATTAACGCCCACACGATTGTATGTAAAACAAGTAGAGGAGTTATTCTAACATGTTTGACATTTTGTTTGGTGTTTTTTCATAGGTCTAACCTTCATTATCCAAACTTCATAAATTAATTAGTATGGAGTATCTGTCACTGCAGAAACACTTAAACTGACAGCTACACCCGTTCTGACCTTACGTTAAAAAGAAAATACATTTTTCCTTGGTGTTAGTCTGCTTTTAATTTCGCAGGATAATTGTTTTATAGTTTAATTGAATATGTCACTAAGCATGTTTAACACAAGAACTGTTTTACACAACATTTCCACCTCCTGTTTTCTATTCTTTATTACTCTTTATTACTCATACAATATTCTGCAGAAAAACTATAGTATAAAAGCAAATTTTAAGACAAACCACCAGATTTACGTGGCGACATTAACAGAAAGGTAAGAAATGCAATTAATTCTTTCTCTAATTAGGTGATCTAATAAAAAAAAAGGGAAACAAATTCAAGCTTTAGAAAACTTAAAAAAGAAATAAAGACACAAAACCCCTAAAAACCTTAAAGTGAAACAAATATATACATAAAAAAAGAAATTCTTGTACCTATGACAAAGAAGCAAAGTTAAAAAAGTATAAATACAAAAGAAGGGGAGGAGGGGGTTACTAGCTGGGTTACTAGGGGCTACTGAGTTACTCATAACACTTATCAAAATCAATATCCGATATTAAGTTTGTATGCAACTAATTAAAATAGAAAGAATTAGTACGTATTATTGTGTTGTATCCTTCGTTCTGAATTTTTGAAAATAACAGCAAAGAGTTTAGAAAAAAAACGACACCATTCCACTGAAGTTGTTCTGATGATCATAACGAAATTCCATATGTAATTTTAATAATCAAAAAATCGGATTCGGACGTTGGATCCTCATGGAAAGTTATTCAACTAAAATTAAGTTTTTACAGTGGTGAATAATATAACTTTAACTAAAACGACAATCACTCAACATAATGAAAAACAATGACTTTATTTATTGAATCTTACACAGTTACGATATGTCAACTGTAGATAGTTAAATAAACAGATCAATGCATTTTATGTCAAGTTAAGTTCAAGAAAAATGTTTTGTCAATTATTATAAAATTCAATAAATTTTGATGAAATTGAATTAGGAGACAAATTGTCTATGACCTTTTGTTGTTGACCTCAAGGTTTTAACTTTTAACTTTTTTTTTCATAAGAAATAATTAATAATTTCCCGAGGCGATTTATCATTCCTCTTGTTTGAAACATTTTCTTTGTTAAGCAGGGGAAATCGTTTCTTTAACATTTATAAATTAGCTCGCAGAAGAAAATAATATTTCCATCGTTGTTTTTATGAAGATTAAAAGATTGAAAAATTAATACCATTAAAAAGATTGTAAGGAGGTTTTCAAAATTTGTTATATATCTGGCGCACTGATAGCATCAATTTGCACCATTCCCATTTATAATCAGACGTCTGTGTTTCCTGCAAATCCACTTGTTTTATTTTGAATCTATACGTACCGAAACCTGCTAGGTATCCACCGCTGCAAAAATTACTTTTAGTCAGTAAATTCCGAACTAGGATAGAATATATTAGATTTATTGTTATTCTATGATAATATGTATCTAATTTCTGTTTGTAATTCTCTTGTATGTTCTTTAATTATAAATATCAAAATTATTTTTTTCTGTGGAAATATAAAGATATATATATCTCGCAATACTTTTGTTTCGAGGTTTCAATATCTGCTGGAAAGTTTTTTTTAAGCTAAATAAGAAGAGAATTACCAGCAGAATTCCAATGAGTGACCGATCAAGAAAGGTCAAAAAGTAATTGTACAAATTAGTGCCATGGACACTAGCCTTAAGCTAACAAAGACAAATTGTTGGCTCTTGCATGGATTAAGGTATGCATAAATAGCCAGTAAATAGCAAAAATGTGAAAATAATGAATCCTTATCGGGAGATACAAATAGTTATTCGATGTCGTTTGGATATGCACAATTAATTAGTAAGCCTATATTAAAACTAATTGTATGCTAATAATGTGACACACAAGGCAAATTAAGCCAACCAAAAAACCTGTATGACACAAATCATTTTTCTTAGATTATGACCAGGTACAGCCCTACACCTCACATCTTAACCTATGCATATCTCGAATTTGTACCTATTAGACAGGGCAAATCAAGTATTTTTTTGGTATTTTTCTATTAATTCTAAGAAAATTGAAATATCAGCCTCAAATAGTACTAATGTCTTTGCGTTGAGAAAAATAATTTTTGTAAGTTTAGGTTGAAGAGAAACACTATCTACTCCTTATCCTTGTTATGCCTTAATACTGAAATTACATCATCTGTTCAATTTATATTACGACATAATATACCAGCTCGCCACGCTGAAACATAAACATGCCATGTTAGTTGAAGTAAGAATAGGATATTTGTGGTACAGAGTGCATTCATTTTGATCTAGACACCCGTCTCACAGCTGTAGTGTTTATGTAAAGTTACAAATGTAAACGTCTTAGTCCTCATGACGTAAACGAGTCAATCCTGGCCAGTCAACCATTCTATATTGTCCGAAATATTCCGACAGTTTTACAACTTCTGTTTTTCCTAGGCTCAATATATATTTATATATTCAAAATATTTATAACACGAAAGACCATTTTCAAAGAAACCTTCCAATGTGCTGTTGTGGTAGAAGAACAATTTGTATTGATCTTGTTTCGACTTTGAAGGTGATGATCGCTTATTGTTTCTCCTTTGTCTTTTTGTCTTCGTATCTTCGTCCAAAATTTGCTGTCGGGCTAGCCTCAGTTATTGAAGGGGCGGGGGAGGGGGGATAGCAGAGAGAAAAGTTCTGCCCTGGTTTCCAGACTTTTAAACTCTATGTACCCCTTTAAAAAACGATTAACAGTCTCAAAATAATGTTTGGTAACCAGTTTATTCACATATATAGAAGATGATATAAGCCGATATAAAAATGCTAGAAACCTTGTGATAATTTTATTATCTTTAAAAAATGCAATGAAGCTTTAGATAGTAGATTGAACACAGATTTTAACTAAATACCTGATTTTTTTTTTCATTTTAAGAATTTATTGAGTTTTTGTGTTGTGTAGTTACTTCTGTGTATATTTCATTGACACCAAGTTTTAATGTAGATCATATGGTTTCGGACTATTGATGTCAGTTTTAAGATATAATTGACATATTGCATCACGCTTTTATGCCATGTACTAAAGTCGTTACGTACAGACACCTAAAACATCATAATGATCATAATCTTGTTGAGGAGAGGAACAAACTAGGTGATTTAATCCCTTGATGACATGAAAGAGTTCAGATGACAGTTACATGATCTAGTGACATACATAACGAGCAGTATATTGCCCTTACAATAATTGCAGTGACCTTAATCACAAAGAGAATCTATTGGATTGTTTATGAGTAAAGACAGGTAGTTTGTTGGTGAATTGGTTTAAAACACACGGCAGTCGTGGGGCCATCTGCATTGTACTTTTAACTAATGACCAGATCACATCAATGAAGACTGTCTATTTGAGGATTGAAAATACCCAACTTACAAAGCTCCTTAGGATACACTACTACTAAAGTAAGTCATAATAATTTTACATCGAGTTTGAGCAACATAATATTAAGATAAAAACAACCAACTGTATTTAGGTACTATTCTATATTAACAGTAAAATATAAAAACAACCAACTGTATTTAGGTACTATTCTATATTAACAGTAAAATATAAAAACAACCAACTGTATTTAGGTACTATTCTATATTAACAGTAAAAGATAAAAACAACCAACTGTATTTAGGTACTGTTCTATATTAACAGTAAAAGATAAAAACAACCAACTGTATTTAGGTACTGTCCTTTATTAACTTTTAAAAGATAAAAACAGCCAACTGTATTTAGGTACTATTCTATATTAACAGTAAAAGATAAAAACAACCAATTGTATTTAGGTACTGTTCTATATTAATAGTGAAAGGTAAAAACAACCAATTGTATTTAGGTACTATTCTATATTAACAGTAAAATATAAAAACAACCAACTGTATTTAGGTACTATTCTATATTAACAGTAAAAGATAAAAACAACCAATTGTATTTAGGTACTGTTCTATATTAACAGTAAAAGATAAAAACAACCAATTGTATTTAGGTACTGTTATATATTAATAGTGAAAGGTAAAAACAACCAATTGTATTTAGGTACTATTCTATATTAACAGTAAAATATAAAAACAACCAACTGTATTTAGGTACTGTTCTATATTAACAATAAAATATAAAAACAACCAACTGTATTAAGGTACTATTCTATATTAACAATAAAGGAAGTAAACAACCAACTGTATTTAGGTACTGTTATATACTAAAGATGGGTTCCCTTATTTTCATTTATTAAAATGAAAATGCTAATACTTGTATTAATAGAAAGTAGAGGTTTTCTAATGACTTGGAAAAATACCAGTTTGTCTCACATGTCCATAATTAATTCATAATTAGCTAAATAAGAAGAGAATTACCAGCAGAATTCCAATGAGTGACCGATCAAGAAAGGTCAAAAAGTACATACATGGACATTTATGATTGGTTAAAACTTTTAATTATATGCAATAAGAACATAATGATACGATTAAGAATACAAGATAATTAATTAGAAACACCATTTCATCAAAAAAGTTTGCTTAATTTGACACTAGAAAATGAGGAAATCCATCCACTGAATTTAGGTAATGTTCGCTATTGGTCCTTAATCTTTTGCTTTATTTTGCTTTATCATTATAAAGCTTTTACTTTTTGCTCGTCGTATCCAGTCAAATACCTTCACGTTCTTTTAAAAAGTGATTTATTTCAACTTTGTTTCATTTTTGGATGTTGTAGCCTTGTCCCATTAAGGGTCCTTAAAGAGTGGAAATGTAGATTGTTAAAAAAAATTATGTTTAGAATAAGTTTTTACTATAAATAACAGGGCAGGTGTACCTACTCAATTGTACCTCTCACAAAATACAATGTATCAGATCTATCAAATAGGTCGAAATAATTGTTTTTGTGAGCGTCTTTATATCTGGTGGCCTATTACTTTTACAGAGATTGTAAAGAGATTTTCTAAAAAACATTTATGTGTATCGGGGACTCAGATAGCATCAATTTGCATCATTCAAATTCTTAGTCAGACGTCTTTGTTTCCCGCAATTCCACTGAAACTAAGTGTTTGATGGCGTCACTAATAGCGAAGGACATTATGTGATAATGCATATTTAGCGATTAGTGACTTCATCAAACACTTAATTTTATCGAAAATTGGACTGGTGCAAATTGATTCTATCAGTTTCCAAGATACACAAATTCTTTTTTAGAAAACCTTTTTACAACCCCTTTAACGGATCAATGAGTAGGTCTATACAGATTAACATTACATTAACGGACATTGAATTGCCTTTGATTTTTTCTATAATAACGGTTTTATGTAATAAGTCGGGCGTCGTGCCAGCTTCTTTCCCGTAACAAAACCACTATCCGGTAACAATCGTTATGCAATAAAACATTGAAAGTTCAATTCGATTATAATACTAGATTGTCGTGAAAACTTTAAACATGTGTCAAGAGAATACATTTAGATTATCAAGTTGGTTAAATCTGCTTCATGAATTAGATATGTTGTGTGCTTTATGACAAGTTGATCAGAGGTAAAGATCAATCAATATAACCTATTATGTACCTTTTAAAATTCAATTTTACCAGTTTATCAGAAATGTCCTATCCATCAATTATAGATAGCCGTACCATTGTTATAGCAAATAAATACCATTGATATTACGTAATATTCAATTCATAGCCTCGTGCACTAAGTCAGAATGATATATCGAATTCATATATGATAATATAAACTATTTAATTGATATCTGGTATCATATGTTTGACTCTTACCTGTTATATTATCTAATATATTTTATTTCAATTCATAATACATGAATATGATATCTAATGTTAAATATTTGATTCATAATACATGTACAGTGGAGCCGCGTTTATCCGGCTGCCGATAATCCGGAAACCCGATATCCGCACGCTTTTTACTGGAAACGGAATATTTTAAATATGATATCTAATATAAGATATTTATTTCATACTACATGTATCTGATATTGAACATCCCAAAATATGATATCTAATATAAGATATTTATTTCATAATACATGCATCTGATATTGAATATCGTATAAATATGATATCTGATATAAGATATTTATTTCATAATACATGCATCTGATATTGAATATCGTATAAATATGATATCTGATATAAGATATTTAATTCATAATACATGTATCTGATATTGAATATCGTATAAATATGATATCTGATATAAGATATTTATTTCATAATACATGTATCTGATATTGAATATCGTATAAATATGATATCTGATATAAGATATTTAATTCATAATACATGCATCTGATATTGAATATCGTATAAATATGATATCTGATATAAGATATTTAATTCATAATACATGTATCAGATATTGAATATCGTATAAATATGATATCTGATATAAGATATTTATTTCATAATACATGTATCTGATATTGAATATCGTATAAATATGATATCTGATATAAGATATTTAATTCATAATACATGCATCTGATATTGAATATCGTATAAATATGATATCTGATATAAAATATTTAATTCATAATACATGTATCTGATATTGAATATCGTATAAATATGATATCTAATATAAGATATTTATTTCATAATACATGTATCTGATATTTGCTATTAGATTTTTGATTGTTAACTCTTTGATTTGGTGTAATAAATTCATGAATTCTGATTGTTATATTCGTATCTGATAATTATCTAATGTGGTATAGTAAAATCATAAGGCTAAGTTCATTGTTATATGTTTGATTCAAATATGATATGGTATTGCCTAATTTATATTTGACATCTATATAATTATTTGATATCTAATGTATCGTCATGTATTTTATTCATTTCAGATAAAATGAAGACATTACTCCTAATTCTTGTGTCACCTCTTTTGGTTTCGTTTTGTGAAGCCAATAAAAAGTTTGGAGTGTATCATTTAGATTGGTTATGTTTAGATGAAGGTATATACGCTAGGAATGTACCGTGGGATTGTTCAGGATATATCATATGCAGTGCGGGAATTGCTTACTCTTTCCACTGTCCGGCATCCCAGACTTACAATGCCGTACTATCAACATGTGAATATGTTAAAAACTATGGTACCAATGATTGCATTCAAAATCCATTTAGTAAGTACTGTTGGTCGTAGTACATTAATTAATTTAACAGGTGTGAAAATTTATGAGTGATATGTTGAATAATTTTCTCAGCCAACCATACATTCACAGACGGACTTACCAATTCTGGGCCCTCGGATTCTATGGATAAAAACCTTTATGCTGATATGATGGTCAGACTGCAAATCCTGAGCTAGACAAAAGAGACGGGGCTCTCCCAGCTTTTACCCTCACTGTACCCAATGTTCACGTCGACATATGATATATATAGAAGTGCCCGAATTTGCTATAAGTGGAGTCAAAGGGTCCCTTTATTCCACGTCGACACAGTTCCTTTAAACTTTTTGTTTCATTATTTCAGATTATTTAGATATGTTATGTTTGTATAACCCTGGAGCTAAGATTGAGAGTCAAGAAAGCTGCGCTCAGTATTTTGACTGTTCTCAACGATCAAGTACATGGCAGTTTTCAAAATATGTTTTAGAATGTCCATATCCAGATCTGTTCTCATCCAAAACGGGAAGATGTGAAAACTTTAGAAATGTAAAATGTGGTGCCAGAAAAGAACCAAAAGCTCCATGTAAGTCTTTTTTAAACAACCCATCCTGTCCCACCTTTGCTACGATTTTCAGATTCTGTAGTTTATAGATCTTTAGAATCTATATTCTATAATCTTTAGAATCTGTAGTCTATAGATCTTTAGAATCTATATTCTATAATCTTTAGAATCTGTTGTCTATAGATCTTTAGAATCTATATTCTATAATCTTTAGAATCTGTAGTCTATAGATCTTTAGAATCTATATTCTATAATCTTTAGAATCTGTTGTCTATAGATCTTTAGAATCTATATTCTATAATCTTTAGAATCTGTAGTCTATAGATCTTTAGAATCTGTATTCTATAATCTTTAGAATCTGTAGTCTATAGATCTTTAGAATCTGTAGTCTATAGATCTTTAGAATCTATATTCTATAATCTTTAGATTCTGTGGTCTATAGATCTTTAAAATCTGTAGTCTATAATCTTTAGTATCAGTAGACTATAATCTTTAGAATCTGTAGCCTATAGATCTTTAGAATCTGTAGCCTATAGATCTTTAGAATCTGTAGTCTATAGAACTTTAGAATCTGTGGTCTATAGATCTTTAGAATCTGTCGCCTATTGATCTTTAGAATCTGAAGTCACCCGATCGTTAGAATTTGTAGTCACCCGATCGTTACAATTTTAAAGCCTACCTTGACCATAATGACCAATAGAATTCCCTTTATAAGTAAAAGGCCGCAATCACTTTAACATTTTTCCATTCCATTTTATTCTTTATTGCAGGTGATTATGTGCAATATAAACAGATCTGTGCGGACCCAGGAAAGTGCAGCCCGTGTAACAAACGACACCCAACATGTTTAGGGTATAAAAACGGATTTCATCCCATTCCCACGTCTTCCAAATATTTCATGTTCTGTTTTCGAGAAAGGACTCTGCTTGTGAAAAAATGTCATTCCAACACGTCGTTTTCATACAAGACATCGAGATGTGTTTGATGAACAATCTACTCAGTTATTTGTGTTGAACTGAAATGGACAAGTGAACCAAATCAGTTTTTGTGGGTTAAGGACTTAAATTATTTTATTTTGTACACATCATTCAAATTTCGCTCATATCACCATAGTCTATACTATTTTTCCTTCATTTAAACAACGAGTGTTTCCCATGAAAGATATGGATGAATTACTATAATAACGTGATTCACATTAACCATTAAATCATTTTGTGTTTTGTAATATTAATAGGATAAAGAAATATGAAAAGAATATTTGTTCTATTTTATATTGTCAAAATATTTTACAATTCTAAGATCTGAAAATAAGGAGTTTTTATGCTCCAATTGGATGTCTGATGCCTTCTTCTGGTTTTTATTATGAGAACAATCGTAATGATTTTCTACTTGTATTGATTTGCTGCATTCTGACACATAATTTTGTGTAGAAAATAGATAAGATTAACCTTAGGCTCCACCACTGGAGATTCTAGACTACTATAGTTATTTATATAGACACAGCTTTATGGA
>NW_008710694.1:1033217-1101508 GCF_000327385.1 Lottia gigantea
AAACCGTCGAAACGTTGCATAAAANTTTAACCAGTGATTGTCGTTCCATAAAGCTGTGTCTATATATCGTACTCACAATTGCTAAATGCCATTCAAAGACTTTACTATAGTTATTGTCTGGAGATCCTATACTTCTATATTGATTGACTGAAGATTCTAGACTACCGGTAGGTCTTGCTTCGGTATTGGTAGTTGCGGTGATTGCTGGTGGTTTCTAGACTTCTATAAACTATAGACTGTAATAAAATTGAAAGTCCGCGTCAGAAAGGATACAGGGGGCAATGCCTACAACTAAACACCATACACCGTGTAATACTTGCCCTTCCAAACAATCAAGTCTTACTACGGGACAGTGTCAGACTAGCCAATGTATCACGTTGAGAGTTGTTCTAAATGCTTTGTTGATTTCGTTTTGTTTTACAATATTGTAAAGTAGTCTAATGTACGCATCACGACCTTGACATTGATGCAATGATTACTTCCGGATGTGAATTAAAGATAAATCGCATTATTTATTGCTGTCATTTTTAAAGGGTAATTGTTTAAAATCTGCTTTAAGCCTAAGGTAGCATTTATAACCAACCGATATTTAGTCATTATACTTTTACCGTGAATTTACAAAGATCAATTTTCAATCAATTTTCTGAAACTGGAAGTGGAAGGAAGGGAAATAAAACAGCTTGTCTTGTTTCACTTTCAGAAAGTAAAATCCTACATTTCATTGACTATAAGGCCCTAAAACATTCTAAAACAAATAGACATGTGTCTGCAAATTGGCACTGTTGCTGTTTCGCCCCCTTGCCTTCCCGTAGAACTATTGGTTTGAAATTTGGCAGAGAGGTACTTGTATGTGTCCTGAATAGTGAATATTCAAAGCTTATTTCAGACAATTCTAACGCTTCCTTCCATTTTAAATTAATTTTCAAAGTGTTTAACTGACTGAAACTTTATAATGGCGAAATGGCAGGGGGACGTAACTCATTTGTTTAGTCGTACTCGAGTCGTTTCGACCAAATTATAAATATTTCACAGCGGTTATATTATTGAGTCAAAACTCAGGGGTTCATGACAATAGTTTATCTGGGAAAGATCAGTACCAAGAGATTTGACCAAGGACCAGCTGGTAAACAAAATAGTTGCTTCTTTTTTTTTTTTTTTAATTTTTAGAGTTTGCTTCTTCCTTCTTATTTTTTATTATCAGAGTTTGAATCTTTTAGTAATAGAAATATGGCTCATTACAACAGAAGAGCTGAACCACACTTTAACACAAATATACCTGGCACTAGAAAAATACCACGTAACAATCATGACGATGATGATGATGATGATGAAGAATATGAAATTTTAGATGTAACTAAATATGACGGTTGGATTGAAAAGATGTTTGGTGATATTTCTAAACAGACAGTAGCTAAACAAGCTGTTATTGGTACAGGATCTGGCTGGTATGTGTTTTAAGAAGAGAATGACATTTATTGTGAGAAGATACATTTTTGTTTTTCATAAGAGTAGAGAACAACTTGTAGGGAATTCTTGCTTTCTTTTACACCTCAGTCACACATTTTATATCATTTCAATTATTGCCAATTCATAAACATATTTATCTTTGACAAGTTTGATGGAAACTGTAAAATGTATAGAATTCACTTATAGATGTTTTCGAGTTTCTGGGCATTTTGTAGTTATATTATCAATGAAACTTCAGAAACCCTTGATTTTGAAGCTTGGCAAAAATGTATACGTGAACTCTATACATTTTACAGTTTCAATCAAACATGCAAAATCAGAATTATATTCTTATGAATTGACATTAAAGGAGATAAAATTGCTGTGTTATTTTGATATTTTCTGAATTTATATACTGGTAAATTATATATAATCTGCCTACTTATAGGGTAGCTGGATGGTTGTTTATGAAAGTTGGTAAAGTAGCTGCTGCATCTATTGGACTCACTGTCTTATTAGTTCAGGTTTGTTTACATTGAATATGGTATATATATGATTTCAAAATACTATGATATATAGATATTTATTACTACTTCAGTAGTTCGTATTACATATTTACTATGTAGAAAATGGAATATGAATATATATATATGAAATACTGATGAATAAAATAGGCAATTGCTTGCATCTGTTTGCAGGTTTCCATGTTTTTTTTGTCTTTTTTTTTATATATTTTAGACCACATTGAACTAGCCATTCCTTCAAATTGCAATACAGTAAATTTGGCCATTGTTTGGTTGTGTTAACATATTTTATTTTTTATGACACTCATAGAGAGGAAATAATATTATTTGATGTATAAATATTGATGTTGAATTTTATGTATTATTGAAGGTTGCTCAGCATCAGGGTTATTTAACTATTAATTGGAGTCAGTTTCAATCAAGTGTTGTTAAAGCTAGAAGACAAATGGAAAAATCAGCTAGAAAACATGTTCCTGGTCTCACTTCTAATGTAAGCTTTCTTAATGTTATAATTTCCACTCATTTATTTACCATTTGTTAAGAGGGTTATTAACTCATGAAATGTGTATGAGAGCCAGTCTGATTTTCACAATTTTGTTCATTGCGTTTGAAAGTTTAAAAGAAGAGACGTATTTTCTTGAGACACTTCCATATATATAGCAATGACATCTATAGAAATAGAAAAAGAAATTCCTAGTTATAGATATTTTTGAGGGAATTTTGTGATTTTCCTACATTTCTAGTACTTCTGGAGACTATTTATGTTTCAAGACTCAAATTAACCCCCCAAAATGGTGCATCTGTCCCTTTTAGACTTAATATAGATTTTTTAGGATATAACAAATGAATTGGTGCATTTCAATTGTTTTATTTTTTCAGTTCCAACATTTTTTTAGAAGAAATATTGTATTAGCTGGAAGTTTTACTGGTGGATTTTTAATGGGACTTGCATTTTAATGTTTGTGAAATAGTCTAGTCAGAGAAAAAGATGGTGCTTTACTATTCAAGTATTTAAAAACAATATACTCAACAGCCCTCATTCTTCACTAGATTTGAAATAATAGCCAGTTCTGATGTGACAAATAACACTATACTTGACAGACCTTATTCTTGAATTATTAAGAAGTTCTGATGTGAAATATTGTGTGATAGGTATTTAGTGGCTGACTGTAATAGAACACAAGTCGTGATGGAAGAATACAATAGCATTATTTCTATAACATGATGTTTCAAAGTGAAGGAATATAACTACTGATATGATTTCATTCGGAATCAGGGATAAAATCACTGCAACTCGTCGCCAGGAATGTATTGGTGCTGGGGCTCAGATTTTGTATTCAGAAAATATTAAGAATTAAAGGTCCAGAGAACTCATTTCTGACAATTTTTAGCTGTTAAAATGTATCTTTTTGATTTGGTAGAAAGAAACTGTAAATGAATCAATCTCTGCTGAACTGAGGAAGGTTTTGCTAGGGCTTTATTCTCCCTTGCTGGGGCCCTGCCGCCACGGACCCCACCCTAACGCAGGGGCTGAATCACTGTGTTGATAGAAGTGGACCAAATACATTTAAGTCAATGTTTGACAAGAACTGTTTAACAACAGACTGTGCATTTGACTATATTTAACAGCTGGTGGAATATTAGTGGTTTTCTCCATTGATTTTGCTTGAAAATTTAAACCAAATCAAATATATCCTGCAGAAACAGTTTTAAAACATGGTTTTATATATAGTAAATTTTGAAAAAAACATTATTAGTGAGTGTGGAACAAGAATTGATTTAAGATCATTGGTAAAACAGGATCCAAAACATATTTTGTTTATTTCGTACTGTTTTAGAGACGTTTAGATTTAGAATAATGTATGATGTTATATATAAAATAATATATGTGCAATAAAGATGTTTTGTAAATAACTCACTGTGAACTGATCTTGCATTTCTTAATTAAACTGATTAATTGATTGCAATGATGTCAAACTCATTTCTTGTACCTTTCTATAGTTGCATGAATATAATTTTGTACATCTGGGTCTGGGGCCTTATTCTTGAAAACTTGTGATGATTTTAGTGTTTCAGTCATCAATCACTAAAATCTATTTGAAATTTAGTTTTACTATCCATTCAGAATTTCTTAATTCTTAAAATCAGAATTTTATTTAAGTTAAGTTTTGGAGAATAAGGCCCCTGAATAACTTAAAACACGAACCATCCACTTAATTTCCAACTCAAATATAATAATTTATTCTTTATTTCATCAACAATCAACTTGCTTAAACACTGGCATTCAATTAGTAATTAAAAGGAAGCCATTGCTATTTCTGTATGTATACAACTAGCAGGGCTTGTTTCTCATCCATCACAAAATTCTTGTTTTGTCCTAAAATCCCTTAATAATTCTGATTCCCTCCTAAATAATGTATTTATATTCTCAAAAACTAAAGAATAAATCCTGAGATACATGAGTTTTTTCGTTTTTTTTGTAACTCAAGAAAGGTTTTTGTGTGATTTTTCATATTTTATTCCATCACAGCACCCTGATAATTTCCCAAACTTTTCACAACATTTCTTCATGTCTTCTAATACTGATTCACATTTACTTTCTTGGTAATTATTAGCTGAAACAAACAGAAAAAGAAAATGATATTAAAGTCGTTAGCTCCAGTAACAAGTAATTTTTTTTAATTTTCATGTTAATTGCCATCACAATTCTCAATTTTTTGTTTCGTGCTATGGTGTAGAGATCCATCTTGTGGGATAGTGCTTGAATCTGGTATTTGGTTGGCTTCAATATGAAGTCAAATATTTTCCCTTTAACAACATTACAAAAGATACAACATATAGGAATTACCTTGCAGACATTTCTGTATGGCACAAGCTTGTTTCTGACATGGGTCTGTTTTTGGCATTTATAATATCTAGAAAGAAAATAAGCAAATTATAGGTTATGTTTCTAGAAATCAATATATGAAACCATGGTATGTATGGAAAAACATGGCAAGCACCTTTACATAATATGTAGACATCATAATCATGTTAATTTCTATAACTGATAACAGTCAGTCTTGTTTGTTAAGGAAGGATTAACTTTGACAGTCTCATTATTTAGAATTTGTTTTGAAATCTACTGTGACCTATAATATCAAAAAAAATATCTGAATTGATTTACTCAATTTAAAGGTGAAAGGTCAATATACATTAATTCAACTCTTCTATATCAGTTTGCTCAAAGCCTATCTTATCTCTATTTATCTTGTGTTATAATTTGAGGAGAAATTTTGCTGATAATTTCATAAAACTCAACATTTAGGTATACCATATATTTGTGTATATAGTGGACAGTTTTTTACCCTAAAATAAGAAACAATCCAAAGTGGGGGTGCGTAGACAACATTGCTCTTGTGTTGTTCTTACATAGTTATAACATTTTATCACAACACTATATCAATATCAATATTGCCAAGCCACCATTTAGTTATTGTGTGTGCTATAATGGAATATCCACAGTGTTCGGTGACCTCAAGATATAATGGGATATAGTTTTTCAATCACTTGTGAAGTATACCTTCCGATATTAAGCAGGACTTCACTTCAGGACTTTCACCATTATTATTGATATTATGATGTCACCATTATTATTGATAGTATGATGCTACCATTATTATTGATATTATGATGCTACCATTATTATTGATATTATGATGTTACCATTATTATTGATATTATGATGTCACCATTATTATTGATATTATGATGTTACCATTATTATTGATATTATTATGTTACCATTATTATTGATATTATGATGCTACCATTATTATTGATATTATGATGTTACCATTATTATTGATATTATGATGCTAACATTATTATTGATATTATGATGCTACCATTATTATTGATATTATGATGTTACCATTATTATTATTGATATTATGGTGTCACCATTATTATTATTGATATTATGATGTTACCATTATTATTATTGATATTATGTCACCATTATTATTATTGATATTATGATGTCACCATTATTATTATTGATATTATGGTGTCACCATTATTATTGATATTATGATGTTACCATTATTATTATTGATATTATGTCACCATTATTATTATTGATATTATGATGTCACCATTATTATTATTGATATTATGATGTTACCATTATTATTATTGATATTATGTCACCATTATTATTATTGATATTATGATGTCACCATTATTATTATTGATATTATGGTGTCACCATTATTATTGATATTATGATGTTACCATTATTATTATTGATATTATGTCACCATTATTATTATTGATATTATGATGTCACCATTATTATTATTGATATTATGGTGTCACCATTATTATTGATATTATGATGTTACCATTATTATTATTGATATTATGTCACCATTATTATTATTGATATTATGATGTCACCATTATTATTATTGATATTATGGTGTCACCATTATTATTGATATTATGATGTTACCATTATTATTATTGATATTATGTCACCATTATTATTATTGATATTATGGTGTTACCATTATTATTATTGATATTATGGTGTCACCATTATTATTGATATTATGATGTTACCATTATTATTATTGATATTATGATGTCACCATTATTATTATTGATATTATGGTGTCACCATTATTATTGATATTATGATGTTAGCATTATTGTTATTGATATTATGTCACCATTACCATTATTGATATTATGGTGGCCCCATTATTATTGATATTATGATGTTACCATTATTATTGATATTATGATGCTATTGATCATTAAGGCTCTGCAATGGCTGGGAAATTATGAAAGTAGTTATTCTCATGGGTAAATTTAGGGATGGCATAAGGTCATAAAGATGAAGAAACAACACAATTTAAACTAGGCTAAATCCTTTTTTTATCAAAATAAAATTTAAACATTATACTGGTATTACATTTTGTATTATACTCAAAAATTGTCATGACAATAAAAATACATCAGAGTGCATACACGATACAACTAAATTACCATTACATTTTAAATGTCCTTGGTGAGGACTATATCTCTTTGGCAGCAGCAGCTGGTCTAATGGGATTTTAATTGTAAATAAATGGCTTGGATTAGGTGGTTTAGCTAATACATAGCCGACTATAACTGTTAATCAGAGTCATCTTCACTGGAGATTTCAGCAGAATTTAAACTCAAACGTAGTGCCTCTACATCTTTCAGGTTTTTAAATTCACGTTTAAATCCCCTTGTCATACCACGACATGATGTTAAATTAATATTGGTTATTTCATTACATTTATTCAACAAGTCTTTCACTCCTTGTTGTGTTATATTAGTCCCAGCAAGATTCACTGTTTTTAACCAAGAATGTTTGATATTCTCTGTCAATGCTTTTAATGCAAGGAAAATATCATCTTCTTGTAATGGACTCCATGAAAGATCCAACTCTATTAGACTATGACGTATCATATGAAATAACCCTGTCAGGCGATAAAGCTGTGATCCATCTGTTTTAACCCCAGTATTACTAGCATGCAACGCTTGAAGGCGATAAAGATTCAAATCACACAAATCATAACAATCTACGTTATCATTTCCTCGTATATCCAATAATTTTACATTTTCACATTTATTGATCACTCTTGTCACAAAGTCTAAACTAAGGCAAGCTTTTGGTTGTGTATCAGGCCTATTATATGCCACACTGAGCTGTTCCAATTTGGGAAAGCTGCCTAAATTTGCTTGTCTATTCCCTGAAGTTAATGGATTGCCATCTATCCTAGAATTGGCAAATCTCAAAACCTGAATATTAGGACAGGCATCTTGGAATTTTTTCACATTAATTAGCACAATATCTGTAGAAAATACACAATTTGATATGTCAAGTAACTCTAAATTAAGACAGTTGCATAAAATCAGATTGAACATTGCAGTAAAAGCCTTAAAGCCATTACCACCTATATTCAATTGTTTAAGGTGAGGTCCATGTTTAGGTAGTAGTACCTTAAGACTTTGTAATGATACTGCATCATTTGGTGTGAATGATAAATCCAAGCTGTTTAATTGGTAACAGTTTTCAGCAAGGGTTATGATGGACTCTGTATTAATTTTCTTACAATATGATAAATTAACAGCTGAGAGATGATGACAGGAGTCTGTCAATGTCTTCACACTTGCTGTGTTTAAATTATTCCAATATGATAAATTCACATCTTTACACTGTTTTAATTTGTGTTCACATAATTTCTTCAGAGTGTTGTCTGTAGATCTGATCCAACCAAATGACAAATCAACTTTTCTCCATAAGGTTGGATCTGACGCCACTTCTTTCCATAAACTGCAAACTTTTGAAGCTCGAACAAGGAATGGTAAAGCACCTTGCTGCCTGACAATTTCTTTGAATATCTTTAATAGAATTTCTTCTGGTAAATGTAGTCCACAACCACCAGAAATGGCAGAATTAACACTGTGAGTAGAGCCAGGTGATTTACGACTAATTTCTTCAGCTTTCTTCTTTCCTTTGTTCTGTTTTGAATGCTCTTCACTGTCGGTTTTCTTAATTTTTCTTGACGACAATCGTTTATTACGTTTTTTCATCTTACTCTGTTCTTCATCTGATGATGGAATATAATCCGAATCTTCAGAATCTGAACCCCATTCATCTCCTTCTCGGACATTGAACGAAAACAGCGTTTGTCTTTTAGGAACTCCAAGAATCCCTTTTTCGACTTTACGCTTCTTTCCTGTCTTTTTCTCCATTTCAACTGACCAAAATTACAAATATTGTGCCGATGTCATCTAAAATTGGATTTCATAACGCGAGGCAATGTTTTGTTTGTTCGCGCACCTGCTTTTTGACCAAATAAAAGAGATTGGCCGAAACGTCCTATGCCAAGACTATGAAATTTAATGGATTTGTATTGTATCGAAGTGATTCATAGAGCTTGCAAAGGTTAATACATACGTTTACGTCTCAATATTTCACCCTACGACTTACAAATTAGGTCTTGAACGACGATTGGGGCGAAACGTCTTGGCCTAACCGAAAAAGGAAGCGATCGGTCGAATGAGGTTAGCTTAGTTTTTCCAGACGTTGAAGTTTTGAAAAGATTTTAAAATATTGGCAATGTTTCAAACATATTTGATGCTTCTTACTGCACAGATTTCTTCACAATTGAGTAAGCGGATGGAGCAATGTGCTGATTTAACAGAAAACTATTAGGTTATTCATATAATTAGATAAATTTGAACGTTTGTTTACACCTTTCCCTCCTTGTCTTGAATGTCCAGACTCTTCTGTATTTATTACTGCGCATGTGTATAAATTACCTACTTCCTTTTCCAAGAAGTCTCACACCGAAGAAGTGGATCTCAGATATTGGTGATAGAAGAATCTACATTCATCCATCAATATGTATATTTTCCAAGAGATTTCCTCAGGTATTTATGGAATTTAGATATTTTTCTTCCATTCCTTGTTACTGTTTAAAGAGGGTCGGGCTTATACTATTGACCATCCTTCCATGAATTTTTGATGTCGTAATATTATTACCGTTATTTTGTTTTAAAGGGGTGGCATGGGGATAAACATTCCGTGAATCGGTTTGATGACGTGTCAATTTGATTGTTAATTCCATAAAATGCGCATTAAACTCCAATGTTCAAGAATATATGATTTATTGTACGTAAACATGGTTTACCAAAAACGCTTTTATAGGCCTTCAAGACAATTCACCGACTTTTAGGGGTCTTGGTTTGATTTATAGACACTGTGGTTCTTGAACTATATTTCTAATGTACCATATTCATTATGACTATGTTGAATTTCGTTTCTGAAAATTCCCATTAAGTTTCACCTTTTAATAGAGTTATATTGCCATTTATGTAGGCCTATCCAATCATTTTTATTTCCAGTAAGGTAGCACTTTTTGCCGTTCATTTTCTTTATAGAAACATGTAACCTTTCCCAAAGTGCAAAATAAATTCCTATTTTTTGAGGTTTTAAGCTTGGTTCACAAAGACTTAAGTTTTCTCACTGAAAGGGACACTAAATATGTGACTCGGTAAGTGTATCTTGTGTAGCGTTAAAGAAGAGTCTGAGAGTAAATCAGAGGTAGGACTGGTGTTACGGAATTTCAAGCCCTGGTAATGGTGGAAAGTAGCTCTATGTGGGTTGCCCTTTGGGTATTTCAAAGCCCACCATATGGGTCAATCTTTTTTTTTTTGTAATCTTGGGTTAAGAGAGGGGTCTAAGAGTTCATCGGGGTAAGGACTATGATGCGAAATTTTAAACCCTGGGGCAAAGTATCCCTAGGGGTATATTAAAGTCTACCATATGGATCTGCCTGGATTTTATTTAGCAACCAAATATTAGTAAGGTGATCTGTCAGGGTTCTAATATGCCACTGGAGATTGCCCTGAGGGTATATAACAGCCTACCATATTGATCGTTCTGTTTTTTTTTCTTCAGGTGATGATCTTTTCACAGATGCTGCCAAGTATAAAGAAGATGAAGATGGTTTATATTATGAAGTTGAAGCTACTGTGAGAACCCTTTTTTTTTTTGTGTCATATAGAATCAAAGGAATGGTGAACGGGGGTTTCTAGTCTTTGTATGTGTATATGAACACTTGTATGGCTTTCCTTTGTACCAGAAAAAAAATCCAATTCTATTACTTTACCTTTAGTGTGTTTTACTGTCTTTTGTTAAACTTTTACTTTTTATAAAGCTTATTTTAACATACATATATTTCAGTTAAAAACCGAAAGTAATAAATTTGATGACAGATTAATTGGGGCTAATCCTAGTGCAGAAGAACAGGTGGAAGAAGCTGATGATTCTGCTGTTAGTGGACTTGATGTAGTTCTTGAAAATAACCTTGTTTCCACCAGTTACGATAAATCCCAGTTTGGTAAACTCATTAAAAGTTACTTTGCCAAGTATGTATTGGAACATTCTTTTATTTTGTTATATTTGTAGCACTTTTTGCCGTTCGTTTTCTTCATAGAAACACGCAACCTTTCCCAAAGTGCCAAAGTAATTCCTCTTTTGTGAGGTTTTAAGCGTAGTTCACTAGAACTTTGTTTTCTCACAAAAAGGAACAGTTGACAGATACTTAAAATTAATCAGATCCAAGATTGATATGTTCTTGTGGAATTTTAATCGATATTCTTCTGAGAGATTGACATGGAAAGACATCAGGTCAAATGAGACAGCAATGATACCTGGACAGACATATATATATATAATATTTTAATAAACAAGAAGTACATCGTTTTGTCTGTTTAAAGAAGCTGTGTAACCTAAAGTTTTCATACTTGATAGATAAATTGAAAACTGTATTAATGTTTATGATAATTTTTCAGGGCATTAGAATCGAAAAAAGATGCCGAAAATCTCCCTGAAATTAAAAAACGATGTGAAAAAGTAAGCAAAGAATGGTATGGTAAATACAAGGAAATGGAATTCTTCGTCAGTAAGTATTAAAGAATGATATGTTTGAACTAAAAATAGAATATATATATATATAGGACGATATTCTCAAAGCTAGATTGTCTCCCTTATCATGAATATAAATTGTTAATTACTAGAGCAAATATATTTTGAGCAGTTAAGATTATAAGCTTAAAGTGATACTGCCTCTTAGAATGTGCATAACATTTAAATTCAACCAATTATCATTAGATTTACCTTGTTTGGTATACAACACAATCCCTGTATAATATGATAATTCCATAAAACAACAAAATGTAAGCTTTGTATTCATTCGAAGAGGTACTATTCCTGTAACACCCTGCTCTATTTATTGTGAACAGTACATGGATTTAAAGCAAAGTTGGATTCTTTACTCTTAATCCACATCATATTCTGCAAACCTGACAGATAGGTTGACTGGTGCATTTTTACCCTTGAGGGCTGATGATGCCCTTTCACATGCAAAAGCAGAATAGATTATCTAATAGCTGTATGGCCCTTTACAGGTAAAAATTTTGGTGACCTAACAGCTTTCTCTTGGTATACTGGTGATCGTGAAGCTAAAATGATTTTCTTCAAATTTGGAGTAAAGAAGATTAAATGTGTAAGTAGATCTTGGAACAAAGTGATGGTTTTGCTCCTTAAGTTTTGGCTGGTTAAGCTTATTTAATATTTTACCAGCTTTGTCTCAGGAAGATGCTTGTCAGTGGTTCAATCCTGGCATTGGTCAATTTCAGCTATAACAAACTTTTTCTTGTATCACCGATTTGCAGTAATTTGATGGGATATTATGCCAACGAATACAGGCCAGTCAGAGTTCTTAAAAGAAAGACTAAACATTTTTCCTTATTATCTATTACAATGTTGGTAATAGATTGACATTGTGAAGATGTCAGGATGATACCTCAATTATTTCAACAATTATTGAGCACTTATTGCCGTTCATTTTCTGCTTATAGAAATATGTAACCTTTCCCAAAGTGCAATAAAATTCTATTTTTGTGATTGTTCTATAGATCATTTACAAGAGTAGATACAATCAGACCATACTTACTCTTTTCAAAATACCTGATGGTACTTCTTTTTGAAGGAGTCAACTACTATACACATTTTTATTTCAAGATGCAAGTGTTATTTGAAAAAGCTTTAATTATAATCTGCCATTAATTTTATCTTTTCAGTAAAGAAATATTGGTATGGGTAGAAATTTTAAAATCCAAAGGGTTCCATCATATTTTAGAACATAAATATTACGAAAGGCTCATCAACACCATATAATGACCAGGGTTTACAGAAATCATTTGGAGCTCTTCACCATCTGTTGATTCATCTTCTATTGGCATCAGTGAATAGGACTTCTTATCTTACATCAACCAACCTTGTCAATGATTTTAGAGCTGTTATATATATTTTGATATAGGTCACCGTTTGATATATAATATCTGAATTTAGACCCTGGTGAAATTTTTTGCTTGCAATATTTTTATTTGGCTTTTGTATTCCCCCTTTTTCCTGGACAAAAAAACGACTGCTGAATTTTAAAGAGTGATCTATTGCCATTGAAGGTTGGTTATGTATAAAATATGTAATATAAAAGTTGATAAATTATTATCAATACTTAACAAATTTTTAGCTCTTTATGTCAAACAACACTACGCAAAATAAATTATTAAGTTAAAATTGTTATTTTTTATCCGATTCATGCTGTGAACATCCATTACCTCGAATCCCCTATCCTTGCATGCTTTCCCTGCCATGGAAATATGTCCTGTTTGAATGGGATAATAAACAAGAAAGGCTGAATGAGGTCAAGCTCAAACTACATTCCCATTGCATAGGTTTTCCACACAAAAGGAAAAATGCGTCCAGCCGCGAATAGGTTTCCGGTGCGATGCTAATTAGGTTTCCGGTGCGATGCGGGATTAGCGATACAGTAGAAAATAGTTGAAAGCGAATCATGTCCGGACCCGTACGTCGTGTGCTCACTAGTTCTATTTTCTACTAAATCGATCATCCGGCACCGCACACAGTCTATTCCCACACTACCATTTCTATTTTCCATATGTGTAGGTGTAGTCTTAATCCCCGTCGTATCATGTTGTAATAAGTTTTATTCTATTATGTACAGTAGGAGAAGAAAACATTCAAAATTTGCTACAAACAACTGTTTTGAAAAAAAAAAGACACAACACTTAAGTTTCACAACGCAGGACTTGTGTCCGTGGAACGATATCCTATTAGTTTATTGTGGACTGGAATGTTATTAAATAGAGTTATCTCCCTTGTCTCATTCAATGCTGTAGCTTTTGATTATTCTACGACACTATCAATGTTCCATAAATTTGCGCTCTGCAAAGCGCTTTAAATTCAGCGTCAACTGTCGAACCCTAAGCCAGTCATCTAAATACACCATGCTCGATTGAATCCTTGACTTAACAAGTCTTGAATTTTCTGGTAAAAACAGTTAGCACAACCAGGTACAGAACATGGAATAAGTTCCGTGGTCTGTTTATACAACAATGTACAAGTTGAAGTTTTGCATGATGTTTGATATCCACAATTCCTGTTACAGTCAATGTGTATGATGGTGCGGTGATTGATGTCGACGGTGTCGTTTGACTTCATATTGAAACGGTATTTCCACATCGCCCATTTTCTGTTTATAAACTGCATCAAAATCTTCATTCTGTGAAACCGAAAACTGGTTCTTCCAATCACCCGCAATACCTTAAAAAAAAATCAACGTGTTGTCCAAAGTTTGGATAGTTGAGATCAAATCCGACTGTCGGCTTCAACCGCTGTGAAAATATCAATAGATGTTTATATGCCATTTGTACGGGGCCCTACAGAAGTGAGGTTGTCTCTTGCCCCGACCCCCCTTTCAATCGCTTTACGATCATTGCACCATTCCAATTTTCAGTTCCACTAAAACTAAAGCGATACTGACATCATAAAATGCGTAGTTTTGGTACAATATTGCAAGAACCACAGACTTCTGACTGGAAATTGGATCGAAACTCTCAGAATCCCCGATACATAATGAAAACATTCTATAATACAGTTCTACAATAAAAAACCGAAGTTTTACCTTTTCTTAAAAAGGGGGAGACTTGTTTGTTGATGGAATAGACATCTTCGTGGTTAGTCATTGGATTTTTTCTCATACTGGAAAATGAACAATGAGTGGCAATTTTCTCTAAAAGTTCATCAGATAAATCATTTTTTCCTACGAAATCTGCAATCTTTCTTATTTCTCCCTTTAGATCCTGAAAAGACAATATTGTTTATAGTTTAAATAAAATTAAACGTTCTATCAAAATATAACGTAAGAAACCCTACGGCGTCGCCTTTTCTGTACCATTTCTATACTTTCCAGCAACACTGAGAAAAACACTCACACTTGGTAAAGTGAACCCCCCCCCCCTCCACATAATGATTTATTTTATACAAACGCCACTGGTTTTTATCTCAGTTGTCTCTTACCTTTTTAAGATCTTCATAAAATACAATATATACATTAGGTTCAGTCCGTCTTTCCCACCAACTTAATGTGAAATCAAACCACGAGCCATGGTCCACTGAAAGAAAAAGTCTTTCCTCTTGAATACACCTCTCTAGGAATCCATTCGTCTAGACAATTGCTTCTGACAGGGGCGAAGGCATGGAGGAGAGCACTAGGGAATACATCACTTCTGTTAACCTGTACAGCGGAAAATATTTATTCCGAATGTCATACATAGGATCAATGAGTCGTGATGGTTACCTTTCTGAATGTATAGTAGATAAATTATATAGTTAAATTATAGGGTATGAGCCATACATGTCATATACGTGTGAAGCTCGATAAATCTGACCCTACACGTCCCTCGGACGGGATGTAATATCGTCACGGTTAGTACCAAAATTGTCGGGCACGTAATGGTACTGTTACAGTAGGCAGATAGCTTAATCATTAAGACAGCTTTTAATGGGATAGGTGCGCCATTTTGAAGGTTTGATTTGACATATACAAATAGTCTTCAGAAGTATAATTCCTTCAAAAGTATCTCAAACTAAGAATTTATTTTCGCACTTCTATGAATATATTTTGTATATTTGGTAGTGTCTCAAGAAAAGACGACTCGTCTTTTTAACTTTCAAACGTTGATATTTCTGGACACACATAGACTTGATGGCTCAAATTTTGACGGTGAGCTGTGAACACTATTACTGATTGGCTTAGATAAAAAAAGAAGTCCCCGTTTCCGAGACTAAGGTACGATTAGTCAAACAATGGCACATCTGTCCTTTAAATTATATAGGGACACGATAGGGTGTTAGATCAACATGAACTCGAACTTACCCCGACCAGTGAGAAACATGATTAAAAAATCTCGCCAAGTTCCAGTAAATTCACCAAAGGAAGAACTAGCTTTATAAAAATTGTAATAAGAAACACAAACATCTTTGGGATTCCTAAACACAACCACGAACTGTAAAGAGAGTAAATATAGTCTAGTCTATTTTTGAAGTTGCTTAATACATAAACGTTTTGTGGCATTTATCACGATTTTGTAATCTATTTAGTAAAGTAATGGAACCTCAATGGGCATTATCTCAGAGAGATGGAGTGATATATAGGTCTCTATCTATCTCAACTTTAAAACGTAATGCCTATAAGTTACCTTGTACAACAGACAAATTAAAGTTGGGTTCCAGAAAATCCAGTTAAAAAAACAGTAATGCAAAACTTGCAAATTTTTTAAATTGAAATTAAACGTTCAGATCGTTTACGATTGAAAAGAAATTAAAAGACATCAAATCAGATTTTAAATCAATTTTTTATGAATTTAAGCTGACCCTTAACATTGTAGAATAACCATGTTTCTGTATGATTTCTCCATTGCTAACTGGTCTGAAGAGTGGTATCATAGGATTGTTTCATTTCACGTTCTGTGTAAAACACATTGGACAGAAAATTACCTTTGCTTTTGACGATTGTTTTGGCATCATGCGGAAGGGAAGATGTGATTTGATGACCCTTGGTGACCTCATGGCAATAGCAAGGTCAATCCCAACTTCATTCAAAACTAAATCTTTAAATTCTAAAAATGGCGACCGGAAGTAGACAGGCGTTTTAGTGGCACCATCAAAATCTCCATCATTCATCACTAACCACAAGATTTCCTGTAACCATGTTGTTCCTGAAAAAATACAGTTCAACTGTAGTTAGTAATAATTACTAATTGAAATTATTCGGAACTAAATATTAGAGGAGTAGGACTTCATCTATAACTCCCTTTAAGACGTGTAAGAAACGAAATCATTGACATTATGAAGATGCGTAAGATTGTTTTCAATGTAAACTTCTCACCATGGTCTAATCTAGCCAATCTCCACTTATTCCAAGTTTAATTCGGACTAATCCGGGTAATAGTGAAAGTCTTTCTTCAAGAGACCCATCAAACGGAATCATAGTGGGCATAATCAAAGTTATAATTGTATGCCTAATTCGGAAGCTTTCCGGAGATTATATCGACCAATGAAATTAGTTGACTAGAAATTAACAGGAAATTGGAAATTAATCGCTTTGAAAATAAATGTAAATTAAAAGCCAATATAATCTATTATAGTAATTCATTTGCAAGTGATTTCCCGACTATAAATTTCCATACTGTGATTATTTGTTCTATAGATGAATAATTGAATCCTAAATGAGATTCATGACTTTTTCTTCTTGATTACAGTTTTCTTTGTTCTGTGCTCTTCCATATCATTTTATTTCAGTCGAAGGTTCTTCCGATGATATTTGATGGATAGATCTTAGAAGATGGCTGTTTAAGAATGATAATGATCATGTTTTTAGTCTCCAAGTAATCAAAGGCTGTTAAATGATTTGTATCTGCATCAGAATGGTTTATTACACGGATATACATGAATTGTCAAGATAAAAAAAAGCTCTGTAATTGGTGCAGGGGCGGACTGAGTAGCTTTGAGTCCTTCGACAGATGGGTTTCTGGACCCCCACCGTACCTAAATTTTACCTTCCGGTTTAGTTATTCGACCAGCAATGAATAACACTTTCATGTCATTGAAGGAGAGTGTTCTAAATATTCTGACAGCAATTCATCCCATTCTATTGCACGTTCCAACTATATTGTAGCGTTAATACAATCTAAATGCTCTCAGGAAACACTTAGATCTTCATTTTAACCACATTGGTCGAACAAAACCCACTGAAACTAAATTCATGTCTTAGATTGGTGTGCTCTATCTTTATAAATGATTTTCCGAGTCTTAGAATGATAAGCTCTATCCTTAAAAATGGTTTTTATGTTGAACTAGACAAGAACGTGAACACGTTTCCGGAATTCCACAGATCGATAAATGTATTAAAGTAGAAATTGATGAGACCTGCCAATTACAGATTGCTAGCTACTCTAACCTACCAACCAATATATTTAAAGAGACAGTGAGGAGGTTTTAAACGTCTTGTGTGTATCGGAGAATCGTGGATTTCGGGGGAATCGAGGATATCGAAAGCATCGTTTTGCAACATTCCAATTTTCAATCAGATGTCTGTGGTTGATGCTATTCTACAAATATTATATATTATAACCTAAAGAACTTAGTGACAGTCATAAACCTCATAAAGTTTATTGCAATTGCAAGAATCTTAGAACTCTAATTTAAAAATTGAAATGGTGCAAATCATGATGCTAACAGAGTCCTCGATAGACTTAAATAATTTAGAAAACCTCTTTATAATCCCTTTAATGACAGTCTTTCTCACATTCTCTTCTGTTTTATTAATAATTTAATGTCTGTCTTCTTGAGAAATTAGCATACACTGTATACAGTTATTTGTCTTTTCAAGTGATAAATCCGTTGAATATTTATAAGAAACTAGACTCTTATTGAGTAAAATCTGATGACATTGATAAGATTCTAGATAAACACATGTCACCCAGCTATTCCAAAAGGGGTACGATTACATGGTTACTTTGAACAGATGGCGACGAATAAGATTCCATTTTGTTTGTAAATCTGTTTTTTTTTTTGAAGAGGTTGCGTTATAGATGTTTTATTACCATCGTACGAGCTTTAAAGAATCCAAATGCTCTCGCGCGAGAATATTAGCTGCAACCTTACAAGAATATGTTCGCATTGTCATTGACGTGTAATAATCACCAAGATGGTATAGTCAAAACCAGGATGATGTCCTATATATTCAATAACTAGGGCATTCCCAATGCAACTCTTGTAACTTGGATACCATCATGCTCTATAAGAAACAAGCTTTTTGTGAAAAAGAGTTGCGGGGGTAGCATATCCTCATAGGACTCGCACTTTTGGTTCTTTACTTTTTAAAAAAATTTATCATCTGTACATCTGAAAATAGCCCGTAAGCCCTCTGAGGCCCCCATTCGGCCTTCTCACCTAATGATACATGGAACCTATAATATACTGTCCAATATCACAATGTAATTGACCTTGCTGAAATAACTCGAGGTGGTATTGTTTTTAATTATTGCTGAATTGTTAATTCATTTCCACATTGCAATCATATCTGTAGAAAACAATATTCATTTCATTTCCTAATATTTTTTCCATGCCAACAGATAATATCGATATTTGTGTATTGTTTAAAGATGGCATAGAGTCATTTTTTACATCTGTTTTGGCAAACATTTCGGGTCCTTTTTTCGAAAACCTTTAAAATACGAATACATTTACTCAACTCTAAAACATCAAATAATCTTACAGGATTCTTACTTTTCTACATTTTCTCACTGAAGTCAATATTTTCAAGTGCAAGATTTCAAACGATTGATATCCATTTTGTAAGTGAGCTTGTTTAGTCAATAGTTCTGTTTATACAAGTTTCAAGTTGAAATGAAAAACGTATTATGATCGTCGAATTAGAACGAAAAAATAATTGATAGTGATGTAGTGAAATAGTGTTTAATATTATTACAGATAACCTTTTTATCAATATTCAACCTGCATGGTTTGATGAGATGTCAATGAAGATCGATTTCAAGGATGAGTTGTTTCTAAAATGTCACTGGGAAGTAGAAATAAGACATTTCCCTTGACGGTTTTTAGATTGACGATTAAATATAGGAATAATACAATGTGTTCTTAAGGGAACAGCAATGGAATCCCCAATTGCTTTCCAGATCACTGTTCTTATTTCAGGAATGGCTGAATTAAGTGGTCAATGACTATGGTCATCCTTTCCTGTACTGTACCTTAAAATCAGCCCCTTGCATTCAGTAGTCCAAGACTTTGAAACCACGAGAGTCCATAATGTTAAGATCAGAGGAGGATTAACCAATAGTCAAACTAGGCAGCTGCCTTTCGGCCACTGACAAATTTTGTAACATTAAAAATGATTAAACAGTTAATAAATTTCCGCAGGCCCGTCGAAAATGGTCCTACTAGGAGCGCGAGAATCGACTAAATTGTTTGAGCCTAATGGTGTTGAATGCCGATATCGTGCAAACGTTTGATGCTGATGAGCATAGCAAACTTCCTGCCATAAAATTGTAATCAGACCATGCCCCCTCCCTAAAATGAGAAATTAGGCCCTTTACCTTTCGTTTGCCTACGGCCCAACAAGTCCAAAATCCGCTGGTTAAGATGCTTTCAGCAACTAGGTCGTTATAGAGGAAGCAACTACTGAACTTTTGAAACAACGACCTAACTTTAGAAGTGTATTTATTCGGTTCTTCCCCTTCTTCTTTGATTCAGATTCGATAAAGATTACAACCAAATTTACAAAATACATTAGTTGTACATTAAAAAAACTGAATGTTAAAATGATAACCTAGTAACCGCGTATGGACTAGTTTTGATCCTACCTTAACCCAATTTCTCCTACTCACGCAATATATTAAAATCCAACTTGACTTACCTGCTTTAGGATAGCTAACAACAAACACATCATCATCTCTTACTTTAAATTCTTTAACAGCATCAAGAACATCAGGAGGACTGTATCCAAAAAACAGAACGCCGTCATAAACATGTTCACCTGGCAGGACATGACGGTAACCATGGTCTTGCACGTGTTTGCCAGGAACCAATTCCACAGTGTCGGCCATTTTATGATCTAATGGCTAAGTGAGAAATGTGTAATAAGTTAGTTATACACTGGAATCTCGCCGTATTGATTAATAATTATTCCCTTATATTGATAGGTCCAGTCATTCATATAGAAAACGGCCTCTCATTCTCTCTCATTCTACTCTTACTGTCAATATCAGCTCTCTTCTACCTTTTTATCCCTTCAAATAATGGATTTTCTGCTCGTCGCTTACTTTTCCATTTTCTAAAGACCAGTTATAAATGGTTTCTTTTGTTCTCTCATTTTCTGTTCAGATTTATTGGCTCTGTCGTTAATTGAAATTGTTTTTTTCCTGGCCGGTTTGTCTTATAACGAGAAGTGTCGTTATCACCAGCATTGTTCTAGCAATTAACATACTCACGATAACTGTTTCTTAGTTATAATATATCATGACAGGCACACAAATTGAAATTCCCTTCCAGAAATCAGGTTTTAATCATTTTTGGGAGTATTGGTCAAAATGTTTTAAAATCTAGGCAAGACCAATATACTGTGCAGTTGCGTGCTGGCTCCAAATTGGCTGGAGTTGCAGAGATCGTTTTGGTATCCCTTAAACAACTGCGCCTTTTGTACAATCCGATATAAATAAAACAGTTAAACACATAATGCAAAACTCGAAAAGAACTTTTAACTTAATACTTATGGTAGCTAATATAAATTAATTTTTAATAAGAGCATAGAATCGGAATATCGCTCAGTTCAGTGTTTTGAATAAGTGCTTTTGACAATTTTAGCTCCGTCACACCGGAACGGCGTTTCTAATTTTACGGGACTTTTTCTACCGGGTTGAACTTAGCAACACGTTGTACTTTAACTATCGTTCTTCACCTTTGACGGCGACCAAGCCAGTGTAACGTGGTTATTATCGAGGCTCTTGCCCGAAATGTGTGAATTAGTTCATGGTAGTGACCAGCAAATCTGCCGCTCATCAGCAGCAGTCCCTCTGATCGGTCTTGGGTGGTAGATAAACCAAGTACTAACGAAGCATTCCCTGTCTGGTGCCACACCCGTCATGTCTGCATAGATTCGAGAATTTACTCGTTTCAGGACATAAATGGTGTGAAATAAGAGCTTCCTGGTAACATTGACATACGCGTCTGTGTTTTGAGGGTCTATCGATTTCAATACTTTCAACTTCATCTGCATCAAGATGTTGGCCAATTGGCCAATTGACAAACTTTTGCTTTATCTTTGGTAATACTCCTGCAAAACTTAAAAGTTCTGCTACGCAGCGTACCAAAATCAAAAGTCGTTATTCGGACAAAAAGCTTCAAATAAGTGGAACGCTGCTGTGCCAATTGCGGACTTTTGCTGACAAACGTTAAAAAAACTTTGAAAACTTGGGCGCCCCTTGATTTTCCATCGCTGGTGGGGCAACTATAAAAAGCATAGTCATTCAGTTTTGCTGAACTACACTAGTTCGGGATTCGGAACATGGTAAAAAATAATGAAACAGTCTAATTAAAATTAGACCAAACTTTCGATTCGTTATTTTTATGAGCTTCTAATTTGACCAAAACTTCAGTTAGGGTCTTGTTAGTCAGAAATCCTAAAGGAAAAAAGAAAAATTTAATGATATCGTAAAATGCAAAAAAAACTATCATTGAAGAATTTTTAGTAGTCTGAGTCTATTTTTCAATGTGTTACGAAACGTCTCGCTCAATCATACCCGTCGTATTGGGCCATTGAATGAAAACGAATTCTCTAAATCAAGAAAATGTGTCGGTAAAGTTGCCTGTGAGCCTGTGAGGTGAGATTTTGTCAAACTATTACATTATTTTATCATATCTGAACTATCATTAATTAAAGGGTCATTCCGCTTTGTAAAACGTTTTCATTATCAAAAACGTCGTAAATTTTACCTGAAAATTATTTCTAAAGTAAAGTATGCTATTTATATCTATGTATCTGCTTGATCAAACTGAATTTGTTTTAAAACTGAGAGTACTAATTGTTAATTAAGTAGTTTGACCTAGTTTCGGTGATTGGCTTTTAAAATGAAATGAAATGAATGGAGTTTTACGTCCTACTTTTCTGCGCCATGTGGGTTAATGAAGACAGATTGGCCTTATAAAT
Organism: Lottia gigantea; assembly: GCF_000327385.1. NCBI lineage: Eukaryota > Metazoa > Mollusca > Gastropoda > Lottiidae > Lottia > Lottia gigantea. Next base: position 1,055,866 of record NW_008710694.1, read on the forward strand.
ATAATGGCTCGTTCTATTTAGTTGAAATCTTTAGAAAACGTAGGAGACATATTTTCAAGCAAAAAAAATTTTTTCGACCTACAAAAAAAGCGGAATGTCCCTTTAACTGATTAAATTTATTTATGATCAAGCCCTGTGTCTGTCAGAAATTTGGGTCCTTTTCATTAGATTTCAAGAGATATTTCTGAAATGGATTGATTAGGGAATGAGAATATTTTGCTTTGAATATTTCTAATATGAGAGTGAAAATTCATTTATGTTGATTCTCTGACATGGCACAGGTTCTGAAATGATTTTTTACTGTCTAGTGGCAATGTCATTTTACATGTTTCTGATACTACTGGATGGTGAATGTCCCTGTAAGTTTAAACAAAGTCCTAACAGTCGATTTTATGAGTCCATCTAGATCCCCTTTTCTCCCCAGTTTTGCTGTAATTACCAAGAGGTAAGACCTGTTATGATACAGTGTCAATGCTATCCATCAGCATCACATTACAAAATTTCTCTTTTAAGGGGAGATAAGTCATCTTCTAGAATGTTCATTAAACGATACATTTTCATTATTATGTAAACATCTTCAATTATTCTAACACACCTCAGATCTGTTTGTCACACAAATACCTAATATAGAAATATAGTCTATATGATACCACCCTATGATTTAGTAAAGTAACCTGACTAGCAAGTTATTGCACTCACAAATCCCTCTTCATTGGTAAACCAGTTTGTAGATTAAAGAGAGATTGTTACTATAACTAGTCAAACTAGATTGTAGGCTAGGTTTCTCTCAAAAACAAATACTGTATATGGTATAAAAATGAAAAAGTAAATATATTTTTAGTCACAAAATCTTGTTATAAAAGTCTGGATAGGAAAGAAAGTAGTCATTTGCGCTAGTTGAATTTGAGAAGACAGATTATATATTATAAGCTTATTATTAAGATGGCTTTAATGCGTCAGATACCATTATCATGGGAAAGTCCAGTATGGAATCGTTGGGATATGGAGGTATTTGATCCACAAAGACAACTACGGTCTTTAGATAATGAAATGAGACATATGAAGAGTAATGTTAGTCGAATGTATGATCATGTTCAGAATTTCTCACCAGCACCAACAATGTCTGTTGATCACCATCCAGCTAACTGGAGACTGAGAGAGAATTTCCACCTGGATAATCCAATCACCCAGGATCATGAAGGAAGAAAGTTTCGACTCCAGTTTGATGTACGTCAATTTAAACCTGAAGAAATTATGGTGAAAACAGAAGGTCAGAAGTTAGAGATACATGCTAAGCATGAAGAAAAGGGAGATAACAAGTCAGTGTACAGTGAATATCATCGACAATATTTGCTACCCAATGAGCTGAAAACTGATCGTTTGGTGTCGAAACTCAGTCGAGATGGTGTGTTATCTATTGAAGCTCCTCTACCTATTAATGATGAACCAAGAGATAGACTTATTCCAATCATGCATAATTGAAGTGTTGGATCAAAAAAAAGATAACTCGACAAATCTGTGCTGATCTCCTACCATTTTCTTAGATATTGCTGTTCTTGTTGTTCTGACTGAGTCTCTACTGAACTGTTCCTAGAATTACATACATACTGTGACTGTTTATCAGGAATAACTTCTAAACATTTTATGAATATGTATTTTATATTTAGTAAAACATTTTACAATAAATCTTACTTAGGGTACATGTGCTATGTATCACATCATAAGTTTAGAAATAAGCAAAACTATTTTCTGATTTGAAATTTTGTTAATTACATTTATCTCTACAGTTGTCATGAAGTTAATTCTGGAGTGGAAACCTCTCTTGTTTTATTTCATCTGCTATGTGCCCTATACATTTAGTGAATGGATTATATCTATTTAAGGCGCTAACTCGTTGAATAATTTGTTTGGTTTAGAACCATTTTACAATGACAATGTTTACATAAATTAGATGTGCATACTTAAAAACTATCAGTAGAATCTAGATGTGTTATACCATTATGTTTAATATATAAAATACAAGTCATTTGGTGAATATGAAATAGACACTTACACTGTTTGAAGTTGCCTGTCAGATCTTTCTGATTTCTTTGTTAAAAAAATATGGATATATCTGTTAGAAATGTATTTTTGATTTATAATTTTCTGTAAATTGATAAAACTTTAGTAGCATTTATAATTTCTGCATTATTTATTGGATCTGTGAAATCCATTGTACAGAAAATACATTTATAACAGTCTTTTTTAACCTCTTGTGTTATAGGGAGATTTTTAAGTTTCTTTATGATATTTGAAAATTTTTATATAAAGAACATTGTTTTATTTTATGTGTTTTTGTTTCTTTTTTCACTGTCTAATGCTAGAAGAATTTTCTGTCTAAATGTGGCATTTGACAACACTATCCCCAAAGAATGATTTCATTCATTTCAAAGTTGATATCATTAATGGTGCTGAGAAATGATGCTGGCATGGCTTTGTGGTATTTAGTTACATGTTTAACTGTCCATCTCACACCAGGTGACAATTCTGTGGCCCCTCTTCAATCCCTTTGAATAATAGGATAATAACTTACAGAAATTCTTTTGATCTTTTGATCTGTTGAAATCAAGAACACACTGTCAAAATCTCAATACAGTTAGGATAAGAATTCTGAGGGCTGGGGCGTTTTTGGGCCTGAAATGGGGTCCCCATAACCATGTAAAGACATTAACTGCGCTCATTAAATCATAGAACTGTAATAAAGTTCTATGATAAAATCTAAGCCCTGACGTATGGGTAGATATATATTTGCTACTGATGAACATAGCCTAGGCCTTAAGGTACAGATCCAAACATCCGTCTTCTAATTTCTACCAATCCAACACTGTACACTGTCTATTTCCACCTTTAAAGTAATGTATACAACTCTCAGGAATTATTTTCAAGAACTAAATTGAAAAGAGTCTATGATCTGTTGTGAATTCCACATAATTGTTTTAAGACATTTAGTGTGAACGTAGCTTGAGTGTCTTTTTTCTATTACATAAAACCCATCCATTCATTCTTTCAAACCTATAGTATGTAAATACTGGGTATCTATTTTAGATTAGTGGTCTGTAGTAAGATGGAAGTAGATGAGATTATACCAGTACCTGATGATCCCTACCCAGAACCTGATGATTGTAGATTATGGATTGGTAATATAGATCTGAAAATAACAGAGTAAGTACTGTAGCCTATTCTACTAGTCAGGGAGTATCAAGGGGAGGGTCTTAGTCTTAAAACATTGTCCACAAGAAACCTTATAACAATCTCACTGTTCATTCTTAAAGGGGCAGATACACCATTTTTTTGAGCAATAATACTTTAGTCTGAGAAACAGGAATTTTTTAGCTAAGCCAATCTGTAAGAGTCTTCACAGAATTATCCACATTTGTATATTAAAATGACGACTCGTCATTTTAAGATACATGTACTGTGTGATATATAGAAAAGACATATATAGAAATAGTTTATAGTATTTTGTAAAGGAATTATGCAATTTTCGTACATTCCTAGTACTTCTGAAGACTATTAACATATATTTAAGACTAAACCCCCAAAATGCTGCATCTGTCCCTTTAACGATTGGTCAGAATGGCATGCCCTTTGTTTTAGTAATACCATGACTCTTCTAATTTTTGGTTGACAGCCTCGATTATTATCACTAATAATTACGTAAACATTTTTCATATTATTTTTGTGAAATGTTACACGTAATTTGTTGTTATAAATAACTTGATGAAATGTTTGACAGAAGTAAAACAGGTTTTGTTTTAAAATGGTCAGGTATATACAGTATGTTATTTTTATTATTTGAGGTTAAATACTGATATTTATAACAGTTCTATTTATTATTATAATAATAATTTAATGAGATGTTGGTTTTCCTGTTACAGATATATCAAAATAAAAATCGTATTTATAAATGTAAGACATAAAAGGAATTTATCTTTCAAAAAAAAGACAACACAATTTACACCAATCACATATTTTCTCTGTGAAAAGTGTTACTGATAGTTCTTAGACTGGATATAGATTACCAAATTTTATAATTTCAGGTACACAATATTAAAATTACTACAGAAATATGGTGGATTAAAAAGATTTGATTTTATTTACCACAAATCAGGACCAGATAAAGGCAAATCAAGAGGCTACTGTTTCTGTAGTTATAGTAATAAAGAGGTAATACTCTACAAAATCACTGATATTTATGGATTGCTCTAAGAAACTGTAGCACAGTCAGAAAAGGTCATTAAAATTTTACATGACATCATTTGTGTGGTTTTGTTGAACAAATGGTGGTCGTGAATTATAATTTCAGTAAGTTTGTGAAAGTCTGGTGACCTTGAATAAGTCATCTTTCCTCATTATTCTACTCAACCCAACTGTAAATGGGTATGCATAATCCGGGAAAGATTAATGCCAAAAGGTTTGGTCAAGGACCATCTAGCAACGATCCTCGTGAACCTAAGTTATCCTAGTAAAAACTTTTGATTTCTTATATTCTAGGAAGCGGCAATGGCTATGAAGAAGATCCATGGTAAATTTGCTATGTCCAAAAAACTGATTGTTAAATGGGCACATGCTGATCCTGTAAGTTCTGTATACTGTATATTTGCGAGTATAATGCGTAGTATTTTACCTTAAAAAGGAAATACAAAACTGGGGATTAATATAGACAGAGAAAAACTTTTTTGAATTTCTCACCTGGGGTTCCTAGTCAATATTGAAGGTCCACCATTTGGTTTTATAATCCTAACTATGATTTTATGTTGATTGAAGTAAAGAAAAAAAAGGACAATGTCACATGTTATGTTGAAGAAATTTCTTGTCTAATTTCACCTTTTATTAAGACTTCAGATGTGACCAAATGAATTATAGATTATGTCCTATGTAGAAATTTATTACAGTACTGTTGTTTTTGTATATAATTTATAGGTGAATGAAGTAAGGAAATCTCAGAATAGTAAATCAAAAGATGTTGTTGAAACATCAGATACAAGGTTAGTTTGTTAAATACATCTTAGTAATATAATATCAACTTTAAACTGGCAGGTGTTATTATAAAATAAATATGATCAAAACAGAACTTCAGTTTTGTTATGGCACCAGTTGTCTTAAACACTGTTATATACAGTGGAATAATTGCAAGTTCAAGGGGCTTTTGTCATTGTGAAAAATTGGCACAGTGCTGTTTTCATAATGAGTTTATGCCTGTCTACCAGTTATTATTTAATTTCCACTCCAGGAAGTACATCTATCATTTAATCTTTTCAGTATTAATTCCAAGATCAAAGAAATAGAAGCCAAGCTGCTTGTAATGGAGAAAACCAAAAAAGACTTTTCTACCTCGCCTAATCTAGAGGCTATACCTGGATCTAGTCCACTTAGTGCAATAAATATGACAAAAAGTAAAACATCTCAAAACTCTCAACCTTACACCAAATCTCACAAATATTCCTCATCTAAAAGTTGATAACTCTAGATTTTAATTGTGATAACATTCTGACCACAGTAAACTACCATTGTTTCTAATATTAGTTCTCTGTACCTGAGAGCATCCATATTGGGTATGTAATGTTGGACTGTGATGCAATAATGCTACATATAGATTGTGTTCAATACCACTGAAGGCATCTGATGAAGACTTGAAAACAGTCTGACTACAGTAAACTGCCATGGTCTCAAAATAGTTCTCTGTAGCTATGAGCAGCCATATTGGATATTACTCATCAATGGTAGTGTCATGCACAGCTAGAGCAAATTACTGAAAACAGCAGAATAAAGTATGTCAAAAGTTGCCAAGTATCTGGAGATCTGTCATCAGAAAGTTTGATTTTCTCTCCAAATTGGACGCTGAATTCTGATTGGTTCATGAATTGTCTCTGCCATAAAATCAACCAATCAGACACACCTCAGATCTGTTGATTTATGATTTATCCTTGTCTGATACAAACCAAGTGTGGAATGAATGTAAACAGAGACAATAATTCATCATATAGCTTTATTTTTATTGATTACATTCTAAAAATTCATAGTTAAATATAATGGAAACTGATCAATATCTAAGTATTGCATGAATTTGTTATGTTTCTATAATGTAATACGCTAGAAATATCACTTATGGTCTAGCAAAGATATACAGTAGTCAAGCACAGGGTGTTTTATGGCTCATTCGGCCTCATTAAATACATGAGTATTGAGCTGTTTTTTTTTTTTTTATAAACAATATTTTATTAATACATTAAAGGGATTGGGGAACCTGCTTATGCCTATATAACCCCTCTCCATGACAAATTTCAAAGTTAATATAACTTATAAGAAAAGTAAATAAATATATATGTAAACTCAAACGTATGAACAATCATTTCAAAAACATCTATGGAAAAAGTGAGGCTGCTTTAAAAGGGAAAAATGATAATAATAATAATAATAATAATATCGATCATACTTAGTAAAAATAATTTAGAAATAATAACTTAAAACTTAACATTGAGCTGTTCAATGGGGAAAAATTAAAAGAAACTTTGCAGACTAAAGTAACATTGTGTTGATTACCTGGATGAGAAAAAGTACTTTTGCTTGGCTAGATTTGTGCACATCTGGGTACAATTTCAAATAAAAAAACCCACTTGCTGTCTACTTAATTATTAGGTAGGATAAATAGTTATCAACACAATATAAATATGGTTTATATAGTACTAATTACTACTTATTCTACCTCATTCAAAATGGACTGCTCTTGTTAATCAGATGTACAGAAATATCTGTGCTGGACTATGATAGGTAGATATGTATTGTTTTTGTTGTAAAATTATTTTAATCTCAATTGTTTTAAAAAATAAAAATATCAAAATCTTGTGTGTGTTAACTTCCTTGCTAAATATCCGTCATATCTTAAACTTTGACTTATTACAGATGATAGCTTAATAATTCAGTGTATTTGATACTGTTTGTGCGACATTTCACCCTGTCAGTGATGTAGGTAAGAAGGGCTGACATAGAAAAAGGGTATAGGCCAAGACTTTCTAGGACAATATACCGAGGCCCAGTGTTCTACAGGCTGTACACATTAAAGATCCTTCGGCATAACATAAAAATCATAAATTGCTTAAATCCATATATTATTCAAATTTAAAGAAATAAATCCATCTAGGCTAGTTAAATTTGGTTTTAACCTAGATAATAAAGGATAACTAGAAAAATTCTAAAAAAAAACAGGAAACCTTCCATGATATATTACGGTAAGGTACACCTTGAAAGTGGAAAAGTATGCAGGACGGTAGGGGATACTTATATCATAAATTTCACTCCTTTAGTATAAAATCACGTTATTAATTGTACTCTACCGCATGTTATGGAATTTGTTTTATGTGAATACAGTAATTCGCTTAACCAGTCTCTTTACATCTATTGACGTTATGTCTGGATAATCGAGTAAAGTAGGAGAAAGAAAAACAAAATGGAGATGGGCGAGTTATTTTGCTCATGTTATTGTCTCTTTTAGGAGACTTATTATGTTTGATAATCAGTTTTGATTTGTGAAAACTATCTATTAAACTTTCTGTTTGCTACTTCAAATATTTTGGAGTAGTTTGAAGGAAGAATTTTCCATCTTTTTTGATGTTGAAATAAGTAAGGTAATGTATGAACTCATTTGTCAAGTCATAGCTAATAATAGTAAATAGGCTATAGCTAAAGTCTACCTGTATGAACTGGAAATTTCCACTGTCCTAATTAAGTTGAAAGTTTCTGATGTCACTGTAACATTTAGATATCATATGAGCCAGAGTGATATAGTAATGTGTTCAATTCAAGTTGGATTAGAGAGTATTTTGATTGTTGAAGCCTGAACCGGTAGTCTTAATTATTAGGCTAGTTGTGCTGATATTTCAACATTTTATTACTGTATTACCAAGTCAGTTACTAAGACTGTTGAGTAGTGTGTTTGAGAAAATATCATCAGTCAGGTTAGGGAGACGGGTTGGCTCAGTAATCTAGGCACTTGCTTGCTGGCTGAAGGGTCAGAGTTCAGTCCTCACATATGGTTGAGATGATATCTTCAGATTTTCGATCTGTTTGCCCCTGTCAGTGATTCAGATTGGAGGAAAAATTATTTAACAATTCGAATGGGTCAATAAACTGAGGCCCTGTTTGCTAAAGGCTTTGAACATTAAAGATCCTTCGGCAGTTGGAAATTGATAAAGAGTAGACCAATGCTGCTGTCCTGACCAATCTCCCTCATTGCACACTTCATGATGTTGCTAATATGCCACTCTGGTGCTGAAAAGAAATATGTAAAACTTCATTTCATTACTTTTCTCAGTCTGGATTACGCCCCACCATGACAAGCACATGATAAATTTTATAGGCGAGAATTTCTCCAAATATCTCTCAAATTATCCAAATGATATTTCTTGTAAGTATATTAAGCTTAATATTTTTTTTATTTTTTACATTTTCAGCTGCTCAAATTTGGGCAAAGATAATAGAAAACAGGAAAAAAATTGTAAAAGATAAAAAAAAAAGGAAAATGCCAACTCAACTAACAGAATGTCTGTCATGTCCACGATGTTTAAAAGTGTTCAATGCCAAAGATCAGAAGCCAATAAGTTTAGGCTGTGGACACACTGTGTGTCAGAAATGCTTGATAAACTTATTGAATAAAAAATGTCCGAATTGTCAGTCAGAGCAGAGTATTATAACAAAATCAGTAGAACAGTTACCTGTGAATTATGCCTTATTACAACTAGTTGGTATAGCTATTCCTGATAAAGAAAGACCAGATACTACTCAGATGACTGAAAATAAATCATTATATGAATCATGTAAAAGATATATAGAAGAGTTGGCAGTTCATATGAAGTCTATATCAGGTGAGTACTTACCCAGTAACTTCATTCATATTGTTTAGGGGGTGAGAGCCGACACCTGGCTGACTCTCGTAATCAATGGAACAGGCATCAAAATTTTTCTTACCTTGATGAAGATTCGAACCCACGGCACCTAATCGCCTAGCAGACGACAATCCAACTCGCTACTCACTGAGCTATTCCACTGCCATAGTAAAGGAAGGTCGGCAAATGAAAATTCAACAATTCATATTCAAAACGTTAAAATGTGCCAAAGTCTACAATTACAGTACTGACTAGGATTGTCTATTCTTTATCAAGCAATGAGACAAATGAATACATCCAGGCGTTCCCTTAAATAAAATTGTACTTCCTAAAAATTGTGTTTACTATGTTACAACTTCTTTGAATGGCATGTAATGTACTAATAAACCAATTTATCTCTTGTGTGCTATTAATAATAAGCATTAATGTATATATTGTTTACCTATCACTTCTTATCATTATGTGCCTGAGGACGACGAGGGAAACACGTTGAAACGTTGCATTAAACTTTAACCAGTGATTGTTCTTCCATAAAGCTGTGTCTATATATATTATAACTGTCTTTACTAAATGCCATTCAAGAGTATGGGTACTACATGATAATAAATGAATAAACTTACAGAACAGTCGTGGTTATGATAGTTATGTTTGATATTTGTAGATACTGGTACCGAGTCTGAAGATGAAGACGACAGTGCTAAATACGAACATGGATCCACCAATTCTATTTTGAGTCGACCTATGCAGCGAAAATTGGTTACATTAATCAATAGTCAGCTGGTAGAGGAAGAAGGACGAGCTAGAGCTATGAGAGCAGCCAGATCATTAGGAGAGAGGGCCGTAGCTGAATTGATTCTACAACATCAAAATCCTCAACAGTTATCAGCCAATTTATGGGCTGCTGTACGAGCCAGAGGTTGTCAATTTTTAGGACCAGGTAAGTGAAAGGAATGCCAGGCCTAGTTCTATAATAATATAAATAAATATTGTAAGGTTTACTAAGTTTAATATGTGTATTGATGACACTGATAGCATCGACTTTCACCATTCCAATTTTCATTCAGACGTCTGTGGGTCTTGTATTTCAATGAAAACTAAGCGTTATATGACAAACCTATCAGAAAGGGCCTTAGATATAATTAGCAGCTTTTGTGATATTGACATTATCAGGCTATGGAGTGTATTGTATGTATATTTATATCGATAATTAATCTGTTACAGCCATGCAAGAAGAAGTTCTTAAGTTGATATTACTAGCATTAGTTGATGGTTCTGCTTTATGTAGAAAAGTTTTAGTATTATTTGTGGTTCAGAAGCTAGAAGCTACTTTTCCTCAAGCCTCTAAAACAGCTATTGGGCATGTTGTCCAACTTCTTTATAGAGCCTCCTGTTTTAAGGTAACTCTTTTTGTCTTCTATAAACTGATAAAAACTAATATAGACATAAAACATGACAATTTTGTTTTTTGTAGTATTTTTTGTAATCCAACAAGTTTTCTACAACACTCTCGTTCTAATGATGTTAACCAATCAAAGCATGTAATGTTGAACCCATTTCTAGATAACAATGATGAAATGTGGGATACTGAAACCCAAAGTAGAGATAAATGGTCAGCCAATATACAAAACAGGATTGTATTTCAATTAAGAGTTGTTCGAAATTTGAGTCATTAATTTGAGTTATTCCAAAATCTACACAACTTTCACTGCCTGTCTAAATACTAGTTTTATCAATATTCTGTTACTAGGTGACGAAGAAAGAAGAAGAATCATCATTAATGCAGTTAAAAGAAGAATTTAGAACCTATGAATCATTGAGAAGAGAACATGACTCTCAGGTAGTACAGATAGCTATGGAAGGTGGTCTACGTATCTCTCCTGAACAATGGTCTTCACTATTATATGGTGATTCAAATCATAAATCTCATATGCAGTCTATCATTGATAAGGTACTTATTATTTTACACTCATCTCTTAGACATACGAACCTATGTTTTGTGTATGGATGGTTGTTTTATTTGACTATATTTGTTCATTAAACCAGATAACATCCATGGTTTTCGCCTTAATCTCTTTCAATTGTTTGACTTCCTAGCCAAATGGTGGGAATATGTCTAACTCAAAGGAAGTTAAAATAACGACAATGACCAAGATATATTTGTTGAATTAGATATTCAATGTTTTGAAAGCGTTTCATTATTCATAATATACTAGCATTGTTAGTATATACAAAGAGAGCACCAACTAAACGTTAACGTATTTATATTCTTGTGCATTGTCTGAAAAAATAGATCTACATTGATAAGGTATTTAATATTTTACCTCTTCTCAAATGGTATATCAATATTTTGTTTTCATGAAAAATTGATATTTGGATTTCTTTTGATATATTGTCTTAAAACCTTCCTGTATATGGAAAGAGTATCTGATAAAATTGGATGTAAAGAAATTGGTTTGGACCAATCATACATTTAATTCTATATTTTTGTACTATTCCAGTTGCAGACATCAGAGTCATTTACTCAGAGTGTAAATGAATTGATGGTGGTATTACAGAAGACTGGTGATCCTGCTCAATTACAATCATTAAAACCACATTTACAATTCTTAGCTATGATTGATCCAAGCCAAGGTATTCTAGCTTTGTATTATACTTTACTTACATGAATGACATGGAGTTTTACATCCTACTCTTTGCACCTGTTTGGGTCAATGAGAATAGGTCTTGCTCTATCCTACTCTGTTTAGATTTCCAACTAACTGTTGAGGGATCTTTATTGTGCTCAGGCTGTAAAACACAGTACATTGTTTTTTTCTTATTTGAAGGATGCTTTTTCCATACCAGCCCCTTCAACCAGCATCATTAATAGGGGAAACTGGCGCCATTATTTTTAATTTTGTTGACCTATTAAATTTGACCTTTTAGAAAATGATATCGGTGGTCTGTATGCAAGCATTTCACATGTCCAACTGAAAATTGGAATGGTGCAAACCGATCCTATCAGTGTCCCTGATATTCAAAAAAAGTTGTGAAAACATCTTTACAATCCGTTTATCTGTTATTAAAAAAATTGTTCATGTGATACTTTAGTTGAGAATTCTAAAGTTAAGTTTTATATTTGTAGATAAACAAGTACCATCATGGCAGAATTTAGAAGCAATACTAAAAACTTTAAAGATAGTAATTGATGGATTGATAACTTATTTAAATGATTACAGTCATAAGAAATCTGACGTATTACCCGTTCAGAATGCTCGGTATAAAACTAGTATGTGTCGTGATTTTACCACCACCAGATCATGTCCCAGGGGAATCAACTGTTCTTTTGCTCATTCAGAAGAAGAGCTAGAAAGGTATGGTTTATTCATTACTTTAAATTATTTAAGCTTCTAGATATATATTTGCTTTACCTGCTGATAAAACTTCAGTAGTAATAGTGCTTACAGATTTACAGCAAAGTGGAGAAGTTGCTGTAAATCTGTAAGCACTATTACTACTAACTTCATTTCAGCTATCTGTATAGTTTTCTCGTTATTTGCTTTGCTGCCTTTGAAAGTAATGGCCAATTTCTGTTTCACGAGCTGATAGAGGTCAATTTTGGCTAAACCAACTGTACCTTTAGCACCTGATAGAGGTCAATTTCTTCTTCACAAGCTGATAGAGGTCAATTTCTTCTTCACAAGCTGATAGAGGTCAATTTCAGAATTGAAACTAATGTCGTACCACAAACATATACAATTATGGAGATGTGTTTTTAAAGAAACCTCAAATTGAAACTTTTCTATATACTCTAGGTTCCGTGCTAAGAAGAAATACAGTGTCAAGCCTTTCTCTTCTACAATGTTAACATCAGCAGCCTTAACACCTAAAGAAAGACAAGATTTAGCTAAAGTGAACAACAAATCTTCGATGTTTGATATTCGTAATATGGCTTCTATTAACACTGAAGATGTCCGTAACAGAATTGAGTCCAGTACTCTTAAAAAGTAAGATCTCATTTTAATGACATCAATTGTGTGATTTGTTGATAATATTGAAATTATTCATTGTATCTATTGCTACGTATTAACCTTAAAAACCTCAATATCAGTGATGCATGTCTGAAGGGCTTCCATGGATAAAGTCTCTCATAAAATGAGGCAGTGTGTGTAAAATTTCTTCGATAATTCAAAATTGAATAGAATGGGCTAGTGCAGAATGGAAAAAATTATCTTATTGCACATTTTATGGTTTTGCCGATTCTCAAAAGCTCAATAAGAGTTGATTATAAAAATTCTATCATATTTTATTTAATGGAATCATCAGTTTTCTTGATTTCCGCATATTTGTAGTTTACCAATAGCTACCAATGTTGTCAAGCCAATGATGTCATCACTAGCAACTAAAACTGTGAGCTTAACAACAGATACAACAACATCAATGGCTACCACAGCTATTCCTTCTGTTTCCACTTCTCACAGTATGGCTGGTACTGTAAATGGTAATAATATATCTAGTGTAATATCACGTCACCCATCACCAAGGATACAGCCAGTATCTCTTCAACCAGAAGGTAAGAGTTTACATCCCATATGGACATATTTTCCAATGGCCAAACAAATCTTGTTCAACCCTGGGATATCGTCCATTATTTGGGTCACCAGATTTGAAACTTTTCACTATGTCAAAAGAGACATTTGTGATAACTTTAGTTTTCCCTCCTTCAATTCAGTATAATTTATACATGAAATTGGATCACGTGATTGAGCTCACATGGTGCACGGAGCTGGTTGTAGCAACTCAGGCTAATTTTCCATTTAAAAATTTGGAAGTCTGTTGGCTTCAACTTATATAAATTTAGTTTTGTCAATCTAATTTCAGCTGTTTATTACCCACCTCAGATAAATAATCGGTTACCAGCACCAAACCAAGTTTACCCGACTCCTCATCCAGTTGTAAGACAACCATTAACCGGGGCAGCAGCTAGATACCCTCCTCAACCATATCCCGTTAACCTCCCGTATCCACCAGACCAGCCACCACCTTGTGTTCACGGTTACCATAACTATTCTTTTGATGGGCAGGTACCACCAGGGAACTATCCAGGCCAGTGGCCTCAAACACCTGGAGCAGCACCATTCTATATGCCTGGAATGACTCAACCCGTTTACCCAGACAAGTATGGTAGATATCCATCAATGCCACCAGTACCATCAATACAACCTGCTGTACCTATACAAAATGTTGTACAACCATCTGTACCAATACACAATGTTGTACAGTCATCTGTACCAATACAAAGTGTTGTACAACAAGGAGCTGTACAGCCAACTCCAATCCCAAACCAGGTAAGGTATACTTTATATTTATAGATCTTATATTAGGTGAGTATTCAGGGGCCCAGAAGAATTAAAAAAAACTTAGATAAATATAAAAACCTTTTTATACTGTGGAACTTGTTGGCATCTTACACTAAGTCCCTGACTGTGTCAGTCAACATGATTTCCTTGTTAGCTTCCAAAATCTGATGTCCACAATTCAACATATAAATAGACAAATTGCAGATCCAAATTCCGAAGTTCAATTTTATATTCTGTTCATTATTTCTGGTGGTTATCATTATACTGTTCAGGGAGGGTGACATCATACGGAAGCTTTATTCTTCAAATACCATGACGATATACTCTGTGATTTCCACATAGTGTAGTCTTTTGACTATATCGTATTGTTAAACACTTTTCAGTTTTTCTCCATATCATATGAAAATTGAAATGAAGATGAACTTTCATTGTTAGTTTTCAAAATTTGTGTATTTTGTTGAGTCAAAGTCTCAAAATCGTGCTGTTGGCACAATATAAAAGGTGCAATTAGGTAGAGAAAACAATCTTAACTGTTTGGTTGTTTGTGAAGTTATTCTTTAATCATCCCATATTTTCATATTAAAGAGAAAATCCTGAAAAGATGTTGTGAACATTTTGTAAAACTATGCATATATTTATTTCAGAACTTTGGAAACTGCATAGTGTATCCTCCCCTACCTACATACTATCCCATCTCAACGATACAAACTATGCCAATTGATAATACAAACCCAATTCAATACCTTGAAAATATTGTATATACTAATAATATAGACCCTAGCTCTGAATCAGGACAACCGTTGAACTCTATGACTATCTCAGAAAATGTATATTATGACGAAAATGAATCCATTAATAGTAGTAATGTCATAGAAACAAATGAAAATGTTTCAGAAACAGATGATAAAGTTAATGTCAGTGATATTGAGAGTAATAATAACACTGTGGATGAAAATTAACACTCTGAAAGTTATAGGTTATCATTCACAAGTTTAATCTTTATCTAATACATTTGTAAATAATATGCTTTTTGTATATCATAAAAAAAATAATTTTTCTATAGATTATAATTTCATATAGGCTTATATTGTATATATATATATATTTGAAATCTATTATTTTTCTACATAAGTTACAAGATAAGTTAAAATTCAAGATTTTATATTATTGAAAGTTGGTAATGAACATTTCATATAAATCTATTTCTCAGTTTTGGTGAGGAAAGAATGGTACACTCTGTGAGGATAAATATCCAAATATACAAATTATATTATATATCAGTAATCAGTTAGCAGTAGCTATGTTTCGTGAAACAGGTACTTGCCAGTCGAAAGCAACTTAAGATTTGTATTTGGTTGTCAGGGTAAAGGCCTTATTATTTTGGCAGTTAATTATTAGAAAAATAACTGAACTCTTTAGGCAGACAGACCAGGGTCTCTTTTCTAAGTCAATCTCACCGTTGCAATCTTTATGTAAATACTACGCATTTTTTTGATGGTAGGGCTTTCAAAATGAGAAAGGAAGAATTCTAATGAATTTGTGAAGTGAAGCTATAAGTGTTTTAATTGAGTACTAAAGGCCTACATAAAGTAATTTTGATTTATTTTAAAGTAATAAAGTATTTTTTGATAATCTGAGTATGATTCTACAACAGGGTCATGATGCGAGGGTTATGTGTATCAACATGTCCTTATTCAACACAATGTTTTAACATACATCAATTACATGATATGTGTCTGCCAATGGTCAATTCAATATACTCTTTTCTTTGATATTCATGTCTATATAGCAAATAATTGCTAATTGCATCATAACAACACCACTAATACATCACACTGTAATATCTTGTGTTACTTTAATATCTCAGATAAATGCATTATCTTGACTGCTATTTCTTTTGTATATTGCATAACTTGATAAAAGTCGTATTTTAATACCCTTAAATGCAATACGGGTACATTTCCATATCTTAAATAAGCGCAATATCCTTCGTAACTGCATCTCGAATCTTGAAAACTTGTATATCTTCGATAACTGCACTATAGCTGCAATATCTCGGATAACAATATCTTAAATAAGTGCAATATCCTTCCTAACTGCATCATGAATCTTGAATAACTGCAATAACTCGGATAATTGCAATAACTCAGATAACTGCAATAACTCGGATAACTGCAATAACTCGGATAACTGCAATAACTCGGATAATTGCAATAACTCGGATAATTGCAATAACTCGGATAACTAACTCGGATAACTGCAATAACTCGGATAACTGCAATAACTCGGATAACTGCAATAACTCGGATAATTGCAATAACTCGGATAATTGCAATAACTCGGATAACTGCAATAACTCGGATAATTGCAATAACTCGGATAATTGCAATAACTCGGATAACTGCAATAACTCGGATAACTGCAATAACTCGGATAACTGCAATAACTCGGATAATTGCAATAACTCGGATAACTGCAATATCTCGGATAATTGCAATAACTCGGATAATTGCAATAACTCGGATAATTGCAATAACTCGGATAATTGCAATAACTCGGATAACTGCAATAACTCGGATAACTGCAATAACTCGGATAACTGCAATAACTCGGATAACTGCAATAACTCGGCAATATCTCAGATAACTGCAATAACTCAGATAACTGCAATAACTCAGATAACTGCAATAACTCAGATAACTGCAATAACTCGGCAATATCTCAGATAACTGCAATAACTCGGATAACTGCAATATCTCAGATAACTGCAATGTCTAAAATAAGTGTGATATCTTAATTGACACTCAATGTCTTTGCTGATTTATTGATAAAGACAACATAGCTCGTTTGGATTCATACACCTTCATCTTCACAACTTTTTCATCTTTATTGGAAAACTGCCTTCTTGTTCAAAAAGACTTTTTGGGGGGACAATAATGTCTTTGCAAAATGATGGTAGAAAGAAATGGAATTAATTGTGGCATATATTAAGGGAATCTGGATATACGTTTGGACTTGTCTGTAAGCATTGTATTTTATCTGTGTTATCCTGAAAGATTAATGATTTTCAAATATATGTCACGTGGTTATTGGAATTCAAATTTCACCATGAAACAAATTGTCATCAAAGATGAAGAATTGGAATTGAAATTGGAACGGAAAGATTAGAATTATATATCAAATTGTAATGGAATGTCAAAATTGGAGAAGGAAAATAGAAGAAATATAGAAGTGTTTGAAGAGGAGTTTTACATCCGATTGATCTGTACGGTACATATCAATTTTAAAACACAACTTCACGATAGCACAGATAATATTCTTATAAAAGGTGGTATCTAGAATCTTTCAGTGAAATGGGGGCATGCTGCCAGGGCAGCGAGGGACGGAACAAAACGTCGAAGCCCAGCAGCGTATACAATGGAAAGGTATTGTTGTGTACTAGTCAACTTCAGTAAAGCAACAGAAATTAGCTGTGTCTATACATTCTGAAATTATCTATAAGATTAAAGTAATGCAGAGCCTAAATCTATACTTCTACAGGAGAAACATCTTCACAATATTAAGATATTACAAACTGTGTTTTATACTAGAAACTTTGCGGCTTATTGTTTACAGACTTTCAGTCTTGGAATCTGATTGGCTGTATTAGCTAGTGTATAATCTAACCAAATCCCTGCATTAACAAATTTCCTTGATACAAGAAAGATGACTATTGCAGTCAAGGTAGAAGACAGTTCGTAATATCTCAGAATTGAGAAGATGAATGTGAAACAGCCCATCTTTTCAAACTGAACAAAATTAAATTAACTTGAAATTCTGGTTAAAACTGACTATATCACTTTCTTTCATCCAGTCTCACTTTGTCTGCACACAGCTGCAACAAAAAGACAGAAAAAGTCTGTGTGTTGGAGACTACTTTATGATCGGTTTTGACTTGAAATAAAGTATTAGATTTGGCCTTACTTTTAGGCAAAGTTGGTGATATCAATACTGAAATTTCAGATTAGTGTTTATATTTCAATATATATGAAATGGAAAATCAATTGTATAGACACAGCTAAAGCTAGAAAATGTCGAAAATAACCCGATGGTGTACACTCCACAATAATCAGTCATCTTTATCCATTTTATTCTTGAAATCTTCAAATATCTTGGAATATTGTGTTTCAATTCTCTTCCAAACCTGGAGGTCAAAATTTTCGCGACGTTTAGTTACCCTTTTTGATTAGTGATGCATGCAAATCAGTTTCAGTTTTACTTCTCACCTTCAGTTCAAAGCAAAGAAAATGTTTGAATTTGGTAAAAATCTAGACTAAAACTCAAATAGAAATGTTCTTGTCTATGGTTAAGTAATTGAAAACTTGTGAAATATTAGAATTTGGAATCAGACCAAAATTATCTTATCTTATTCAACCTTATTTGAAAATGGCTGTTTAGTTAGTATAAAACTGAAATTGATTTTATTTGAGTTGATCTTTTATTAAAATATGTCTTAATCTTTTATGATAGTTGTTCGGCCATAATTTCAAAATTTTCATCTTTCATTGTCCTCCAATTCATAACTTAACTCTGACGATATTATGTGTTTTCAGCATTTCAGTCTTCTTGAAAATACTCCATTAACAAAATATTGATATTTTTCTCGTTTAATAGGTCAATTCACTTCAAGATTTACAGACTCGACGCCAAGAGATTCTATCTCACATACACCACAACATCCAGCTAACTCCAACTCTATCAGAATCAGATCAAACACAATATATCGCTAGAGGAGCTTCAAATACCAACCAGGCTAACAGAAGGGAGAAAACTCCTATTTCTATTTGTACCAATGGTGCTTATTGTGGTACAGTCAGTGGAACAGACCAGCATAACATGTGTAATGGCTTATCACAAACAGAGAAAGCATATACCATACTGAAGAAAGAATTGTTTAATAATCCACAGCAAGCACCTGATCCTAGAGATCTATCCTGGCCAACACCACCTATATCTGTTAATGCTATAGCTGAATTTGAAGATCAGTTGATACAGAGTTATCCCTCTTTAGACAATGAAGCTAGTTTGGTGTCTGAATGCCAGAAAAGTTCCTGTTCTGCTTCTGTAGATGATGATGATTTTAATTCTTTCTGTGTTTCATTAGGTATGTAAATTAAGGTTATTGATAAGGTTTTTAACGGCATAGATAAGATATGCTGTTCCTTGCAGGATAATCCATACAGTAAAAGTGAATCATGTCTATATGGTGTCTGGAACCAATCCATGTATTTGCTTTTCTATTTTCTACAAGATAACACTATTAATCTTCTACAGTTCACCACATCTATTTCCACCTACAGATAAGGGTTGGTATCTTTGTGTTTCATTAAAAGCTGATTCCACTCAGTTAATGTGTACTTTATTCCAACAATAGATGATGTTTCACCAATTTACCGGGCCTTTTATGCTTCGTCCAGTTTTACAAAATTAAAAGCAAATTAGATGTAAGCTAGTATTTCTCAATGTTAAAAAATCCATACTGATGACAAATTCTTATTGTAAGATTTCTTAAGGAATAGTGCTCAAGTCTTTACATATATATATACCATAAACAGGAAGAATCAAAGTTGAAATATATTGCCATGGTGTTCTGTAACAAAGTCAGTTAGAGAATAGGTTCTTACATGATGTCATGCTTTGGTAGACCGAATGGTGGTTATGGTTTTAATCTCGAATTCGTGTAAAACTAGGATGAACTTCACTCACAATTCCAAGTTACTTCCCAGAAGTAAGTGGGTACAGATAGCAAAGGAAAGATCAATGCCAAGATGTTTGGCCAAGGACAAGCTGGTAGAAAGATAAAATATTGTTGTTTCTTTCTGTCTTTAGATGAAGATTTGGAGACTGATGGAGATGTTAATTATAGTCAATGGTCTGGTGGTATAGATTGGTCAACACCAAGTTCATCTGATAGTCGAACATCATGTGTAAGTTTATTACATTATACATGGATAAAAACATAAACATGCATATTATCAATCCTGAGTGATGACAATTTGATATTTGTGATCAATATGAGTTAATTAATATTAAATTAAAAATTTTTGTCCTATTTCCTCATATTTTGTGTCTCAATTGTAATCTAACAAGTTTTCTTCTACAGTCTGGTTCTAATGACATTAATTGTAGCCAATGAAAGTGTGTTACATAGGACCCATTTCTTGATACTAATGAAGAATTGTGAGGTAGTGTAACACAAAGAGGCTTTCATATTGCTCTACTGGGTGACACTGCTAAAAAAAGGAATAATAATTTGCTTGATTGAATTAGAAAACGATATCTCACTTTATTATATTATATATTATATTGTATTACAGTCTAGTACAGTTAGTGTAGATTTATTTGATTGGTTTGAGAAGCAATCGATTCAATACAACGCAGTTCAAAGGTAAGATCAATTAATTTTGCTTTTGTATACATGATAGCTTTGGATATTTCTTCTAAAAAAGAATACTTACTACTTAGACGGAAATTGTCAAACTTGTTAATGAGAGTGTATATTGATTGATAAATTTACTTGTGTTATAACTATACAACAGAATCCCTCTATGTTTTTGATATATTTTGAGTTGTGCTGATGGGACAATAAACCAAGGACTAGTGTGTTTCAGGTTGTCCACGTTCAAGATCTCTTGACAGTTGGAAATCGAAGAAGAGTAGGCTGCTGACATGGCAAAATTTCTCTCATTGCACACTGCATGGAATTGCCCATCATTATTAGTCTAATTAGGCGTAGAAAAGAAGGAGGTAAAACTACATTCATTTTTTAATATTTTATAGGATGTCATCCAGTGAATTTATTCCATTTGATCCACCAATAGTTTCACGATTTGGTCCAATATCAAGAGCTGCTAGATCGAAATCAAAGAATAGTGATCCTGTTATAGTGACTGCTGATGAGGTAGGAGAACAGTAGTTATGCCAGAACCTGGTACAATTAGGGGGCAGACTGCCTGCCTTGTATGGTTCTAGGGTCAACTGTCTATATCACTGTACCCAAATTCACCCATCTGAATTCGAACTATAGCACATGTACTTCAATGACTTTTGATTTATCTTTTCTGTTGGCAAATTTCTTACTCTTCATAAATTAATACTTTAATTTCAGTCTAGAATACAATAAAAAGTTATCTCTTTAATTAATTACACATTATATTTGTATTTTAGGCTATTATGAAAATGACACCAGTTACAGCTATAACCCCTACCCAGAGACCATACCCAGTGACCTCCCCTGCCCCTAGTCGGTATAAAATACCAGGACAGTCTATACAACCCTTACCCACAACTAATACCCAAACAACTCACGGTCAACCTCATACACTCTGGCATCAACAGTAAGTTATTATCTTATTAGACATGTAGTTGCTTACTTGCTTGCTAACCTGAAGGTCCTGAGTTCAGCATAGATTGAGCTAATACCTTCTGCTTTTTCAGCCTAGTTTTCCCCTGCCATATAGGTCTAAAGGACTGACATAGAAAAATACATTAATGAGACAATATGTGCTGTTCAGGTTTAAGATCATAAAGCAGTTAGAAATTGAAAAGAGTAGGCTTATGCTGCTGACCTGTCAAAATTTCCATTTAACCAATCTTTTGTGATAGGAGCTTTGAGATGTTGTTTTATTTTGACAGCTCCAACTTATCATTCGCCCATAGAGGAATAGGTGGACAACAGTTACATCGAGAATTAAACAGACTAGAACATAACGCTAGTGAGGCACCAACACAAGATGAACGATTAGCTTATGAGTTACAAGCTATAGAATTAAAGATATCCATGGTATGTATGTTTGAATTTAATATAATATACCACATTGTCTTTACACCAGTTAATATGACTCAAATCTTTCAAGGGCTTCGTCATTCATTCGAATTAACATGTAAAAAATTCTGCGTTCAACAACCAATGAACGCCCAAAAAATCTACATTCAATCCTTGCATACTTCCCTTTAACTCTTGGTTGGAACACTTTCTTTTGTGACATTGGAATAGGTGGGGTCTATACTTTGATATTCTACTGCTAGACAATAAGGGCTCAAAAGGTAAGAAAAATTCTGATTCTACAGCCAGTGCTCTGGAAAATCTGCCTGTTGTTGTCTTTTAACCCCTATCACTTAAATGTTGATGATATATTATTTAGTATGATTTTTATTATATTTATTTATAAAGCGTACTGGTAAACGCCCAGATCCTATAGAACAACCTGATTTAGGTAATATTGAACCACCGGCTAATAGTGCATTATCACCACCCTCCCAACAACAGGTATGTTATTACCAGTTCTTATTTGCAAGTTCATATATACACTGGGAGACAGAATTTTGGTTATATACCCCTCCATTTTAAAAGCATTGAAATATTTGGGTGCCATAGACTATTAAACACTAGAGGGTAAGATTTAGGTACAATTCCTGTCTCCAGGCATTAATGTATGTTGGTCTTAAGGACAAACAAAATGATTTCTAGACAAGAATAGAAATAATTACTATGGTAATGATATTTTTATTATAATTATACAGCATTACTCTATTTAGGTTGATTTGTATCTGAAATGATATTTTTGTTTTTTTGATATTATAGAGAACAGCTCTACGTATGGCAGCTGTTGAAGCTCAGATTGAGAGAAAAGATGAGTTGAGTTTACGTCAACAGCAAGAAGAAGTTGATAGACAGTTAGCAGAAAAACTCATCATGGAGGAATTAAAATCCAAGAAATATTCTCGGAAATAGAAATGGCTGACGGGCATTACTCCTGCTGGAACATCATGGTGGGGCAAAAGTGGCAAGTTCTGCTTATTCTGGATTCAACCAGAAGATCAAAAAAAAAAGTTGGAACACAGTGCAGAATGCATTCCATCTTCTCAGAAAAAGAAATGGGTGTAGATAGATGAAAAATTGTCAGAAATAGAATTGTAGTTTTGAATTTGACATATCAAGTTCTGTATTGGAACAGATAGAACCTGTTCAGGACATGCCAATCGAGTGCCACCCATAACATAATGCTTGGTTAAACAAGATCATGGTTCATTTATTGCACAGTTGTTACTCTTGATTTTCTCTTTGTAAACATGCTTAAAGTTTAAAAAAAAATTTCAAGATATCCAATTTTCATGGTCTTATTAGATCTGAATCAGCATGAAATTCGCAAAGTAAAAAAAATACTACAGATGGCTGTTTTGGGCCATTTTTGTTGTTCTGTTATTAACTTTGTGAATTCTTTATCCCGGTTAGTGAAGAATAAGTATATTTAGGCAGTTACTAGCATAATTACCATTCTTTAACAAATAACATTTAATATTTGTTATTGTGCTTTTAATTAGCTTGTTAGGGTCATGATATATCCTGACTCTAGTTTATTTGGATTGAATTCAATCAAAACTTACGATTTGTTAAACAAATTGTTATATATTAAATAGTATCAATATATACCTACATGTTAATTTGTTGGTGTATATTGTAGTGAAGGTTGTCAACTCGAGTAATTGTTTTTCAAACTAGATGGTTGCATAGTTTCATCATATTTGATTCAATTTTTTGAATTATGTTGTGAAATAGATTAAATTAATGTGTTTCTACAAGTTAAGAATTCATAATGAATTGATTAGAATTATCAGTATATGATGAAATTATCTGTTTAAAAGATAGTAATGTATGATATCTATTTATTATAGATAGTGTGTTGTATTTTCAATCATTAATAATGATAATAATAATGACTTTGGTTATGTATCTAGGATTATTGAACACTGAAAAGGATAGTAAAATAGACATAAGCTAATAGCATTTTTTAAATCTGTTATTTTGGTTGCCTTTTTCCATTTACTTAAATATTGTACTACAAGTTTTTAAACTTAAGTCATATTCCTGAACACTTATTTCACCTGCATGTTGAAACCATTTTTGGAGAAATAATTAAATATTAGCTGGAAAATCAGCTCTCAAGGCCAGTATAAAACAGTTATACCTCTTATTTTTGACATTATTGTCAAAAAATCAATAATGGCATGAGTTTATTTTTTATTTTATGTTATAAATATTATGATAAAAAGTAGAGAGAGGTAAAATTAACACAATAGTAGCTTAGAGCAAGGTTGTCTATCAGAGACTTTGATTTAATAATTAATCTTTCATTAAGTAATAATGCGTATTATTAAAATTTGATATTTTCAACTAATGGCTATTTTGAATACCTCGCTTTGTAAATTTAATTTTGATTTTCATAGTAATATCATATACATACATATCTACGATTATTAACACTTATTTTAGATAATTTGAACTAATATGGTATATTTTGTACATTTAGAGTTCAAAGTTTAAATTTTTTCATATCAAACTGGTTTTCAAAATGAAGACTTTAAAAATCGTGCCAACCATATTGGTAAAATTATTTCTATTCATTCTATGAATGTATTGTAATTTTGTCTTTTTGACAATAATTGGAATATAGTGTGAGTTTGCATTATGCTGTAGTTTGGGCATTATTTAGTGTGTTGATTTAGTGTTGTGTATTTATGACTAATATTTGGTCTTGATTTCTCACTGTCCATTTGGAATGATGTTATGGTGCAAAGGTTACTTGGTGTTTCGTTTGTGCTGTATTTATGACTAATATTTGGTCTTTATTATCTCTATCTCTATTTGTAATGATGTTATAGTCATTTCAGATCTTAACTCAGTTTTATAGTGTCATTGATGTAGAAAGGAATTATAAACTATGAACTACTTGTACAATGTATAATGTACTACGTGCAAAAAGTTCATTACTCTGAAATCTTTTATTGAACAAGTTCCAAACAAATGTTTATCAAGTTGAAAGTAATTTAAAGATATGTTTATCAATGTTATAATATAATTATTATATAATGTATTTGTAACTTGGTGAATATATTGGAATAGAAGTGATTTGATATTTTGTAAATGTTGAATCCTTTAAAGTAAAGCTAAGTAAGACTGACTGACTTGACTTCTGACAGGAATGTTGGTTGCATTTTATAGCAATTTGGCATTCTTCAAAATGGAAGGTGATGGTCAACTGACTCTGCCAAAATATACAAATTATATTCAGTTTTATGGATACAATAGCATGTATTTGGGCAGGAAGTTGTTAATTGTAATAATTGATAAGTTGACCAGCTTCCATTTTAAACAAAAGCCTAATTCTTTGTTAATTTTGTATGGCTGAGCTTTGTTTAAGCTTCTTACCAAGAGTTACATGCACTTTGGTATGACAGATTCAGTAATGGCGGCCAGAAACAAGACCTAGCCAGAAACAAATTGTGCTAAATAATTTCAACAGTGTATTATAGATTATTATTTGTAATTTATTTGTTTTCATAATTAATAAAATAATATTATACGATGAAATTTTAAAATACAGAATGATGGCTGCAGTGGTTCATTGAGCTGTCTTACTTGAGGGTCCAGAGTTCAAACTGTGGATAGGTCCACACAATGCCTTTGGTGTCCCTTTCAGTGATGAAGGGAGAAGAGGCTCACATGGAAAAGGCATTGAGTTATTTAGAGGGGACAAAATGAGGCTTTGTGCTGCAGGCTGTGTCCATTTTAGATCCCTCTCTGGATGAAAATTGAAAAGAGTAAGCAGGTACTGCTGTCCTGGCAAAATTTCTTCCAATACACACTGTCTTCATTAACGTTATCCGGTACAGAAAAAGTAGGATGTAAAACAGGGCGCATTGTAGCATTCAATAAAAATTAAGTGTTTCAACTCCTGAAGAGTCCACTGTCATGCAAATTGGAACCAACTCCCACAGTAGATAATGAAAAATAGTATATGAACAAAGCGAGGTAGACTCTAGTAGCTGTTACATACAAAACTAGGACACAGTGTATTATAAAATAATGTCTTGTACACTTTGATGATGGAATGGACAAAATATATATGCTCTTATAGTAAGAATAAAGGTTAATGGATTCTGTGATTCTGAAAATATGAAAACCAAATCATCTATTGTCGCTTACATAAGATACAGTTAATCCTATGTAGTCTTAATATTCATTATAACTGATCATGAGAATGTTATATTTGGTCCATATTAATCACATTTACACACAGTCTCTCTAACACATGAAATATGAACGTTCTCTTGTTAAAGTTAAAGCTATCATGCTTTAATTACACTAAAATCATTATTATTTTCAAAATAAGGTGTGGTAGCCTTATAACATTGGCAACTGATAGTAGAAAATATAGCAGTTCAATGCCGGACAGAAAGAGTAATTAATTTTTTTTAAATAAATAGTTGAATTTGAGCATGATAGCTTTAATGGAGAGTTTAAATGTACCGAAACAACTTTCAGTATTTTCTTGTTAATTCATTCCTTGATTTTCCCATAACTTTTGGCATCTTCTTGATGGCACCATCATCTAACTCTCTCTGTCTATAATAATGTGGTGCTACTTCCAATAACCAGGAGTTTTCAATTTCTATTACCTTTAATTATAAGAATAAAATGGTTATAACTTTCCAATATACTGAATCTTCAAAATTTGCAGCCATATTATATTTGATCAATATTATTTTGCTTGATTGATGTTTCTAATATGTAAATGATAAATATTATAATCTATATAACAGGATTTTAATTATCACAGACTGTATATAAACAAATATATATCAAAATATTTTGTAAAATTTGATTGTATTTACCGCAGAAAATATTCTAGTTGATTTAACCAACTCTCATTATTAAAAGTAGCTATAATGGTGTACATCTATCATGATTCAACAGTATTAAAGGGATTATAAAGCATCAATTTGCACCATTCCAATTTTCATTCCAACATCTGTGGTTCTTGCAATTCCTAAAACTAAAAACTAGCTCCCCTCTAGTGATGTCATAAAAGGCATTACTTTTAGTGGAATTGCAAGAACCACAGACGTTGATATGAAAATTGGAAAGTTGGAAATAGTGTTCCAATACACATAAAAAGTTAAGAAAACCTCTTTACAATCCCTTTAAGAAAGACGATCTCGAATGAGTGCTTATGGCATATGAAATATATAAACCTGGAAACAGTACTATTGTGTGAAGAAGTTTAATATGTAATAAAAGTTTTGTGGTTTGTCATAAAGTGAACCTAACGTTATATGGACCAAAAAGTGGGATGGGTTTTAAGAACTATATAAGAGTAAAAATATACCTGTCTCATAAATTCTTTAGTAGTAAAAACCAGTTCAAAATAAATAATCCAGCGTGGTCGTTCTTCTATTAATGAACTATTAGGATGAACCATGACAGTTTGTTGGTGTTTCACTGTTTTATATTGACCACCTTTACTCAATCTCACTGTATGATAAAAATACCCTGCTGTTATTGACTGAAATAATAAAATATCATTCTGTTTATAATACAGACCTGAAAATACTCTGAATTTAAAGAAAGTAGGGACACCAGCCTCCTGGTATTGGGATAAAAAATAGGGGGCAAACTGACTCCATTGAGGCACAAATGTTGGGGTTGAGATTTTAAAGCAGGGCAAGCCATGGTGGAATTATTTTAAATATAGAATTAATTAATACATTTATTAAAAGTATGTAACATCCACTTGTAAAAATAAAAAAAGCATGAAAATAAAGAACAAACCTTTCTGATAGCTATAGTATCACCAACATTAGATGTTATATCTATTTCTGTTCTTTCTAATAGTGATTCTAACTGATCTCGTACATCACGAGCTCGTTTCATAGATCTATGTTGTATAAAATTCTCATAACACCATTGTGTAGAGTAGTCTGTCTCTTCCCATTGTGTATACACGTTTAATAAAGTTAAATGATCGCCTCCAGGACGGAAGAAATTCTGTCTTGCTGTATCAGCATGAACTATTTTGTCTTTAGGTCGATAAAATATAGCATTATTCACAGATAACATAGCTGCTATTGTTATTATCTCTTTAGAACATTTATATCTGAAATAATACAAAATTACTAACATAACAACTTGGGGATTCTTTCTTCTAGCAAGACCTTGGCCAAACCTCTCAGCATTGATCTTCCAGAAAAGAACAACCTTTTTCACACGAGAGGCTTCCTCATACTCAGAGAATAAAAAAGATTTTTGCATGTCAGTTCATGTTTACAAAACAAAGTAAGTAGTGGTGTGTTAACAGGCTTGTTAATATCACCAGACACGATGAAGATTCATTATCTCAGTTAATACCTTCTTAAGTGAACACGGTAGAGATATGTAATGAATTCAAACAAAAACAGCTGACAATTTAAATGCAATTCAAAACTTTTTATATTAAATAATGGAACACAATTTTATGGTATACTTCTGTTGAAACGTTGTGTACAATAAATCTTGGAGTAGTATACCATAAAATTGTGTTCCATTATTTAATGTGATCTCTATTCTACTGCTTATGTTGCTTAAGGATTATTTTCAATACTCACTGTTCAGAAGCAATTATCATTTTAGACATCATTGGATCCACAGGAAATTCAGCCATTCTCCTGCCTAACTTAGTCAACTCCCCTTTATGATTTAAGGCTCCTAGAGCATACAGTTGTTCTAA
Organism: Lottia gigantea; assembly: GCF_000327385.1. Taxonomy (NCBI): domain Eukaryota; kingdom Metazoa; phylum Mollusca; class Gastropoda; family Lottiidae; genus Lottia; species Lottia gigantea. Next base: position 1,084,711 of record NW_008710694.1, read on the forward strand.
GGCTAACACCAAGGTTTCATGAGGTGGTGGGTCCATAAAATCAAAGTGTATTAAATCATTTATACCTGGAATTATAATTAATTTTAAAAAATACAGTGATGTGGATTTACATTGGATATTTTTGAAGTTTAACAACTGTTGAATGGAAGTGCTAAAAGCCTAAAATATCTAAATGGGTTGTAAATATATGTATTTCCGGTTTTTTTTTCATGTATTTGGGCCATTTATGGCTTCTATTTGCATCATTGCAATTTTAAATGAGATGTGTATGGTTCCTGTAAGTATAGAAAAGCTTAACCTAACTATTCCCAAAACCTTTGTGATAATTCCATCCTTAAACACTTAGTTTTAGTGGAATTTCAAGACCCACAGACAGACTGAAAATTGGTATGGTACAAAACAATAAAATCGTTGTCCCTGATACACATAACAATCAGTGCTATCATTGTTCCTAATACACATAACAATCAGTGCTATCATTGTCCCTGATACATATAACAATCAGTGCTATCATTGTCCCTGATACACATAACAATCAGTGCTATCATTGTCCCTGATACACATAACAATCAGTGCTATCATTGTCCCTGATACACATAACAATCAGTGCTATCATTGTCCCTGATACACATAACAATCAGTGCTATCATTGTCCCTGATACACATAACAATCAGTACTATCATTGTCCCTGATACACATAACAATCAGTGCTATCATTGTCCCTGATACACATAACAATCAGTGCTATCATTGTCCCTGATACACATAACAATCAGTGCTATCATTGTCCCTAATACACATAACAATCAGTGCTATCATTGTCCCTGATACACATAACAATCAATGCTATCATTGTCCCTGATACACATAACAATCAGTGCTATCATTGTCCCTGATACACATAACAATTAGTGCTATCATTGTCCCTGATACATATAACAATCAGTGCTATCATTGTCCCTAATACACATAACAATCAGTACTATCATTCACCTGATATAAAACTTTATAAAACAAATCATAGTGCCATAATACTAACCTAAACTTTTTAACAATAAAACCACATTTCCTAGATTGGTTCTCTGTATTTCTGGAACTGTATTTTCTTCGAGTTCATTTTTATATGCCCAGGCTGTATAGAGTCTAAAACATTTCCCTGCTGCAACACGACCAGCTCTACCAGCTCTCTGATTGGCTGAGGCCTGAAATCAAATCAAATAGAGTTTTACGTCCTGCTTAGAGAAACATCATGCACAAGGGAAACATGATGCTACAAATCAATACTTTATTTAGGTTTAGGGGAGTAAGATTATTACTAGTTATCAAAAATATACTTGAAATAACTAAATTTGATTAAAGGTACAGCTGCGCCATTTTTTTGACCAATCATACTTTAGTCTCAGAAATGGGGACTTTATTATCTATGCCAATCATAGAAAATGTTCACAGCTCAATGACAGAATTTGAACCTTCAAATCCATGTGTGTACAGAATTATCCGCTTTTAAATATTAAAATGACAACTCGTCAAAATAAGATACTCTGTGATATATTGAAAAGATATATACAGATAAAATAAAATTCTGTTGTGAAGACTATTTACATATGTTCAATACTCAAATCAACCCCCTGAAATGGCGCACATTTCCCTTTAATTGATTTAATTTCTTAAATAAATAAATTACCTTAGATATAGGAGTAACTTGTAAAGCTTCCATTCCAGTTTTAGCATTATAACTTTTCTGTTTAGAGAATCCTGGATCAATGACATAAATAATACCATCTATTGTCAGTGACGTCTCAGCAATATTGGTCGCTAATATCACCTGAAAATTACAAGAAATTAAGATGTATATAGATTTACTTTGTTTCAAGATGTTCAACGTACAACACTTTTGTACAACTTTTTATTTTGATCTTTTTTATTGGCTATAAGAAGTCTGTAGTCTTCATTTTACAATAGAAGAAAAATACAATTTATGTAGACTTACTTGGGGTAATGAATATACAACAGAATCTCTCTTTAAAACTGAGTTTTATTGGCTAACGAATAGTATAGTATAGGTATGACACCAGATATGTCCACTCCTCAATATATACTCTTATTGGCTAAGTTTGAGACTTTATGTTCATCTAAAGAAGTAGTATATTGTGAAGAAATGTCCATGATAACCTTCCCAATAAAATCAACTATTACTAACCTTTCTTCCATTAGGAGGTGCTGGTTCAAATATTTTAGCCTGTTGATCAGAGGGTAATGTAGAATATATTGGTAAAATAACTAATTCCTTGATCTTAGAACCTAACTTACGGGTTCTTTCCTATAAAATTTAACAAAGCAAAATGGTTAGTACAAAAGAATTTGTGTAATGGGCTCTAGTAAGTTTTGTCACACTTAGTAACCAACTCTTCTCAGCACGATGAAGACATTACTGAGGAAAGGACACAAAAATACAAAAAGTTTTCATAGCATCCATTGGAGACTGAGGAAAGATGGATGATTCTACATTGTTATAACTTGTATATAGGGACGACGTGAAATATTCCAGTAAATATTCCCCCAATAACTGAGATGTTGATTATAAGAAGATTTTAATTCCACAAAACGTTTCGGGTAACAGGCACCCTATAACTTGTGTAAAATGTTTCTTGATATAAAAAGTGTACTAACTAGTAACATTTCCTGTGATGTTTCTATCTCTTCCTGTCCAGTTAGAAAGACCAGTATATCACCCTGTGGTTGTGTTACATGTATCTGTAGTACTGAAACTACTGCAGCATCTATATAATCAGCTTCTGGTGCCTGAATAATTAATAACTCTAACTTTCACAATAAACAAACACAATTTCCAACATGGTACCACAATACAGTCAAAGGGTAGACTTACCTTATGGAGTTGTACTAAGGGAAAGGACTATCACTGACTGTGATACCATGCGAGGCACAGGGGCATTTCAGAATATCCAATAATGTCTTGATGGACTCTTTAATGGTTCAGCTTTCTATACATACAAAAAGTTAAATTTTGCTTTCATCATGGTGAAAATTCTCGAAAACTAGCGATCCCAAATGAATCGGAGTAACTATGACCTTTTATATCTGACCCTAAACGTGCCAATATTACACCCATAAACCAAGTCGAAGGAACAGGCAGTGATAGATTAGTCAAGCTAGTTATAACTTAAAGTCTGACCTACCTTGGTATAATAAATATGAACAGGAAATCTTCTACCAGGTATACGAAATATTGGAGCATCATCAAAAAACTACAATAGAAATTCAGAAACATATATAACATTATACATACATTTTTTGGTTGAATTGTCAGCCCTTTGCACATTGCCATCAGTCATTTTCTTCAAAAATTTCCCCATTTTTGGGGGGTTGATTTTGGTCTTGAATATATGTTGGCCTAAATAATCTTCAGAAGTACTAAAACTGCGCAAAAATCGAATAATTCCTTCAAATATGCATAAAACTCAAAATTTCACTTTCTATTTTTATATGTATCTTCTACAATTGGTGGAATCTCAAGAAAAGACGAATCGTCAAACTGATAAATTACTACTTTTATCAAACATTTCTGACCTCAGAGAATTTCTGAGCATCCAGGGTAGCACTAGATATCAGTAATTTTAAATCTGGTCGAAATCTTGTTATATCTTTAACTAAACCAAATAAGACATCTGTATGTAGAGTTCTTTCATGAGCTTCATCTATAATCAACACACTGTAATTAAACATTCAATAATTACTCTATAAATAGAGACAACACTTTCACTACATTTCCAAATCATTTTGCATCATTCCAATTTTCAGTCAAACATCTGTGGTTCTTGTAATTTCATCACTATCTATCACAGATGCTCTCAGATATTTAGATAATTAGCAGCTTTCGCAATAGTGATGTCATAAAGCACCCAGTTTAAGTGGAATTGCATAAACCAAAAAGTTTAGAAAACCTTTTAACAATCCTTTTCAGTCCTCAAAAATTTGTTATACAGCTTTCAAAACTTAAATTTCATTGAACACTAAATCAAATTCAACCATCAAACTGTTCAATAAAAATCTTTTTTTGTATACTGTGTTAAAGTAACATGATACACATTATTTGAACTAAAAATTAACAAAATGCAACAAAAAATCAAAAGCAAATCTTACCTATAACTTTGTAGATCTGGTTCACTGAGAAATTCTCGTAATAACATACCATCAGTCATATATTTTAATATAGTTCTTTCTGATGTACAATCCTCAAATCTTATACTATAACCCACCTAGAATATATTAAATATATTATACTATAACCCACCTAGAATATATATAATATCTTACACTATAACCCACCTAGGATACAGATAATATCTTATACTATAACCCACCTAGAATATATATAATATCTTACACTATAACCCACCTAGAATATATATAATATCTTACACTATAACCCACCTAGAATATATATAATATCTTATACTATAACCTACCTAGAATATATATAATATCTTACACTATAACCCACCTAGAATATATATAATATCTTATACTATAACCCACCTAGAATATATATATCTTACACTATAACCCACCTAGAATATATATAATATCTTACACTATAACCCACCTAGAATATATATATCTTACACTATAACCCACCTAGAATATATATAATATCTTACACTATAACCCACCTAGAATATATTAAATATATTATACTATAACCCACCTAGAATATATATAATATCTTACACTATAACCCACCTAGAATATATATATCTTACACTATAACCCACCTAGAATATATATAATATCTTATACTATAACCCACCTAGAATACATATAATATCTTATACTATAACCTACCTAGAATATATATAACATCTTACACTATAACCCACCTAGAATATATATAATATCTGATACTATAACCCACCTAGAATACATATAATATCTTACACTATAACCCACCTAGAATATATATAGTATTTTATACTATAACCCACCTAGAATATATATAATATCTGATACTATAACCCACCTAGAATACATATAATATCTTACACTATAACCCACCTAGAATATATATAATATTTTATACTATAACCTACCTAGAATATATATAATATTTTATACTATAACCTGCCTAGGATTTATTACTACATCCCAGTTTGAATGCTTTCTATAAGAACGCAATAAGGTACGATACACCATGGAGAAACACAAGATTCAATTTTAAAAATCTGAGTATCAATTTAGATTTTAATTTCCATTTAATTAATATTCAGAAGAAATTGAAATATCTGAGTTGTATAGATTCACATGGTACCAGCACAAGTTCAATAACTTGACTTACCTCATTACCAAGTTTCCAGTTCATCTCCTGTCCAACTCTAGCAGCTACTGACATGGCAGCTACACGTCGAGGTTGAGTACAGCCTATCTTCATTCCATTATCAGTATAACCCTTAAATATACAATAACACATCATATTATCACTGTTAAATTAGTGCTCAATACATTAATTGTAGAGTGATATAGAAATACCACTGTTAATATATTCATCGATTCATCAATTGCAGAGTGATATAGAAATACCACTGTTAAAATAGTGCTCAATTCATCAATATTATTGTAGAGCAATATAGAAATACCACTGTTACAATAGTTCTCAATACATCAATTGTAGAGTGATATAGAAATACCACTGTTAAAATAGTGCTAAATACATCAATTGTTAGAGAGATATAGAAATACCACTGTTAAAATAGTGCTCAATACATCAATTGTAGAGCAATATAGAAATACCACTGTTAAAATAGTGCTCAATTCATCAATTATTAGAGAGATATAGAAATACCACTGTTAAAATAGTGCTCAATACATCAATTGTAGAGCAATATAGAAATACCTCTGTTAAAATAGTGCTCAATACATCAATTGTAGAGCAATAGAGAAATACCTCTGTTAAAATAGTGCTCAATACATCAATTGTAGAGCAATATAGAAATACCACTGTTAAAATAGTGCTCAATACATCAATTATTAGAGAGATATAGAAATACCACAGTTAAAATAGTGCTCAATACATCAATTGTAGAGTGATATAGAAATACCACTGTTAAAATAGTTCTCAATACATCAATTGTAGAGCGATATAGAAATACCACTGTTAAAATAGTGCTCAATACATCAATTGTAGAGCAATATAGAAATACCACTGTTAAAATAGTGCTCAATACATCAATTGTAGAGCGATATAGAAATACCACTGTTAAAATAGTGCTCAATACATCAATTGTAGAGCGATATAGAAATACCACTGTTAAAATAGTGCTCAATACATCAATTGTAGAGTGATATGAAAATACCACTGTTAAAATAGTGCTCAATACATCAATTGTAGAGCAATAGAGAAATACCTCTGTTAAAATAGTGCTCAATTCATCAATTGGAGAGTGATATAGAAATGCCACTGTTAAAATAGTGCTCAATACATCAATTGGAGAGTGATATAGAAATGCCACTGTTAAAATAGTGATAAATACATCAATTGTAGAGCGATATAGAAATACCACTGTTAAAATAGTTCTCAATACATCAATTGTAGAGCGATATAGAAATACCACTTTTAAAATAGTGCTCAATACATCAATTATAGAGCTATATAGAAATACCACTGTTAAAATAGTGCTCAATACATCAATTATAGAGCAATATAGAAATACCACTGTTCAAATAGTGCTTAATACATCAATTATAGAGCTATATAGAAATACCACTGTTAAAATAGTGCTCAATACATCAATTATAGAGCAATATAGAAATACCACTGTTAAAATAGTGCTCAATACATCAATCATAGAGCAATAATCCTGAAATGAATAGTGTTAGCCACCAAGGTCTATCAAGGGTTAGAGATCTATCTATTTTGCTCTACAATTGATGTATTTTCATTTCAGGTTTATTCATAAAGTATAAAAGATAACAAATTTTAAATAATTTTGTTGCTTATTTTAAGTATTGAAAATAAGAAAGAGTAATACATACAGCATCATGTAAATATTGAGGTATTTGTGTTGTTTTCCCTGAGCCTGTTTCTCCCTCTATAATCAGTATCTGATGTTCTGCTATAGCATCTATCAGGTCTTGTTTAAACGGATATATAGGTAAACTCTTCTTGGTTTCTTCTATTGACATCTTTTTAGATTTCTTTACATCCATTTCAGGCATATCCTTAAAAACAACATCAAAATATCAATTCAGTTTCCTTTCAGCAACTTTTATTTCATGAATATATGTAAACTAATTGATCAACAAATATGGAAACACAATTATTTCTAAAAAAGACAAAAAATGTGGCTGTCTTTAAAATGCTCATATTGATAAATAACCTCCATAACATAAAAATATATAATAGAAACCGTTTCATCTGTTTACTTCATCTGTCATTCATGATCTGACTTCTTTAAATCGTGTTTTGCATGCTAACCAATCAAACACACTGTTAATAAGTTTTAACTTACCGTATCTTTATTTGAGCCAGGCATTTTCAATGTTTGTACAAATTCAATTTCTTCTTCCATAATAACATCATATTCCTTCACTTTATTCTTCTTCTTGGCATCTTTAGCACCAAATTTCAGAGTAGCAGCATGAAGCTGTTCTTCTTCCCAACGCTTCTGTTCATAATTCCCTTTCTCCATCTCATCCTCCACATATCTATCTTCTGGTTTCACATCATCTTTAGGCATATAATACCGGTTCACTTTCTCAATCTCCCCAGCTTTCAGATGTTCAGACGCTAATTTCAATACCTTCTTTTTATATTCAATATTCTGTTTCTCTCTCTTCGACAATCTTAAATATATTAAATAGAAATTATAAAATTGAAAAGATCTCCTGTCACATTGATTGTAAGATAGCTTTCATGATACTCAAAGCTTCAGATATAAGGCACTACTGATCAAACTGCACAAGAAATTATAGTGGGCAGATGTACATATAAGGTGTATTCTTTTCATATGCAGGATCATTGAAACATCAATTCAATCTGACCCTTGATCGCTGGCTCTCTTTGCTTTAGACGTCCAACTAATACATAGTAAGCAATATGCTTGTATAGAATCAGTAGCTAGACCATTCATTTTTATAAATTAATTTCAGTGTTCAAATTGTTGTAATTGGAAACTATTAACTAAATTAAACTTACTCTAGAAATACAAATGCAGAACCTGAAACATGTCAATACATAGAGTCTATTTTAGTAGACAGTAATAGATAAGTTGTCTGAAGAATGCACTGCATGAAATGCTTGAGTAACAACATGTTTCAGGTCCTGTTTTAATATTTTAACAATAAAATTATTTCAATATCATGAATCTTACTTGACATCTTTAAATAGAAATTCTTCATCAACTAAGTCTCCCTCTAAATCGTATATCTTGTCAGCTCTTCTTTTCTTTAAATAATCACGACGCGATTTCTTTCGTATTTCTGGAATTATCTTCTTTCTATCTTCAGTTTCCATCTGCAGCCTTTTCTTAGCTTCCTCATATGCCTGGATTAACATTAAATTGAAGTATAAATCGGAAAGTACAGATTCAACTTCATAAAAGTGAAATGAAATTGTCATAGGATACTTAAGGTAATTATAATGAGGTTTTTTTGTTTGTATTAGGGACATTAAAAGCATTGAATTGCTCATTTAGACATCTTGCAACTTGCAATTCCACTAGAACTAAGTATTTGGTGATGTCACTAAATTGATATTATTAGTGGGGACAACTGGATTGAAAAAAGCTAACTGCACTATCTAGATGTACCCAAGATTGAGCTCTGTCCTCACTGACACATTATCATTTTCAACTCCCATTCATTTGAAGGAGTATATAAATGTGGTGACAAAAAATACAAAAAATTGTGTTTTTATTAACACTATTACTCTAAGTGCAGAAAAACAAGAAAATGTTTATGTTTATAAGTAAATTACCCTTTGTTCACAAAAAGACAACCAATTATGACTTGAAATATTTGAATACTAACCCTTTGTTCTGATTTAGAAGCAATGTTCCTGGTTTTTTCTTTATCTTTATCTTTCAATCTGTTGGCAAACTCATCTCTTTCTTGTAGATCATGTAGCCTCTCTTTCTCCACATCATCACTATCTGAGGCTGAAGGTGATCTTCCTCGCTTCTGAACAGGTTCATCTCTAAAATATAGAACTATTGTTTGTATACAGTAGAAAGCTATATATGGTTATCAAACTTTAACCGTCCTGCATTCTCATTTTGTGTGAGTGAAAATTTTCTTTCAGTCAACACAAGTAAGTTGAAAGGTTAGCAATATTGTTATTGACTTTTAACAGTTACTGCCCAGCTCAAAATAATTTAACCTGAATGGTATTGTTAAAATATACATGATATTTACTTACTTTGTTCATGTCTAAATATTAAGAAGACGACATCCCTTCCAACTCACTGTCCTGTATTAGTAAGTATTTCATATTTGTTGACAGAGTGGATGTAACTCAATATTAAACAAGACAGTCTCAGAACACAAACCAGCCTAATAAAAATTAGAACAAACTTTCATTCCGTTTTTTATTACCTTTTATATTTATTGTAGCCATTTCAGTGAAGGTCTTCAGACAGCCTTATTGAAGATTTGTCCCTTTGATGACACTGCTAGCCAATCAAGTTCCTGCCCTCTCCAACGCGATGCTAACAAAAAGGTGCATTCATTGTCTAATGCTTCTCAGAATACACCTTCAGTTCGCGTCACATAATCCCAGCGTTCAAGAGGGCAAGAATGTGATTGCCTGACAGCATCCTCAAAACAAAGCTTCGAAAAGGCTATCTTTAGACCTTATCTGGAGCAACTACAATAAAAATAAAAGCTAATAAAAAACGAAATGAAAGTTTGGTCTAATTTCAATCAGACTGGTTTATGTTCTGAGACTGTCTTCAGACCCTAACTGAAGTGGCTATATTAAAAATAAAAGCCGATGAAAGAAGGGAAGTTTGGGTTAATTTTAATAAGACTAAACAGAAACCTACTTTTCACTTTCACTACTACTATCAGACTCTTGTTTCTTTCGTAAATGTTTCTGTCTTTTATTTTCTTTCTTTGTTTTCTAGAATAGACAAAAAACAATTGTAATATGAATATACATTGTGATAAGGGATGAAAGCTGCCACCCAGCAGACTTTCAAGAGCACTGCAAGTGGCATCAGACTTTTTCTAGTCTTGAGGGGAATCAACCCAAAATGACAAAAATGAACAAAATATGAAAAAGTTGATTTTGAGAATGAAGTACTGAGTCAACAAAATTTCAAGTTTTGTGATAAATGAAAAATATTCAATATATGCAACACCATATTTAAAGAGTTTTCATCCATCACCATTCGTTATAATATGGTTTCCACAAGGCACATAGATTTGATTTGAATAAATATTAGTACCTTTGTTGGTATTTCATAATCATCATCATCACCATCAGATAGAAGTTGAAAGGTCTGATTTTTTCTTTCTAACTCCAACTGTGATTGCTGCTCTGTAGTTAACGATTTCACAGCCTTCTTTTTATGAGGAACCTTTAAAAAAAAATTGGTCAATAAGGTATCCTGATTTGATTAATTCCTGACCATTTTATAGTCTACCTGCTGCTCAAATGGTTGCCAGAAGCTATTTCAAATTATAATGCTTTCTCTAATTTGGCAAAGGAAAGTAAAACCTAGGCGTTCAACTTAGGCTAAGTCTTAGTAGTGGTCAATCTAAGATCAAATATTTATTCAAAAGGAAATGGTTTATGGTCATAGACAACTCACAGACAACTATTTACCTGATGTACCTGATCTTTGAGATCACCTTGTTATTTTATAGTTTGTGTGCGCAACTATGTTATGTTAATAAACAGAATCAGGAATAGTTAAGGCCTTATTCCAAAGTAGGTGACTGACAAAGAAATACTCACTTTATTCCACAGTTCTTTTGTAAAACCGATAATATTATCATCCACTTCTACAGTTCCAGTTTCTTTCAATCGAAAAACAAAGTCATCTGCACTCGATGATTTACCGGCTAAGCCAACAAAGTATTGAGCGATATATTTATCTGATATGCCCAATAAATCAAACAGCTTCTCACTAACCCACTTTTCAACAGACATTGTGATTTGATTCCTCTTATTCTTCAATTTCTGTTAAAAGTCAACAAAATATTGTTTTTCCTGGGCGCAGCCATTTGCACAAAAACGTCTTTGATCGTTTACACAAAAACTGATGACGTTTGTGAAATTCGAGGTTTGTCTAATCACTCAAATATATCATATTGTGAAGAAATATCTGATTGGATAACAAACTCAATTTTAAATCAATTTTAGTGTTTGACCAACCAGATGACTGGAGCACTAAAATCATTAACGGAACAGATGGCCATTATTTTGGACCAATTATTCTTTAGTCTCCCAAATGGGAATTTTGTAGTTAAGCAAATCAGTTCAATGCTCACCGTGCCGTCGAAATTTGATCCATGTGTGTCCAGAATTATCTGTGTTTGAATTTTAAAATGACGACTCGTCATTTTGAGATACTCTGTGATACATGTAACATAGAAAAGACATATATAGAAATAGTGTGTAAAATTCCTTATTTGGGATATTTTTAAAGGTATTATGCGATTTTCGTACATTTCTAGTACTTCTGAGTGAAGACAATTTACATATATTCATGACTAAAATCAAGATGACGCATCGCATCTGTCCCTTTAAGTTAAGTTTTCCAGAATTTGATGCAGGTTACTACATGTCAATTTTAACGAATTTGATTGGTTGAATTATAAGTGGTCCAGCATAATAATTTCGTGAGATCTCGGATGGGAAGTGAAGCCACCTATAGAAAAAAAATATCCCAATTTGCATTTACGTTTAGTTAATTATCCCAAAACTCGACAAATGAACGGTTGATTAAATGGTGCCTATTTTAAAAAAAAATGCCGAAATCTGAATGACCAACACCAAACTTGTTGTTTTATCAAATGAAACATTTTACCAGCCATCCACTTCACTTTAAGACATAGTGGCAAATACTTACTAAATTTTGACATTCATGCTTAACTGTTTTTGAGACCAAGATAACATTACTTTGATATCGTCTTACATAAGGCCTATGTACTTTTCAATGTCAAGGAGCTTGTTTATCGAAATTTCGAAAACAAATTGGTGATTCATGACGGTGACTGACTATGATAATTGTCTTGTAAGTTGTATTCATATTAAATGTAAGTCATATTACAATAAAGTCTACTAGGATATTGTTGAGGATCTGTTAAGGTGAAATATACTGTATCTGTCATTAAGTCATAATGTTTACAGTATGTTTGTTAATGGCTCTGATTGGCTGTATTGTGTGGCGTAAAATCCAATCAAGTCGCTGCATTCTGTGAAACGAAAAAGTTGGCTACTGTAGACAAGGTATAAGACGGAGTTTAAAATACCTAGATCATTGTGAAGATGCACTAAGAAAAGCCCACTTTTGACGCCCGTCTTCCTTTCCTTTAAATCATGGACGATATTTTTCATTCACGGATAACTTAGTAATTTGTCTATTAGCTCGTGAACGTGATAGAGGTAGCAGTTTTGATCCGATTTTTTAAAAAAGCATATTGACTAGATCTCAGATGAGCTTGAATTACACAATATTTGGATAAACGGATTAGTTAGTACACCTGAACTGAGAGAATATGCATATTGGATGATTTATTTTACGTTGTTGTTTTCTTACCGAAATCTCTAGGATAATGCATATTGCTGAATTATGTCGCAATAATACGCGTCCGTCACTAAAACATATAGGGCCTACCTGTATTTCAAACTCATTAAAAAGCACTTAAAGTCAATCCTCAAAAACTCTTCTTAGTAAAACTTAAAGGGACAGATTCGCCATTGTTCCTTGGTCTCAGAGACGGGATGTTAACCAGTAACAATTTATTCTAACGGATGGTGCATATTATTTTGTGAATGGGCAACTTTGAAGTTGAAAGACGCAGCTTTGAAAAAGGAGTAATGACTCCCAAAATCCGTCACCACCAAAATCAAAAATGCGATATACATTTCCCAACCCTATATAGGAATGTATACATTGCCAAAACTTGCTGGTAGCATTGTTAACAAAGTTCAGAGATAGTGGAGACAGTGCATGTCGCTTGCCGTCTTCTAGAATCACATGTGGTGTGGTGACTATAAGAGATTTCCGCCATAGGCTTATAGCATCTTCACAATGTCAACCTATTACAAACTTCGTACTAATACTTTGACTACAATAGCCACCTTTCTTGTATCATGGAAGTTTGTAAATTAAGCGTTTGCCAACAAACTAACAATTTTGATTGATTATTGAAAAATAAACACATGAATACTCGTTTTGTTTATTGAAGCATTACCTTGTCACACATCATAGAAGAGTTTAACTGTTCTAGATGGAACAGAAGGGTCCTATCAATGCCTAGTATTTCTTTTAAAGGGATTGGTTTCCAAAACTTTTTATGTGCACCGCGGACTCTGCATGAAGGTATCGATTTGAACCATATAACTATATTTGCAAATACAAACCGTTATTGGTTCCGATACTCCGATATAAAAATGCAAAAATCATTTTTTTGAAGATGAAACAGTAATATATGAGAATCCGAACACTTTTTCTATTTCAAAACAGACCCTTACAAAACATTGTATATTTCCATTGGAGACAGATAATACTAGACTCTGTCCGTCATTGTAATATTTCAAAATATGCCGGTATGGAGAAAACACATGACCTATTTACACTCCCTATAGTTCGAAAAGCTACCCAATTGCGCAATAAAATCAAAAAGTATCCCTTACAGTCCCCCTTTCCTAGAAAATGATGTAATGCGATCTAACCCGGATATGTTTGGTATATAAAACTCAGTAAATCGGTGAAATTAAATACAACAAACGATTATACAGCGAGATGAAGAATTTCTACTGTGCAGTGTTCGTACTAATTTTAGGTAAGGATCGCATAACAGTTCTAAATATTCGTCATATTTTACACAAAAATTGATTAGTTTCAAATAGACAACAGGAATATTTGTAAAGTATTCAATTTAAATTTAGAAAACGAGTTTAATTCAAACTTTAAGAAATATCGGAAAAAGTATTTTTTCCTATACATATTATGAATTGTTTAATTGATATAAAATATTAAATATAGTTCAGTGGCTTAGAGAGAAATCACTTTCTACTAAAATTTGGATCTTTCTTCTGATATTACTTAATATGTAAACAAAATATTGGTAAACATCCATCCTTCACAATTTTATGGCATCGGGTCTTTGCCCTTCAGGTGTCCACCACTGCCCAATACATCAATTGTAGAGCGATATAGAAATACCACTGTTAAAATAGTGCTCAATACATCAATTGTAGAACGATATAGAAATACCACTGTTAAAATAGTGTTCAATACATCAATTGTAGAGCGATATAGAAATACCACTGTTAAAATAGTGCTCAATACATCAATTGTAGAGTGATATAGAAATACGACTGTTAAAATAGTGTTCAATACATCTATTGTAGAGCTATATACAAATGCCACTGTTAAAATATTGTTCAATACATTGATTGCAGAGTGATATAGAAATACTACTGTTCTGTGCGATATGAATTTTCAATTTATAGTAACTATTGAAATATATTTTATTATAGAATGTTCGTCGATATATACATTACCAACGGTAACGCCCCAAACAGCACCACAGTCAGGTATGTTTTCATCCCTTTTTTTATTTAATAGTAATTCTAAACAGCATATTTGAGTGTGTCAGACACCTTCCATCTGCAACTTTGCTTTTTCAAATACAGCCATGTGACCTATTCGACATGTGATTGAATATATCTTGTGGATAAATTACCGTGATCGAATTTCCTATTTGCAAAATTACCGTGACCAATTTACCGTGTGACAAAATTACCCTGTGATTTAGCTAGTGGCCAAAATACCCTGTGGCTAAATTACTGTGACCAAATTACCTTCGACGGAATTACTGTGGCCAAATTACTTTGCGACGGAATTACTGTGTCCAAAAAACCTGGAGATGGAATTACTGTGACCAAAATACTGTCATCAAATTACCTTGTGAGCACTTTAATCCATGCAGTATATTTTTACATTATTTAATTTATATAATTTGTAACCAATTTCAGGCGGCTGTGACGTACAGTCTATAACCCAATGTCTAATAGCTATGGGAGGAACTGTTTCAGACGTATTTGCTTCCCTGCATTCCAGCCCCGAGAATTTTAAATCAATGTGTCGGTAAGTTTAATTATCAAAATTATTATCAATGTTCTTATTGATGATACAATAACAAAACATTTTCAGTGATAAATTAGAGCTCAATACATCAATTGTAGAGCTATATAGAAATGCCACTGTTAAAATAGTACTCAATACATCAATTGTAGAGTGATATAGAAATACCACTGTTAAAATAGTGCTCAATACATCAATTGTAGAGTGATATAGAAATACCACTGTTAAAATAGTGCTCAATACATCAATTGTAGAGCTATATAGAAATACCACTGTTAAAATAGTACTCAATACATCAATTGTAGAGCGATATAGAAATATCACTGTTAAAATAGTACCCAATACATCAATTGTAGAGTGATATAGAAATACCACTGTTAAAATAGTGCTCAATACATCAATTGTAGAGCTATATAGAAATACCACTGTTAAAATAGTACACAATACATCAATTGTAGAGCGATATAGAAATACCACTGTTAACATAGTGCTCAATACATCAATTGTAGAGTGATATAGAAATACTACTGTTAAAATAGTGCTCAATACATCAATTGTAGAGCGATATAGAAATACCACTGTTAAAATAGTACACAATACATCAATTGTAGAGCGATATAGAAATACCACTGTTAAAATAGTGTTCAATACATCAATTGTAGAGTGATATAGAAATACTACTGTTAAAATAGTGCTCAATACATCAATTGTAGAGCGATATAGAAATACCACTGTTAAAATAGTACACAATACATCAATTGTAGAGCGATATAGAAATACCACTGTTAAAATAGTGCTAAATACATCAATTGTAGAGCGATATAGAAATATCACTGTTAAAATAGTGCCCAATACATCAATTGTAGAGTGATATAGAAATACCACTGTTAAAATAGTGCTCAATACATCAATTGTAGAGTGATATAGAAATACCACTGTTAAAATAGTGCCCAATACATCAATTGTAGAGTGATATAGAAATACCACTGTTAAAATAGTGCTCAATACATCAATTGTAGAGTGATATAGAAATACCACTGTTAAAATAGTGCTCAATACATCAATTATAGAGTGATATAGAAATACAGATCTGTTGGAACCTGAGGAGTTTCATACTTCAGTGAAATTGATTTTTACCATTATTGTCATCAAAACTCCTCTTGAACTATTCTGAATAATGATGTACCTGTTTTCTAGATCCTACGATACTGCTAAAGTGTGTATGTCTCCCTATTTGACTGGAGGACGATGTTCTGGTGCAGAAGCCATTGGAGTAAATAGCGTGATCACTGGATATGACTATATGTGCTCTGATCGTGGTCAACAAAGTGAGTTACTGATTATTCAATTTTAAACCAAAGTTATGAAGGTATTGTGAGGGAATGGATACACCAAGTGGCGGTGTAAGTGGGCGGGGGGGGGGGGGGGGGGGGGAAATATATTAAATTGCTGAAAGGCTAAC
>NW_008710694.1:1102369-1110741 GCF_000327385.1 Lottia gigantea
GGGGGGGGGCTGTAACCCCCCCCCCCTCCTTTGGCTCTGCCACTGGATACACATGCACAATGTACATCGAATGGATTTCGTGTTTCGTTTTGCGGTTCAGATTGTTAGTACTTGTTTTTCAATATTTTGTTTCATAAGAGTTCTGGTTCTGTGTTGTTTTTACATAGTTTAGTTATAAGATATAATGATGAATGGAAATGCTTACTGTAATATTTTGTGTTTTAGCTATAGAACTGTTTGGTACGTGTTTCGGTAACCCTAGTGCGATATCTGGTTTACAGCAATGCAGTTTAGACATAGTGAAACATCTTGATGACAACAATTTGTGCGCGTAAGTTTTCCTTATCATTTCGTCATGACCATGTCACCATTATCTAATGACTCAATGCTTCTAGTTCAAGTATATATTGATTGTTGAAAGTAAACCACAATGTCCGACTAATATTAACCTAAGAAAAATTTTGATGTTTGTGCCTGTGCTTCCGAGAGTCGGCTCAGCGTCGGACTTCACCCCCTATACGTAGCCCCAACTATCAACACTGTGTTGCGTCTATCCACATAAAATGCGAAACTGGTTTTATGACCTGCTTTTCTCACTAGACTATAGAAAACCTCCCCCAAATAATATATCTACACATATAAGTATAGTAGCTATCATCGTATCACGAATACGAGTTTTGACTTGGTCTTATTAAGAAGTATGACGAATGGTTGTGTGGTTTGGACACGATGAGTAACTATAAAATCCTGACGGTTTCCATCCTTTATGAAGGATATAAAAACTGTACTCAAAGGGACATGCTCGCCATCCGTTTGACCCATCGTACCTTAGTGTCAGAAAAAGGCTGAGCTAAACAGTTCACAGTACACAGCTCTGCATCGAAATTTGTTCCTTCAAATCCATATGTGTCTGAAATTATCCGCGTTTAAAATGACGACTCGTCTTTTCTTTAGACTCTGATATAATGAATAGATATAGACAGTGAAATTCTTAGTTTTTTAATTATTGAGGTATTTTTTGAGGAATTGTGCGATTTTCGAACATTTCTAGTACTTCTGAAGACTAGATATATCCAAGACCCTAATCAACCCTGAAAATAACGAATCTGTCCCTTTAATTTATCTTAACTTATCCCATTGTCAAATGTATGTTATTGTCAGAGTACAAATTAAGGAGTGTAGACTTAAAGACACTTTTATACACGATTTATTGACTCATAATTTGTTTACGCTCCTGCATCACAATATAGTCCACGTAATGATTTGTCATTGTCAATGGAATTTTTATTTGATCTAATTTTGAATATTATAAAACGTACTATGTTCAAAGTTTTGACAATTTTTCTGGAAAATCCATTCTTCAGCACCCTTTTGACAAATAGTAAATATTTCCTTGACAATAGGGACATGGGTAAAACAGAATAATGTATGTATAAATTAGAAGGATATATAGTCGAGATATCTTTAGCCGATACAAATAATTTTCTGTGTCACTTTTAAATGTGACATTTCGACATTTGGTTTGTCTATATTTATTAAAATGGACGCAACAAAAATTTAAACAACTAATCACTATTGATGAAATATTGTGTTCGAACGTCTGAAACTTTTAAATTGATAAACTATTCATTCCATTATACCTTTAAGACACTTCCTAATATTATCATTGCTTTATAAAGTCTAGAGAATCCGAGTCGAAACGTTGCTGAAATAAAAATCAGTTATTGTACTCTATAAGAATTTATTTTATCTATATTAATTCTATATTGTAGGATGCCGCAGTTTTATTTACAATGTTCCGTGAACGTAAGTCAGATGTACTGTAATGATAAAGTTAGTCGTGCGGTGGTAGAAATGGTTCTTACATTGTTCCAACCTTTTACAGATCATTATAACTGTAATTATAGCACACCAGGTAAGGAACCACCTACAATGACCCGACGATATTTTTTTAGGAGGGATATCGCATGTGCTTTTGAAAAACAACTAGATATGTATTTATGAGATTGAATTCAATTCTCTGCATACTATAATATATATACATTAGCAGTATCGTATAGTATAGGCTACCCCATGTTATCCATATTACTCTAAACAACAAAATAAGATAATAAAACCAAGTTATTTGCTCATTTCAGTCTCAACCAGTACCCGCACAACACCATCTTGGATCACATTTGACGCCAAGACTGACTATCCGGTACCAGTAACCAGCAGACCATCAGGTCTGTATCTTATAACTTATATTTGATCTTACTTAAAATCGTATGGCGTTTCTCGTCTTCATCAGCAATTAGGTGCAGAAAAGTTTAACTCCATTCATTTCATTTCGTTTACTCAGTGATATTTCTTTAGGCGACATTAGCTAAATTAAATACCTACCCGATTCATGGTGACGGGACCAAGTAGGGGTAACAGATTGTCAAGTGGTGAGGTATTAATAAGTTGGGTAGGGTGTGGAACGATTTGGATGTATACTAGTGCTGGCACGATATATCGGTGGATCGATAAGCGTATCATATCGCGACGTCACGTATCGATACTTGGCGATACCTTTATTCCATAAAAAGTGGAGATTTTTATAACTTGGTTCTATCAAGTATATTACCAAATATCAACATTATAAAGTTATGAATTAATATATGATATATAGAAACTTCGAAGATAAAATGTTAATTTGTACTCCATTACCCCATATCGCGACATGTATTGTATCGTGACTCTTGTATCGCGATACGTATCGTATCGTGGCATTAACGATACCCATCACTAATGTATACATACAATTTAGGATATTAATAAGTCTGTGAACTTTTGTTATGAATATCAAAATAAAATGTCTTGGTTCCAGTTTATTTGTGCTATCATTTCTAAAATTTCGAAATTAACATTTTTTTTCCAGCCTGTTCAATAAGTACTATTGGACAATGTTTATCTGTTCTAACGTCAGGTAATGCTCTATTACCATGGCAACGTGGTCAATCTGGAAATATAAGCGATATTGACCTTGATCTAGCTTGTATTGCGTACGATTCGATAAAAAATTGTTATAAAAAAGCTGTAAATGCCTGCTCACCAATCGAAACCATTCAGTTTGATTTGTTAGTCTCTTTGTATGAGTATGTTTGTACACCAAGTGGAAAACAACGTAAGTTATGCTAAATTTTCTTTGTGGCTTTTGTGACTGTAATGTACAATCCAATCTACGTATAAAGGGACAATATGGTCAGATGTAAATAGACTATTAACTTATCTTACGGTTCCTAGTCTGGGTTTATGTTTTAGAGGGGTATGTAAATTAAGTAAGACCAAAACGAGAAAAATGGGATCAGTGATGTTGAAAATCAAACAAGATTTTGCCAAAAGATGTGAATAAGGTTGCTGTATATAACAGCATATAACGAGAATGCAACATATTTGATTCAACCATAGACTACGTATTGGACTAACAATATATAATGCGGGATCAATTATTATCTATATTTTTGTATCTTTCAGAATTTCGATCATTGTATCAATGTTTTAGTAATAAAGAAGCTATAACCAAAATGACACAATGTTCAAATATGACTGGCCTCGACCTATCTGATTCCTGCAGGTCAGTGTGTTCAGTATTTTATATATAGTCTAGAATAGTCGTTGTATTCAGTTAATCATTCATTTAATCATTAATTTATCTTAAATTGTAGGTTACGTGGGGTGTTTTGTTCTTTTTTTTTAAAATGATTCATTTTTTTTATAATATTTTCACACATGTTTATAAATTGTTGTATGTTATTTTTGAAGTACATGTATACAAAAACATAAATCGCAAAATTCTCCATTTTCTCAAATTGCTTTACAATTTTCACCTTACAATTTCTCTAATTTTTATACTCGGTTCTATATTTTTTTGTCAGTGTCCCTAACCATTTTATCAGCTGTTCGGCCAAAGTATCCAGAGATTACTGTAATTCTACTCAAGCTCTACCAGCTATAATCAGAGCTTCCTTCAAACCATATCAAACTGCACTCAAGTGTGATCTGAGTCCTGATGATGGTGATACACCTCAAACATCAAAACCACGATGTAAGTGTAACTTTTATCTTTGACCGAACCAGAACAAAGAGTATGAAGTAAAATTCCATTCGAACTATTTCATATCAAGCCCTACAACCGTATTCACCCTTGCAGACACCATACTAGAGCCCGCTAAGATCCGAAACGAGAGTCGAAGTGATCGAATGCTCCCGCCCCCTCTCGTCATTGAAATCCTGGCTATACCACTGTTGGCTGTTAATCTCATACATATATCTCTTTGAGCCGACAAGGATGTGGCACTCCCAATATGTTACCATCCCATCTTAAAGAGGCTCTTAATACCTGGTGACATTATAATCATCAAGTAGATGTATTCACCCTTGCAGACACTTACTTTTCTAAAAAAATATGTTAATTGTCTTGGAGAAGACCGTTCTTAAAACTCAAATGATTTAATTATTTTGACCTTTTTCAGTATGTTCCACGTTGGCTTTGAATAAATGCCTACGAAAAGTGACAGCCTTTGCTATATTACCATGGCAAACGGGTGCATCAAGAAGTGTAAGAGATGTAGATCTTGGTGCAGCTTGTACAGCATTAGAATCAGTAACTGACTGTTATAATAAAAAATCGAGTTATTGTGATGCCAAGTTTTCATTTGATACTGATCTATTGATGTCAATGTATACTTACGTTTGTTCGCCTGAAGGTCGAAAAAGTAAGTTTTTGCAGTTCATGCATAGTGCAACCTTATTATTATCCTATCTTATCTTATCTTATTAGATTTCGGGCAAGGGAGGGTTTGATTTTAACAAATGCGCAGACCTCCGCCTAGGGCCGAACTTCATTTAGAAATTTGAACACGCGGTCTAGAACTGTTTGGTATTTTTCTTCTGTTCTGATTTAGATGAATTTTCTAATTTCATTTGTCCCCATTGTAGTCTTACTAGTTTTCTACAACATTCCAGTGGTCCGTTCTGATGACGTTTTTTTATGTAAAATCAAATAGAACTCGTTTCTATCCTGATATTTCGTATAATATAGTATCGATATCTTTTAGAATTTAACTACCACGTTTCTGTAAGCATGTCCATTCTGCCCTTCATATTCAGCTTCTCCAAAAAACTACCGTGTTTAGAAGTCATCCTATCTGTAATATCCAGGAAAGCCCAGCATCGGAAGTTTTTATCATCAAGTATATGGATGTGTTTTTTGTTTTGTTAGTTTTCGAATACTTGATGTTAGTTTAAAGCGTTATTTTTTTTCATAGATTACCAGGTGTTACGACAGTGTTTCAATGATCAGGAGGCTTTATCCTTCATGTCTAAATGTGGTGATGTTTCTGGTGTTGATCTTTCAAAATATTGCAAGTAAGTTCAACTATTATATCTGAATGAAAAAGAGGCTATTCGAATTGTCATTCTTTGAGTGAAAAAGCACCAGTTGATGTTGGCGTTTAATCGTGCTGCTGTTAAATTATTGACTTTTTGCAAATGATAACAACGTGAACTCATTTGATGTCCATCAATAATATGGAAACACATTTTAATATCGCCATATAAGTGTAATAAGTACGACCAAAATAGTTATCTCATCTCATCAAGTTAACTTTAAAAAATCCAGATTTTAAGAAATACAGTAATCTGATTGGTTAACAAAACGTAATTTGAAATTAATTTTAGTGATTAGCCAATCATATGACTGGAACGCTAAAATCATTTTAAATTAAGTTTCACGAATAAGGATCTGAATAAGGCTACAGTTGGAAGCTCACCGAAACATTAATGATAAATATTACAAGAGGTCTGGTGATATACTCCACTGTCCACACCGACAAAATACTAATATTCCTGTAAGAGTATTTCAATATGTTTGTTTTTCAGTGTTCCTAAACATTTTATAAAATGTGCCAATGAAACTTCAAGAAAATTCTGCAATTCTACACCTGCCTTGACTGAAATTGTTAAAGCATCATTCAAACCATCCGAAACAACTTTTAACTGTGATCTATCCGACACGGATACTAATGATGGTAATAATTCGAACCCTACACATACCGGTAACTTCTTAATCATAACAGCTTTAATGTTGGTGGCAGCACTTTTCTTATAGAACTATTCACCATTTTATATTATTTCCTTTCTTAATGTTCATGTTTTAGTATAATTTTTAAGAAGCCAGTGTCGTTCAATCGAGACTTGCAGGACAAATACTCAGTCGCATCAGACCGATGTTATCAGTGAGAGTTTCGCTTATAACCCATCTTCACAGTGTCAAGGTATTACGAACTACGTCTGATACCTTGACGTCATTAGATACTTTTCTTGTTTCACTAAATATTTCTTTAATGCATTTATTTGATTGGATTGTACGTTTGCGAATACAGTTTATCAGAGTCCTCGACAGAAAACAATGAACATTCGCTAGTGCACAATCCAATCAAATCGCTACAAATCTTTAATCTTCCGTATAAAAGAAAAGTTAATAATGACGCCAAGGTATTAGACTTTTTCGTAATGTCTTGGCATTGTGGATATGTCAAAGTATCTGTCAGTATTATATTATGGTGGATGTGAGTTAAATAGTATTAGATGATAATAATGGTGTGAGTGTCGTATAAAAGATATAATAATTATGTTATTCTATTATATTAAGTAGAATGGCACGAGTGTGAACTTTCCATGAAATATATATTTTACTTTTTCAATGTGCCTTTTTTTCACTTAACTTACTTTATGCAAATGATGTGAATGCTATTAGACATGATACATGTTATCATTAGTAAAATGGTGCAAGTGATAACTTTTTATGAAATATGTATAGATTTACTCTTATTTATACTTTTGTATAATGTATATGAATGTGTGAGTGTATTTCAAGAATATGTAAAATAGACATTATTGAAGTGAAGACCGAATTAACGCCTTTTGAGCTTAAAGCTTATTAAATGCCTAGTTATAATTTATAATTTGAATCTAACCAAAGCAAATATAATGCTCTTGTCATATTTTTGTGTATACTGCAATTTTATTTTTTTCAAACTATATGTAAATATTTTTGATGTATAGTCTACTATTCAATTCTATTTATTTTGTAATTTTTTTTATTCATGATTAAATATATGTTTTATAAAAAAAATTGTTATTTACAGGCTGCCGTGGAAATTGTCAGAGCGTTTTTGATTATTATATCAATTTGTTGGAAAAGAGATCTAAGTCTATGAATTTCAGCTTTGCCGAATTTACAAATGCATGCATGTAAGTTTGGCAATTTTAAAAAATTCACTCTCTGTTTGGAGATCAGGCCCGTAGCTACAGGGGCGAAAGGGGGGTGGGGTGCATGGGTCCCATGGGTCACCATTCGGTCCCAAAAAGGGCTAATTCATATCCTGATTTAATGGAGGTCGAAAAAGAAAATCAATATTGAAACGAAAGCTATTCCATTAAACATTCAACTCACTCGACATATTAACTCTGTACTGCTAACATTATCCTCCATTCTATTAAACTATCAACTCACTCGACATATTAACTCTGTACTGCTAACATTATCCTCCATTCTATTAAACTATCAACTCACTCGACATATTAACTCTGTACTGCTAACATTATCCTCCATTCTATTAAACTATCAACTCACTCGACATATTAACTCTGTACTGCTAACATTATCCTCCATTCTATTAAACTATCAACTCACTCGACATATTAACTCTGTACTGCTAACATTATCCTCCATTCTATTAAACTATCAACTCACTCGACATATTAACTCTGTACTGCTAACATTATCCTCCATTCTATTAAACTATCAACTCACTCGACATATTAACTCTGTACTGCTAACATTATCCTCCATTCTATTAAACTATCAACTCACTCGACATATTAACTCTGTACTGCTAACATTATCCTCCATTCTATTATACTATCAACTCACTCGACATATTAACTCTGTACTGCTAACATTATCCTCCATTCTATTAAACTATCAACTCACTCGACATATTAACTCTGTACTGATAACATTATCCTCCATTCCATTAAACTATCAACTCACTCGACATATTAACTCTGTACTGCTAACATTATCCTCGATTCTATTAAACTATCAACTCACTCGACATATTAACTCTGTACTGCTAACATTATCCTCCATTCTATTAAACTATCAACTCACTCGACATATTAACTCTGTACTGCTAACATTATCCTCCATTCTATTAAACTATCAACTCACTCGACATATTAACTCTGTACTGCTAACATTATCCTCCATTCTATTAAACAATAAACTCACTAGACATATTATCTCTGTACTGCTAACATTACCCTCCATTCTATAAACTATC
>NW_008710694.1:1112106-1118531 GCF_000327385.1 Lottia gigantea
AACTATCAACTCACTCGACATATTATCTCTGTACTGCTAACATTATCCTCCATTCTATTAAACTATCAACTCACTCGACATATTAACTCTGTACTGCTAACATTATCCTCCATTCTATTAAACTATCAACTCACTCGACATATTAACTCTGTACTGCTAACATTATCCTTCATTCTATTATACTATCAACTCACTCGACATATTAACTCTGTACTGCTAACATTATCCTCCATTCTATTATACTATCAACTCACTCGACATATTAACTCTGTACTGCTAACATTATCCTTCATTCTATTATACTATCAACTCACTCGACATATTAACTCTGTACTGCTAACATTATCCTCCATTCTATTATACTATCAACTCACTCGACATATTAACTCTGTACTGATAACATTATCCTCCATTCCATTAAACTATCAACTCACTCGACATATTAACTCTGTACTGCTAACATTATCCTCGATTCTATTAAACTATCAACTCACTCGACATATTAACTCTGTACTGCTAACATTATCCTCCATTCTATTATACTATCAACTCACTCGACATATTAACTCTGTACTGCTAACATTATCCTCCATTCTATTAAACTATCAACTCACTCGACATATTAACTCTGTACTGCTAACATTATCCTCCATTCTATTAAACAATAAACTCACTCGACATATTATCTCTGTACTGCTAACATTACCCTCCATTCTATTAAACTATCAACTCACTCGACATATTAACTCTGTACTGCTAACATTATCCTCGATTCTATTAAACTATCAACTCACTCGACATATTAACTCTGTACTGCTAACATTATCCTCCATTCTATTAAACTATCAACTCACTCGACATATTAACTCTGTACTGCTAACATTATCCCCCATTCCATTAAACTATCAACTCACTCGACATATTATCTCTGGACTGATTACATTATCCTCCATTCCATTAAACTATCAACTCACTCGACATATTAACTCTGTACTGCTAACATTATCCTTCATTCTATTAAACTATCAACTCACTCGACATATTATCTCTGTACTGCTAACATTATCCTCCATTCTATTAAACTATCAACTCACTCGACATATTAACTCTGTACTGCTAACATTATCCTCCATTCCATTAAACAATCTGCTCGCTCGACATATTAACTCTGTACTGCTTTCATTATCTTCGATTCTATTAAACTATCTGCGCACTCGAATATTATCTTTGCATTCCTTGCATTATGCTCTAATCCATATACTATTTTGCGTACTCGATAAATAATATCTCTGCCCTGGTATCTCTACAAATCTAATAAAATGAAATGGAATTTTACGTCTTAATTTTCTGCATCCATATTGTTCCCTTTAATGACTATATAATGGCTGAAAAGTCCGTCTTGTTAATCTGTGCTGTTTACATATATCCACTACATTGGTACATTTCAAATGAAATGATTGGGCAAATGAAAACGTTTGATATTGTATCTTTATTGATTGTTGGAAAAAGATTCCTGTATAATTTTGTTCTATTGCAGGGACTTTAATCGATTCTCGCACTGTTTCTCAGCATTTGAAGCAAATTGTACACGTAAAGAATCCAATTACCAATTTGCTGTAAGAAACCTGTTTACGTATACTTGCAATAACTATCACGGTATGTTCCCTGTGATCTATATACGATCAACATTTGTCAAAGTACAAAATAGCTTGCACAACAAGGTTACATACGCCCTCGACAGAAATCAAGAAATGACATTAAAACTGGTTTACTTTGGACTTGACCTAGATCCCAACAAATAACCAAGAGTAGGCAAATTCTCTCAAATATTTTATCCCCGAACATGCCCGAGTTCAGACCAATCTACATGAGAATAAAATCATTAATAACTACATTCAATACCACTTTCACTGTAATAATGTGCGAAACATATTTTGCATTGGGCACTATTTTAACACTTGTATTTTTATATTGCTCTACTATTGATGTATTGAGCACTATTTAAACACTTGTATTTCTATATTGCCCTACAATTGATGTATTGAGCACTATTTTAACAGTAACTATTTCTATACCGCTCTGCTTTCTATACCGCTTTGCAATTGATGTATTGAGCACTATTCTAACAGCGGTAATTCTATATCGCTCTACAATTGATGTATTGAGCACTATTTTTAACAGTAAATATTTCTATATCGCTCTACAATTGATGTATTGAGAACTATTTTAACAGTGATATTTCTATATCACTCTGCAATTGATGTATTGAGAACTATTTTAACAGTGGTATTTATATATCACTCTGCAATTGATGTATTGAGCACTATTTTAACAGTGGTATTTCTATATCACTCTGCAATTGATGTATTGAGAACTATTTTAACAGTGGTATTTCTATATCACTCTGCAATTGATGTATTGAGAACTATTTTAACAGTGATATTTCTATATCACTCTGCAATTGATGTATTGAGAACTATTTTAACAGTGGTATTTATATATTACTCTGCAATTGATGTATTGAGCACTATTTTTAAAAGTAAATATTTCTATATCGCTCTAATGTATTGAAAACTATTTTAACATTGTTAATATATTATTGTATTATACTATACATTTACAGAGATAAACGATAGGAGTAGGACCGACTGTTATCATAGTAATGACATGAACTCCAGATTGTACGTTAACCTTAGAAGATTATTATCTTCAGGATGCAGGTAATTGCACCACATATATATATGAAATTTTATGGTCGTTATGGAGAACTCCTTGATAAATACAATGAATCTGCTTCTGGCTGGTTTGTTTGATTATTTTATTCACATGATTTTGACCATAGTCGTGGCGGCGACTGTCGCGCTCGAAGCAGATCGCACTTACTCTTTTCGAAATACCTGAATGTACTTCTCTTTGGAGAAGTCCACTAGTAGAAGATATGAGTATCTGACAGCGCTGCACAAAAACTTTCTCTGAAAACGGTCATTATTATGAGTTCTTAAACGATTCGGTATATATCTAAAGTTTGACTCCTTCAACATATAGTGTTAGGGTGTATTGAGACGAGTCTCAATGAAAACACTGGCCTAGGTCACAGAGCCCGTAGCTTTAGGGTGGAATCGCCTCTAAACCATCAAGTCTGGCTATGGGCCTGATTAACGAAAAGAATACACTGGACCAACAAGCTTATGCGGATGTTTTACTCTTTTCAGACGCCCTTCAAATATCCCGAATTATTACATAACCAGTAAATGCGATGCTGTATCACACATATTACAAGATACTGTCTTAAAACTTTACGGCGATGTCCTATATTTTCAAAAGGGTTGCGATTTTGAGCCCGAGGTAGAACCAGAAGTAGAACCCGAGGTAGAACCTGAAGTAACACCAGGAGTAGAACCTGAAGTAACACCAGGAGTAGAACCTGAAGTAACACCAGGAGTAGAACCTGAAGTAACACCAGGAGTAGAACCTGAAGTAACACCAGGAGTAGAACCCGAGGTAGAACCTGAAGTAACACCAGGAGTAGAACCCGAGGTAGAACCTGAAGTAACACCAGGAGTAGAACCTGAAGTAACACCAGGAGTAGAACCCGAGGTAGAACCTGAAGTAACACCTGAAGTAGAACCCGAGGTAGAACCTGAAGTAACACCAGGAGTAGAACCTGAAGTAACACCAGGAGTAGAACCTGAAGTAACACCAGGAGTAGAACCTGAAGTAACACCAGGAGTAGGATCCGAAGTAACACCAGGAGTAGGATCCGAAGTAACACCTGAAGGGTCGAACTTCCCAATCAAATGTTATGATTGTAATAGTGGATCGCTTTCATATAGAAATGAAAACTGTCCAACCAATGGTCTGATTGATGAATCTAAAAGCAGCGTGGTTTCCTGCCAAGGTCATTGTTTTTCAAGACTTGATAGATGGCAATCGGGAGGTAACAATTAGTTTTGTTATATACATATATGTAATCGAATATATAAACACACACTAGGTAGCCTGAGTTACTCCGCGATCAAACTATTTTATTCCTATTAGGCCTACCTACCAACAACGGCAGCAGAACGTTGGATTTGGGGGAGGGGGTTGGCACTTCAAAACCTCTTATTGATAATTAATGGAGTGAAGCCGCCATTGTTTTCTACAACCATAGATGCCAGGCCGTAGATACTAGGGGCAAGATGAGTGGGGGGGGGGGGGGGGGGGGGGGGGTGTAGGCGGCGTAGTGCCATTACCGCAACTAAACACCATTGCCCCTCTGAATTTAATTGCCCGTACGAACAATCATATCTGGCTACGGGCCTGGTCCATGCGCCGTTGTTAAGCAATTAGTTAAGTTCAAATCTTGCAAAATCAAATCCTTTGTCACGGGCTGTCATGTGTTCGAAGCTTTGAATGTAGACAGATGAGTTGGTCTGTTGGCTTGCTGTCAAACGTCTTGCCTTTTTTTGTGACTTTTTTCTGAGCCATATAACTATCATAATATATATTTTTCAGTTGTATATAGAGGTTGCAGTTCCTGGATGTGGTTACCAGAATTTCAAACGAATCCAAACAATGGTTGTAGACGTATCAATGGTGTTCTCTGGTGTTTCTGTGATACAGATAATTGTAACACTATTTCAATGGAGATTGGCAACTAAGACTTCCACCATCTTCAACACAATTATCAAGCTAATCCCTTGATATCATTAACCATTTTTCTTGTATCAAAGGAATAAATAAATGCAACAATTTGATTGTAAGCATGCGAATACAGCCTACCAAAGCCCTCGTGGGAAAGACTATAAATAATATGACTGCACGTGTATTCGATGGCATACAATCCAATCAAACCGATGTATTTACAAACGTTCGTAATACAAGAAAAGTGGCTAATAATGTCAAGCTGTTAGACGGAGTTCGTAATAGTTTGACATTGTGGACATCATCAAAATGAACAGCTGCTTTTGACTCATTTCTGGTCCTTCAAATTCTGTTACACACGTATTTTCTATTTCCAAATGTAAACAATTCATTTAAATCACTTTAAAAATAATGATACGTGAGATTACCAATTTATATTCGTGGGATACTGGTTATAACTTATATTGTCTCACAGTTTGCTAGCAATCAAACCCTTATAGTCATGAATTACTAATGTGCATATATCGCGTTTACTCGAGTATAATACGCAGCTTAAGATAATACGCATCTTCTGCTTTTAAATTTGTGTTTTGGATGAAATCCGATTCAGCTAATAATGTGATAAATTGTGATATGATATAGTATTTTATAATTAATACAAATGTATGTTATATTTACACCATTTTGTGTTCACATCCTATATATTTTTTAATACATCTTATCTCATATTTTATTTTTGTATGAATTTTATGTCATATTCTCAAAGTTCAATGTCTCACAAATATTTAACATTGATTTTGTAATTGTTTATATTCCTGATTAAAGCATTCAAAAATGTTAATGTTTTTTATAATATATGCTACTTTTTCCCGGCCTAATAACACAATCAGTGCACAAAATACTCATATATAACAGGATTAGTCAACATGACATTGACAGGATCTAATGCAGTGGTTTTCAAACTGTGGGTATAGTTATGAGATTTTATTGAAGGTAATAAGGTGCTTTGTCGTCTATACTATTAAATTTTTGGAAAAAAATTATTCTCTCAAGAGCCCTTTTTGACTGTTTTTGCTAGCATACTATCCAATCAAATCATCGCACTTCAGTGATACAAAATAGACGGCAATTGCAGTCAAGGTATTCTTAATATCTTGACATTGTGAAGATGAGCCAACAGTGGAGACAGACGCAATGTTCTACCTGAGCAATCATAAAAGCTTAATGGTCGTCAAAACCTAAAGTTTGCATTTATTTATTGCTGTTTGTGGTATGACTGGCAAGTGGAAGCACAAAGATTGTCAAAAATATTGGGCGTTTCTCTACTGGTGTAGTATACAATAAATATGAGGGTATGAAAAAGTAATCATCTATAGGCATCTTCTCTTTTATTATACCAATAACATTTCTCAAATATCATTTGAATTCAGTGGTGACGCCACTTGGGGTACGGGTGGGGCATTTGCCCCTTAGAAAATTGCACCCCCACATTTTTATAACAAATTCAAAAATATGAATTTTGTATGTTTTTGTCACAAATTATGTGTCAGTTTGTACTGATTCAATTCAATTTTTCAAAATTCTTCTTAGGAAAACCCTCTTAGACACTCCACAAAAGGCTTTCGACTATGACATTCCTGCATTTTGAATTCAGCCTGGACAGTTGTCCCCCCATTGAGTCAGTCTGGCACGTATATGTACCCAAAGACTCGATAGGAGAGCGCCACCACTCTTACAATCTTATCAATCATCTTCCTCTTGTACCAACCCACCAAATACTTCTGTTGGTATAGATTGTT
>NW_008710694.1:1118777-1205047 GCF_000327385.1 Lottia gigantea
ACAGACAAACTAGAAGCATCTTTCTTTTCTCTGATTATACTAATCAAAACTGGCTACAGTAATCATGCAGTGTCAATGAAGTAAACTTTGCCATGTCCATATCATTTGACTGTCGAGGGATAATCTGCACAGTCCGTGGCATGCATTGGACTTGGTTAATTGTTCTAACGGAGACACTTCTTCCATGTCAGTCCCAGTGATCTGTATCATTAACAGGTGAAACTGGGTTAAAAAATCTGAAGGTCTTATCCCCACCCCAATTTTGCCAAAACAGTACTATGATGAGCCTCCGATTATCAATTATCAATTAACTGCACCGCCTGTAGGACACAGGGCCTTGGTTTATAGTCCGATCCAATATGGAATGAGTAAGACCACAGATTTTGGCAGCCATTTTAGAAAATTTACCTTCAATCTCAGCCTCATCATCACTTTCAAACTCATCAATATCAATCTCTTCAGGATTGTTAGTTTTAGTCAGTTCTCCCAATTCTTCTGTTGTAGTGGAACTTCTACAATTTCAATAAACAAAAACATACATAGCAAATAAAGACTATTAAATTGTTTATGATGTTTTAGTATTGCTCTTGACAAAATACCAATTTGTTTTCCTAAAAAACACTGTTGACTGATTATATACCACAAATACTGTCCTCTTTTAACACTAAAGTTATGAGATACTAATACATTGAACAGAACTTCTAAACACATTCGTCTAC
This sequence comes from Lottia gigantea, assembly GCF_000327385.1. Taxonomy (NCBI): domain Eukaryota; kingdom Metazoa; phylum Mollusca; class Gastropoda; family Lottiidae; genus Lottia; species Lottia gigantea. Next base: position 1,119,497 of record NW_008710694.1, read on the forward strand.
AACCTAAATAATTCACTCAACACATTCGTCTACAACCTAAATAATTCACTCTAAATAATTCACTCTAAACACATTCGTCTACAACCTAAATAATTCACTCTAAATAATTCACTCTAAACACATTCGTCTACAACCTAAATAATTCACTCTAAATAATTCACTCTAAACACATTCGTCTACAACCTAAATAATTCACTCTAAATAATTCACTCTAAACACATTCGTCTACAACCTAAATAATTCACTCTAAATAATTCACTCTAAACACATTCGTCTACAACCTAAATAATTCACTCTAAATAATTCACTCTAAACACATTCGTCTACAACCTAAATAATTCACTCTAAACACATTCGTCTACAACCTAAATAATTCACTCTAAATAATTCACTCTAAACACATTCGTCTACAACCTAAATAATTCACTCTAAACACATTCGTTTACAACCTAAATAATTCACTCTAAATAATTCACTCTACACTCTAAATAATTCCATTGGCTGAATGTTAGACTGGACCATTTGACTGGACTAGGTCTGGGTATCGATTACCAAATTGAGATTGATTATCGACGGCAAGGTATCAATCAATAATCAAAATATTTTAATTGGGAAATCTTCTAAAAAAATTCCATGGGTTATTTTTGTATCATAGAATTATGATAATATGAATATTCATTGCTGAGACTGGTTATTACAGTTATTATTATAATCTTTATCTACTTACCTTACAAATAGTAATTTCTTATCAGCTTGAGGTTGGTCTCTTAATGATTCTTCAGCTAATTGTCGTGCCTTTTCTTCTAATTTCTGCATCTCATTAACTTCACCAGTTTCTAAAAATAACTCAATTGTTTAAAAAGGAGGTATTTTAATTTGCATGGAGATGAATAAGCTTTGAATGTAGCTGAACCACTTTAATTATTTACCATTCATTTGTATATATAGTACACAGTTTTTAGCCTAAAAGAGCTGGCCAAACTCAGGGTGCATTTAAGAAAACTTCTCATTTTTCCCCTTTCAATATCAACGATCTGCAATTTTGTAATTGATTGCTGATGGTGGAAGGTTCTGATACAAAAAAACTGTTCCCACATGACAAATTCTATCAATGTCATATTATCAGTGTTGTTATGTGGTATACAGTGTAAATATTGTTTAACTTGTGTCATATTAAACCAGAAATAATAGTTCATTGCACTAGTAAATTGCATCTTTGCAATTTCGTTTTTAAGATTTGCTTAAAATATGAGTTCGAGGAAAACCACCGTCTGTTATTAGTAATTTGTTGTTGTACCATACTTGCATAACTTAACATGAAAGCAATTAGAGGAAAGTAGGTGGAGCTTAGGTATACTACAACCAAGTCATTTTGATATTATTGCACGGCTGAAGCTCCACCCCCTTTTTAACAAAAATCATGACTTGCACAATGTTGTAATAAGTAATAAGCTGTCAATCATTGTATTTATGTTACAAGTCATACATTATACCACATGTCTTACTCATTAACATATTTAAACTCTAACTCGGTAGTTTAAATATATTAAGTTGCAAGAACTGTGGTATATATATTACTTACAACATACAGAATAAATAGTCTGTTTTACAGGCCCTAAAATGCCTGATTGTTGCCTTAATATTAAATGTACATTAAATTTGTGGTAATTAAAAATAAATGCTTCTGCTCGCTCCGATTTATTCCAGTGGAAAATCTAAAAAAGCACTTATAAATAATAAATAATAAATTCGCCCTCTCGTCCAGATTGTTGAGAAAAAGGCCTGTAAAACAGACTATTTATTTTGTATGGCCTTATACTAATTTTCTTACAGAAGCAATATCATATTAATATTATTTGCAAGAAAGACTATACCTGTTTTATTCCCAGTAGCTACCAACATCTGAGCCGACATGAAATTCACCTAAAATAACAATAATAATACATAAATATCATAATAACTGTTCAAATACTACTAAATACATCAATATTAAAACAGATAGACAGTTATCTGAAGACTGCATAGTGTGTTTTAATATTTCAATACGTGTATCAATATTGTAGAGAGATATGTAAATACCACTCATCAATTGATATAGAAATATTTCTGAAGATTGCAGTGTGGACTTACCGGGTGTCTTATAATATAAAATGCTTATAAGCATTTTTCAATCTTAATTTATGTCCATTCTGAGAGGTAGTATTTCTTTAAAGGGATTGGTGCGCCATTTTATTTTACCAAACATACTTTAGTCTCAGAAACAGGAATTTTTTTTAGATAAGCCAACAGTTATAGTGTTCACAGCTCACCGTCGAAATTTGAGCCTTCGAATCCATGTTGTCCAGAATTCTGCGTTAGAATACTAAAATGACTCATGATATATAGAAAAGACATATCTATATAGAGTTTTTGAAGGAATTATGCGATTTTCTAATACTTCTTGTACTTCTGAAGACTATTAACATATATTCAAGACAAAAATCAATCCCCCAAAATGGTGCATCTATCCCTTTAAAGCTATGCTGTTGTCTGAGAACAAACCAAGAAATAATAACGTCTAAATACCTGTGTATTATACGTGGCCTGTACACTACGTTTTATACGTAACATTTCTCTTACTGTATCTTCATTACCATGCTTGATTTCAAATTCTTTCCATGTAGCCCAAAATTTTTCTGTTGTCTATATACATAAAGGACAAAAATCATTAAATAAATTTTTAAATTAACATTGATATAATGATAACGGTGGATAAAACAGTGGTTTTGGGCTGTAGACATAAATGCAGCCTGGATAAATGCTAACTGGAGTGCTGAGAATAAAGCAGTTCAGTTAGTCAGAGCGCCTACAATCTCAAGATGGCATTTGCAAGTTGATGACTTGATGTCAATGACTGGCTAACACCAAGTTAACAGCAATGTTGACCTTAGTGAGTAGTTCATGGATGAAAGTACGGAAAAGTTATATCTATATATGGACACATGTGCAACTGGAGAAATGCACCATTAAAATTCAACCAGTACTCACAGTGCCATTTAAGGACTATACTGTCAATATATCTATATATATGGTCTTACCCTAGGATCACATGTTTGAGAACAATGAGCATAAACAGCTCTGGCTCTATCTATTTCACCTAATTTCCTTTCTAGATCTGCAAAACGCAGGCACATTTCTCTGTAAAAGATAAATAAATATTTAATAACACTGAAATATAGTTGTAAGTTAGTTTCTGTCTCCATCTAGATGTCTATTAAAATGATTGTAAAGAGGTTTTCTAAATTAATGTATATCAGGGACATAGCATCAATTTGCACCATTCCAATTTTCGATCAGATGTCTGAGATTCCTGCAATTCCACTAAAACGCGAATGTTCTTATGTGATAAAGCATATTTTGCAATTAGTGACGTCATACTTAGTTTTTAGTTGAATAGCAAAAACCACAGACGTCTTATCGAAAACAGGATGGCGCAAATTGATGCACAGACAAAATTTAGAAAACCTCTTTACAATCCTTTTAATATATTTTTTACTGTAAAATGAAAAATTTATTGCTCCATAGTCAAAAATTTCAATACATTTATAACCTCAATATAATAAGATCAGATCAGAAGAAAAATACCCAGCACTCTAGACCATTTATTCCTTTTTCTTAATAAAGTATTATAGACCTGTACATTCCACAGAATCAAATCCTCCCTTCACCGCAACCCCAATATAATTCAAAAAGATACAAATTTTAGTTTCATTTCATTCTTAAAATATGTCTATGTCTTGTCATCAATCGAAAATAGCAAGATAGTGTGAAGAGGCTTGCGTTTCGTTATTCCTTAGTAGTTGTACTGACTTATAAGAAGAACATATTCAGATCATTAATAGGTGTACCTACCTAGATTGTTCATGATTTAATACTTCTATAGCTTTCTCATAAATAGATCTAGTATGTGTTACTCCATAGATTTCAGCTGCCTTCTTGATATAGATATTAAACATCTAAAATATAATACACAAGTTATAGTTTCTAAATTAATATTTAAACAAAAAATAGTCAAAATTGAGGAAAAATTTCATATAATATTTCCATCAATTCTAGATCACTAAAAATATATTAAAATGATAAAAATAGATCCAGTAACAAAAAAATTCAGATGGTAGATGCGTTTACCTCATTTTGTTCTTCTGGCAAGACCCCATTGGTAGCTCTATCATATACAGCCATAGCATGTCTAGCTAAACCATGATCCTCCTCTAGTTTAGCAAACAGTAAATAGATTGCTGCAATACATAAATAGAGTCAGACTCATTTCTGGTTCTGTCCGTTCCAATTCTGAATGTCAATAAATTAATCACCTCACTTATGAAAAGTTCATTTGCTGCTACCAAGGTTTAAGCAATATGTTATTTTGGATTTCAGGTATCAATTTGTGGATAGGATCATTGGTACTTGTATTTACATAATATATTTCACTTTCAAAAAACACACAATTTGTCTGACATTCTGAATTATGTCTACATGTTTACATTAAGCGCAAGTGGACTCCTCTTCTAACTTGTTCTATTCAACTTTTGGTTGCTTCCATGAATCCTGAACAAGCAGAACTCACCATTCAAGAGCCACTATATATTCATCATTACAAATTAAACCCAGACTTATCCTGTTTTATACTTACATTTAGCATATTTTAAAGGACAGTCTTCTAAACATTGTTCAAATAAATCTCTAGCTCGTTCTAGCTTACTACCACCCTGAGAAAATAAAATATATTTATACAGTTTAATTACTTTCAGCAAGGACACAGTTGAATGAATATCACACAGCATGAAACTCTGAGTTGCAACATGTTTCAGGTTCTAGTCTATTTATAAATCATACCATTATAACTCATAGAGTTCATTATTCATAAACAGTGAAACAAACTCTTATCAAATGCAGCAAATTCAGGTTTTTTTTAATATTTCTAAAATTTAATTCAAATAATGTATTTTAAGCAATATAATGGATTTTCAATACTTACATATCTTTGTATAAACTTTGCCAGGTAATTGTTCCAAATATCATATACATTAGGCCATTTAAATAATGCTATTCCTTTCTCATATGCCTGAATAAAATAATATTAAAATTTAACAATATACAATTAAAAATATATGTATATCGATTATCATTTCAGACACAAAAAAATTCCACCACCAAAAAGGTTGTGTGAAAATTTATTTGGTCTTATAAATATCTCTCTCATCACTTTGTGTTTTTTCATTATTTCTCTATTTTATTTATGTCAGTTGAACTACCTTACCTTAATCTATTTTTGTATAAACGATATTCACATGTATTTACACAATAGAATTAAGTAAAATACAATAATTACAAAGAAGAAAAATAGAAAATAAAAAATATATACATACAGAAAAATAAAATCAAATCATACTACAGGCTACATATTATAGAACTTAAAAATAATGGAAAGAAAGATACCTTAAATGCCTCTTCAAAATAGTTGCTTTCTTCTAGAAACATACCATAGTTGATTATAATCTGAGGAGTAGCTATTCTTAAATCTATAATTCTATCATATACTGCTTTACATGACTATAAAATAAATATATTATAGTATCAACATAACTATCAGATTACAAATATTAATACAACTACAATCCTTGGTAAACAGACCCACCAAAGTCATCATTTGCAACTGCAAGTACAAGACTATACAGAAAATTTGACAGGAGCACATCAATGCTATCAGTGTTCCCAATATACATAAAAAGTTTCCAAAACCTTTTTACAATCCCTTTAAGACTACACTAGAACAAACATAAGGATTGTTCCCAAGTCTACTTTCAAAATGAGTGATGTGAATCATAGAAAGCATTTAGGTCGGGAAGGCAAGAAAAATGTAGCTATCTACCTTAAATGTACCAAAACTTTCTTCTAAATCAGCATATAAACTCCACACTTTTAATGATTTATGAACTCTGTTTTGTACAGTTTCAGTCTACAATAAAAATCAAAAACATCATTTTAATCTTAAGAATTTTAAATAGGGTGGTTTGGCACTTTACGTTTCAAATACGAGAAAATTTATTATCTTCAATTCATTCAATAAATGACTCACCTCATCATGGTATGCTGTTTTTCTAGGAGGGGGTGCTGTAGCTTTCTGCATCAATTTTAAAGCTTCCTCATTATTGCTGAAAAATTAAAATCAGATTTAGATCGAGCATTGAAAATTTTGTCTAAAAAACTTTTGTCATTTTGTCATGAAATAGATGTTATTTGAAGAAAAATACCAAGAGGCTGCAGTTATAGGGACTATATATTTACAAAACATTTTCAAATTCTGAGAAGTTTGGTTTACATATTCATCTGATAAAAGGTCAACTTTAGATTGGTTACACAATCATGTTTTTTGGGACCACTTTTGAGACGTTAACAGAGATTCGCAGGGACCGAATGGAACAACATCAAGAAGGACTTTATGACAATAACAGAAATTGATCAAATCTGTTTTCAAGGAAACTTCATTTTTAAACAATTCTTTTATTCTGTATTTTGATACCTGTCCTTCCTCTTTTAAAATATGAATCAAAAATAAATTCTTGCATACTCACTCTTGTCTAATTTCCATTTCTGCCCACTCACACCAAACAGACGCCAAATCATCAACATGTTTATATGGTACTTTAGTTGCTTTATCAAATATAACTCTCGACTGTAATCGATATACATACAATTATTCATTATCAAGTGAATGCAATTTTTATCAAATCTACAATCTCAAAATTTGATAAATCCCCTAACCACACATGGTAAAATCAAAGCTAATAAAAAGAAATGAAAAATGGAATTTTGAAGAAATAGTCTGTTTCACCTACATCACTGACAAAGATACAACTATATTTTTTATAAGGATAACAACTTCGATTCACATTAAAGGATCCTTTCTACCAGCTGGTCCTTAGCCAAACCTCTTGACATTGATCTTTCTCGGATTATCCGTACCCATTTACAGCTGGGTCGACTGGAATTATGAGTGAAGAAGACTAATTCAAGGTCATCGGACTATCACACGCCGATAGTGATCGAAACCCACAGCCGCCATTTGCTCAACGTAACCAAGCAAATGATGTCATGTACAGAACCAATGATCTAACAAACTGTGCTATAGATCCTCACAATGGCCAGGAAATAACAAAGAAACAGAAATTGAGTACAAACTTCCTGAATTTAGCTCACCAATGAATATTGTTTCATTTAAACTAGGTCTAAATTGTAAAAACCAAGTAAATAACATGTAACGACTGTGCTATGAAAGTCCAACGACTGTACTAAAGTTGAGATAGAGAAAATACTGATAAATTCTACTTACATCATCAATCTGATCAGCATTTTCGTAAAATTTGGCAAATTCTACCCACAGTGTATGTGGTTTACCAGATGCTAGTTGTGGGTCTACAGTCTGAACAGCTTCTGTATAGGTATTTATTATCTCCCTTGGTTTACCTTCGTATAATTTTACACGTTTATGCCATTCATGTACATTGTGTGGATTCTGTCGTAATAATACACTGTAACAAATATTTTTAGTTGACAAAATAAATTTCAACTTGAAAATATAAAATAAATCTTTTTTACCCTTTTGGGAATTCTTGTGTGTGTATATTTATATATCAATATCAAAATACGCATATTCTCTCGTTTTTTCCATTCCATCCTGTCATTAATATACAAAACATGTATTGGCAGTATGAGATGAGATAATATCAATTGGGCAACACTTCATTTCTAAGTATTAAATCTAATTATTAACCTATATAGTATATTTTACTCATCATGAGAAGAAGATCATGGAATTTTGTTTTGCACTGTATTGTCCTAATAAGAATCACTGTAAGAAATTAGGCTCAAAAATCTTTCTTTTTTTTCACCAAAAATGGACGTACAAACGAAATTAATCATTGTGAAACTTTAATCAATCCCTTTCAAATAAAACGCAAATTAACATTATTCCTTATCCAATATGGATTAATATCTTCCATATTTTCTTTAAGCAGAAAGGACAGTGGGTATACTACAGAGATTCCCAAGCTTTTAGGTTTAGTTATTGTTTCACAAATTTGGCATTTGCCTTGTTTGCCATGTTATAGACTTATTTACCTATTGAGTAATAATGGTCTTCTATCCATTAGATCTTCTAACCGAGCCAACCTCAATTCTAATTCAACATCATCTACAACAAATACAATCAGATTAATGGTATTGTTTTCAAAACAGAAATATTGTAGATTATTGGAGTGAAACTAGTTCGAACAAGGAAGTTGGGTAGATTTCTAGAAAACTAACAAAAATGTGCATGAAAATATGATAAATGCTGTTTTGAACATTATTGAATGCATCCTGAATAACGATTATAAATTTTTTCTTATATGGCCCATATCTTTATTTGTGCACCTGAGCAAAGAATTAAAACTATGCACTTATTTGTACGAAGTACTTAATTTGCGAGTTCTATATATATTCCGGATTCATGGAATCAATCAAAATGAATGAAAATTGGAACAAGGTTCATAATGTCATTTAAATTAAATTGAAATATTGCAGACAGACAGTAGTTTCTTACCTTCTTCAGTTGCTCCACTCTCTTCCATTGATTCCATTTTAGCTGATATCATAGATTTCTCAAACTGAGAGAAAGCATCAAAAACTTGAGTAAAATCTCGTACTGTTATAACTGTTTGTATAGCCTCTTCATATATATCTCTAGCCTGTATAGAAATTAAATGTTATGCAAATCATCTAACCCTAACAATGCTTGGTGATGGAATGAAATAGACTTATATCGTCTACTTTTCTGCTCCCAATAAGGCCCCTTAGAGGGACTAGGTGAGTTATCTTTGGGGTTGATTTGGGCCTTGAATATTTGTAAAGTCTTCAGAACTACTACAATGAAAATTGCATTATTCAAATAAACTTCTAACAAGAAATTAATTATTTATTTTATTCAAAAGATTATCTTTTTTATAAAAATTGGTGTAGTGTTGCTTCTGTCATAATGATAGTAAATAAAAAATACAGTTCTTAAGACTAAAATGTCATCCATATAACACCTCTATTCCAGCTAGATATAAGGTAAATAAGTTACACCTACCCTTTCAAAATGGCCTCCCCGAATGTAATAATCAGCTAGAGAATTCCACAACACACCAATCTGGTCTGAATAGCGTTTTAAACCCTGTCTTATAATAGGTTCAATCTTCAAGGATGTCACTTTATCAGGATTTTTAGCTATCAACTCACAGAGTTCATTCCATAACTAGACAAAACAGAAATAGAATTCACAATCAAATAAAGTTTATAAGAATGTGGTTAATTCCAATTACTGGCCATGTGCAAGCTGTGTTCATGTTATGATTATATCAAAAATACTAAACAAAATCAAACTTGAATATAACCTTTACCTGATGTTTTGATTTACCACTTTTTGACACAAAAGTTTCATCATTAATGATTTCAGCTAATTTGATAGCGGCTTCATCTAACCATCCTATAGATATTAAATATTCTATATATTCTTCTGCTGTCTCTTTCTGTAACTGTGCAAATATAAGAGAAAATATATCAAGATTTTTAATCGAAAACTATGAATCGACCAAGTGCCTCCATCGAAATTAATATTTGAAGATAGCTTGTCAGGCAAGCTAATACATGCCCACTGGCAGCTTTGATTTTGAATAAAAATATTGAGCAGTACAGTAACAATCACCAGTATGAAATATTTAACCTTCAGTCATACACTTCTTTGAACTCTTTAGGGCGATACTGAATAATATTGAGTATGAGTTATTGCCCTTGTTCTTGATATGATCGCATAGGATGCAGTGTGAAAGCTTCAAACTTACCATTAAATGTCTTCTGTAAACTCTGACTGCTGTTTCCTTTAAATCATATAATCTAACAAACTTGAGATACAGTGGCCAGATTCTATTGTGTTGTGTAACTGGTAACGAACGTAGAGCACGATCAAAGGTTCTTCTAGATCGAGTTATCTTTCCTTGATCCATTAATAACTGACAATAATCTATCCATATTCTCGGCATCTAAAACATTAAGCATTAAGATGAGAAAAATAGTCTAAGAGAACAGTACATTATCATACATATTACATATCCTGTTCCATTCCTAGATTTGAAACAGATGGAAGTTGTTTACAAGTCACCAATCAAGGGCCCCCAAGTTTCCATCAAGCTATCTATATACTATAATTTACTAGATCAAATTTGTAATACAGGCCAACAATGTTCTTTTTTTTAAATTTTACTATATGTAACATAATAACGAGAAGATACTTACCTTATGCATAAATACCAAGGATCGTTCATACGCACTATTAACATCTTCATAGGCTGGATCAACTACACACTTTCCTTTCAACTGATTTCGACGTAGTTTTAAATAGTTGTACCATAATTTATAGCTAGAAAAATTACATATTATCAGTTTCAATAATACCAAAAATTACAGTATTAAGAACAGCAATGTCTTTCATAAGGTGCCATTTGTCTAGATAGGTGTGCCAAAAAGACTTTTCTGATGAAAAAGCATTAAAGGGATTGTAAAGAAGTTTTCTAAATGTATGTGTATCTGGAACACTGATATCATCAATTCGCATTTTTCAGTCAGATGTCTGTGTTTCTTGCAATTCCACTACAAGTGAGCATTTTATGATGTCACTATAGAAAAAGCTGATAATTAAGGCCTTTTGCGATAGTAATGTCATAAAACGATTACTTTTAGTGGAATTGCAAGAAACACAGACGTCTGATTGAAAAATGAAATAGTGCAATTCCATGCTATCAATGTCTCCTGTACATATGAATTTTGTAGAAAACCGCATTTTACTGCTCACCTTCCTGGTAGTTCTTTTAGAGCTCTCTCATATAGAACATTTATAACAGAACTGGTGGCAGATTTCTTCTGTTCTATATATCTCAACCAACATTTAACAGAGTAGGGATTACGTAATATATCTTCTTCAAATGGTAAATCATCTTCTTCCTACGAAAGTAAAGATGTAAAAAATAAATATTGAAATAGAATATTGGAATTCCAAACAATCTGATTAAAATATAGAAGAATAAAATATCAAATATGCATATAATCCTCTTATTGTTTGCTTTATCAGATAATAGAGTTTAATTTCAGCTGTCTGGAACAAGTTTGAGAATACTATCTTTACAATTCAACTAAAATGTACCACATCAATTAAGACTGTGTCAATTTGTTTCCTAGAAAATAAGTGTTGAGATTGTGTAATATTTGGAACTAGCCTCAACTGCATGTATGTTTTAGATCAGGGTGTCTCAAGTAAATAAGCTGAAGTGCCACTTTCATTGTTTGAAATTGCTAAATCACCATGGATCTTTGCAGTAAGTCAATTCTTTTATATTCATTAATCTATTTGATTGCATTGTAAAGGGAAAGAACACTGCTAAGACATTTGGCCATTTATTAGCTGAACTGCATGGTAAGCCATTAATTATACTCATTCAGCTTAAAATGCAGTTCTGGGTCTTTCATTTCTTTTATATTATTTTTGCAAGATTCTAGACTCGCCATCCACGATCTCACAAGGTTCTTCTTTAAATTGTGTTCCATAAAATGTTGAAGCAATAGAATCAATTGATGCTAACGTTAATGCAGCAGGCCGATTATAGGCTACAGAACATGAGATGCATAACAATTTTGTCTGATCTTGGTTGGCAAGTGAAATCATTATCCTTAAGGATGTAACATTTGGAATTATAAACCACTGAGGGTTAGTAAAAAAACGAAGGTTTCTGAATTTCTCTTTGTGAAAGTGGAGGTCTCTAGTATGGTTATACTAGTTCTCTGTTATAACCAAATGGTTATACTCACAAAAAGTGCCAGACTAATGCATCATGGGAATTGATTTTGGTCCAATCAATGCCAAGGTGACAACTAGTGCTAGCACTACATATCGTTGAATCTACACTTAGCAACATGACATGACATATAATGTAGATTAGACATCAAAATGCATAAAAAGTTCCATTTGTCAACAGAAACGTGGCAGAATTAAGCCTATTGGAAATTCCTACAGGGGACAGCTTTACAATTTATAGTATAATAAACATCATTTACAACATAAAGTTTATTTCTAGTATAATTAATTTATACAATATTAGCCTTCTGTTATTAAACTATAAATAATTAATACTTTAACAATAACAATTAATCAACAATAATAACAATGAATATAATCAGGCCTAAATTATATAGATTCTTTATCGTTTGTTTTTCCTGCCAAATACTATGAAGTGTAGTGATATTCTTAGGATACTAATACTGCTATATGAAATATCTTAATCAAATAGAAACCCATCATCACAATGTCAAGTAATTACGATCATCAGCTTATACCTTGACTACAATAGCCACCTTTCTTGTATCACAGAATGAAATGGAAATTGAGATGAATGGAGTTTTACGTCCTACTTTTCTGCACCATGTGGGCTAATGAAGAGGGATCTTTAGTATTATAGAATGAAACAATTTGATTGGATTGTATGCCAGTGAATACAGTCAATCAGAGCCCTTGACAGAAAGACTGTAAAAATCCTTTAGTCTAATAAAATAACTGCATTTACAAACTTCTGTGATAAAAGAAAGGTGGCTATATGAGTAAAGATATAAACCTAAAGTAGTAATAGCTTAACATTGTAAAGATGATAGAATTTTTGTAATTATCAAATAAAGTAAAGAATAGCACTTTTGATCTCTTGCTTTTGAATTTGACTAAATGTGGTTAGTTGGTAGATGACAAGTTAACATTTGGTTCCAGCAGATGCTGAAATCGCAAACTAAATGCATTAGGATGTGCCTTATAAATCCATCACTTTGATCAATAGCTCCTTTGATCAATCTTACTATCAACTACACCTGATTTTTTAACATACATTAGTAATCAATACCTTAGCTTTATCAGCTGATTCAGCTTACACAGATTTATAAAGGTTTTTTTAAAATTATTTATTTGTTTCAGGGACACTGATAGCATATTCATTTTAGCACTATTCCAATTTCCAGTCATACATCTGTGGTTCTTGCAGTTCCACTAAAACTAAACCTTTGCTTTATAATGTCAATCAGTTGGTTCCCCTACAATTCACTGTGCTGTGGAAGTTTAAACTGTTGTCATCTATTTACATTACTTTATATCTTAGCTGCACAGAACTTGAGAATTGTACACATACTACTAGTTATTGTTAAATTACAAGGAAACTTGGGTAGCTGAAATTGAGATCTATCTACTAGTAAAGTCAATAGAGGACTAATAAAACTATTCAATTTAGGCCTTTTAACAACAATACATACAAATTAGAAGATGGATTTCAACACTAAAATCAAATCAAAAATGGAATCTTTTTTGAAAACCAAGAGTAAAATATTTCAATGAAGGAGATAATTTCCTCAAATGAGAATTTGGGTATTGCATATGCTTCAACATAACACACTTATTCATCCAATCAACATTGGCTAAATTTTCTATTAAGTGTTTTACTAAATGGTTAAGAATTTGACAATCACACCACATTTTGCCTGACATCCAGAGTTATAAGTAAGTATTCATTCTAATCTAACTATTTCAGTGACCTTTCAGTTTGTCATTATATAACTAATTATACCAAGAGATATTATAAATAACAAACACAATAAAGATATGGTTAAATTTATGCTAAAGTTATTCCCAAATATTGACTTCTTGACTGAACTTTAACAGTCTATTAATTCTTTGCTTTATGCGTTTACAAAATGTTGAATTCCATCTTCTATGTGGTCTAGAAATGTATAGGGAAATCAAGACTTGCAAAGCTTACAACTGAATCAAAACAGATTCCCCCTGAGTCAAATTTTATTGTTTTCAAATGAACATATATATCATTTCTCAATGTTCGCCGATTTGCAAAACAAATTTCTAGACCAGAACACAAATATTTTGGACAAAAATACTCGATAAATTTAAACGGTTTGATCTTGGAATTATTCACATTTGCAAAGGAATTAAAATTTATGTACAAATTTAAAGCTAAAATATATGTCAGGTTTTATTTATCATACATATCGTTTAATTAAAAGAAATGCCAAGCCTAATTTTGAGGGTTTTCAGCAGATGTCTGTGATAGAAAAATACGCCCCCCCCTCTTCCTTCCATATAGTGAAACCTAAAGGTGCTCTTACACCATAGCAATTACCAGTTGAATTTTGTTGCAAATGATGAAAGTGGTCATGTGTTCCTCACTTAGTTGCATTCAAAACTCATAACAGCTATTCATATTTGCAACCATACAGAGCTGGTTGCTATGGTGAGACGGACACTTAAAATCCACAAAAACAGTTTGGTACCGTATTACATCAGTAGTAAACAATTTCATTATTCTTGTAAACCCCTTGGAAGTTTGATTTTGTCTTCTTTAAGCCCCAGAAGAGATACCCAAAGAGTTGGCTTGACATTGCCTTTAAGTCACAGGGTTAAGTAAGGGATGTTACAGTAAAGGGCCGTTATAAATATGTAAATTGTATTAAATACTACAGAATGGTTAAAATAATCAAGGCTGGATATATAGCATGGCTTTTCATACAATTGGTATATAAATATCATTGTTTCTAGAAGATATACTATACTGATTTCAGCTTTCCAAACAGATAAACAAATGTACTTCATAAAGCAAATTGAGCTAACAGTTTACTGATATGACAGTGTGGTATATCAGATATGTTAATATGCACATACCAATTGATAAAATAGTAAATATGGCTGTCAATATATTTTAGGATACAATTTAGGTTTAAGTCATAATTAATGAACACATTAGAGGTTTTCTTTGTAATTCAATTACCTGTACCAGTAACAATAATACAGGAATTAGGAATCATGGATATGTGCATATAAATATCCTCCATAATCTTTTTCTATAGCCAGCCTTGATTAAGGTTATATGTTAACAGGTTCTATTGGGTGCATATTCTAGAAAAAATAGTGCATAATAATGAAGATCATATTCATCCTGTGCTTATTTTCAAAGATAAAATATATCTGGGTCAAGGAATAATGACGATACAAGCAATCTGAAAAATATCGTTGTGTCTTTGAGATTCAAAAGAAATATTCTGGTTTCAATTTGCAACACAATCATATATTGCTGATTTCTGATTTACGTTAAAATGACCAGGTTTATCAATTTCTAATTCCACACATAAATATACCAGAATAAATTTTAAAATATATTTCAATTGTTACCATGAATCAATTAATTTTAACAGACGTTTCCAGTGCTGTATCATCAATTGTATCCATAATAAAAATTTTTACAATTTTAGCAACTGGATCATTCTGTTAAAATAGTCCAGATATTTCATCAGTTCTGAGTTCATTCCTATTGACAGTGATACTAATGATAGACTAGAAAAACTATAAATAACATTGTTATACCATAATAATCAATACTGACCTATGGACATATAGATTTCTTTTTAAAATAAGAAGTGAATGGCTTCATCGTAGGAAAGGAAAAGCCTATTTTTCTCAAACTAACTTAAAGGTAATACCAAGGATTATTTTATTTGATATCTTTAAGGCTCAGAAGGTTTATTTTCGACTTCTTACTGAATTTCATGAGTAGCTTACTTGATGATAGATGAAAGATCATTCAAACTTCAAACACGAAAACTCATTGATGAGCCCTGAACCTGTCTTAAATCATACTGTAATCCATTCACAAGTACTTGATGAAAGTTCAATTCATTAACATAATTATTCAATGTTTGATGCTTTCATTTAATTATGGTTATGTTATTTTACTGTGCATTACTTTAACTACAAGTAACTCACTGGGTTGAAAGTAGCCATGGAAGAGCAAACCGTCATGAATGGCATTTTAATTTTCAATATTTCATAAAAGATATTTATTGATTCATTGTGACACCTATACCAGAAAGGTTTGTGAGATCTACACGTTTTTTTTTCACTGTCAAAAAGACTGAAACTGAAAATAGCAAGGTACCTTGTCAGGAGTGGAATAATCTCTACATAAGAAAATAGAAGAAGTGAATATATGACATACAGGTTCGGACATGGTGCGGAAACGATTTGCTTCTACCATTTTCTACTGTTTCGATAATCCCGCTCCGTACACCACACCTTGTCTATTTGCAGCTTAATACTTATAAATATAACTTAATCTGTAATCTGTATAATTAATGGTAATAGTAAGTACTGGTACTGCTTTAATAATTTACATTCTTATATTCCTAGACCAAACCCTGACTGTAACAATAAATCACAACTAACTATTATTGCCTCTTCATTTTTAGTTTTACATCAGGGACCTTATTCTCCAAAACTTAACTTAAGATGATTTTAGTGTAAATCATTAAAATCAATTTTAAATTCACCATAGTTCTGTGATCCAATCAAATTACTGTATTTCTTAAATCTGGATTATCTTAGTTATATTTTCAAAAATAAAGCCCCATTAAGGGTCCCATTCCTTAAAAAAATCTTACTGAAATATTTTGTTGCAAGTGTGAAATTTTACATTGAGAAATACTATGGTACCATCTTTATGACAAAATTGATCAAAAGATTTTTGAGTGAATCAGGACCCTGAATTTCAAATTTTACTTATTGTCAATAAGAGTTTGAAGACGTAAAACCAAATCCCGTGAAATACTTAATACTTTACTGGCATTATGTCTCTCAGCCATTTCGTTAAAAAACTTTATGATATCAGTGAAATCCATCTTGTTATCAAGAATAATATCACGATAGTATTCAACAAGAGCCAAAGCTATGAAGAGAACGAAATTAGCTGAGCTAACATGCTTAGCTGCCCATATGGTTTCCCATACCGAAAATACATCATCGTAGACTAGCTCACGTTTAAAATCTAATAAAAACCAACGATAGCAAAAATAGAAGTGTGTATAATCACCATAATGGTGCATGTGCTCAAATAATTCTGCATCTAATATCTGAATCAAGGATCTCATGTTAGCAAAGTGTGTATCCATTGCTCCCCCATGAGGAAAATTACATGTCAGTCTTTTCATCAATTCACAAAAACAACTGTAAGTAAGAGATTCGTCATCAAATATAACCAGTAACGGTGCGACTAAATCACACATTCCCTGAACGTACCCTATTTCTAGATGCTGCCAAACATAGGTACACATAATATTACGTAATTTATCAAGATTATTTGGTGTAAAATAATAATAGTTTCTATCACATCGTAAGACATCTTTATCAATTCGGTGAAGGTTTAATGCTACAGCGTCTAACAGCTCAGAAGAATAGATGCCACCATTAGATGCAGGTGATGCTGGAGAAATCAGACTTTCTTTAGATGCTGAAGATTGATTAGTAACCATTGGATCATTATAATTCAGATTCAATTTCTCTATCGTTTCAACTTCACACGATTTCTCCAAATCTTCATCAAAATCAATGGATTGCTGTTCAGTCTCTTCCAAAATAACATCACTGTCTACTGACATTTTTGTTACTGATACATTCTTATTACTACGATCTTTATCAAAATCAACCATTTCTGAATCACAAGAGTCATACTCTGAGCGATATGTTGTGGAACTTCCCCTAGCTATAGAATCTCCTAAACCATCGTCTGGACTATCTATCAGTGAGTCTAGTTGTTTATGGAGAACTGGCTCTAAATCTGTAGGCTGAATCAGGTCCAGGTTGTTCTTTAAATCTGAGGTTGGTGTAGGATTGTAGCTTTCTTCAGGAACTGTAGAGGGATGAGAAAATTCTTCAGAATCAAAGGATTCAAAAACATCGTTGCTTAAACTAGAATCTTTTCGTATCAGAGGAATAACGCCATCTGTACTCTCTTGTGAAAACTTGGCCAAGTTGGCTGCCATAAGCTCTTTGTCTCTTTGGCTGACAATGGCTTCAACAGCTAACCACTCAGACATGATTCTTTCATACTCAGAACGACAGCGTTCATCCACAATTTTCCTCTCTTCAACAGTACTACCAAATGAATAATGACCAAGAAGATACGGCCAGACATCTTTTCTGAGACAATGAGCAATTCCACCAAAATAGACCAATCTATAGATTTCTGATTTATTAATAACAACACCATCTATGTTAAATTCTTGCCATTTTTCTTCAGTCAGCCCTCCAGTAGCATCAGTTGGTTTATCAGCCTGCACTACTGCTGAGTTGACTAGGCCCGACAGGTGTGTTCTGACAGTTTTAAGATGACGACAGTGTGCCAACCATCCATAGAATGCTCTGGAGATAATTTGTTTTCTCATAGTGTCACACAGTTGTTTAATATGAGAATGAAGGTGTCCATTTGATTCATATATACAAGTAGTATTTTGCTCTTCTTGGGCCCGAGCATAACACTGAACTGAAGACTTTATAAGAGGGCTGGGAGGTAAATTACGTTTTACTGTATATGGTTGTAGACCCTCATTAGAACCTTTCACTTTCGGATCCAACATTTCAGCTGTAATATTCTCAGGTCTGAAACTGGAAATGATACGGAAAACATAATCAGTGGCTTCTTCTTCATCAGTGCTGTAACTACTTGTACTGCTATTGCTACTACTGGCACTGGACAACTGACCACTTCTACGCTTCAATTTGGGGAACACCTTCCCCTTTCCTCTTTGATTCCATAAAGGTGGATCTAGTTGATTATGGGGTAACAATGCTGTTTCTAAGACTGACAAAAATGCTAGCAGGTGCCCTCCTTTTGGGAAATGAACTGGTGGTCTTTGAACACCATCTTGTCCCACCAGAACAACAGTTCCACCACAATCTGGTTGTTGATGGCAGTGGATGTAGACAACTTCATCTAAAAATACTGTCATAGCATATTCCCAATATATACTTCTGTCTGAATCATCATCAACATTATCAGATCCCCCATTCATCAGTTGATTTGGTGTCCACATTATCATCAACCTTTCAGCACACTGATGTAGAGACAAATATCCTGCTAGTGAAGGGACATCTTCCTTTGGTTGAACTTGGACATTATTTTTCCCATACAATAGAGTGGTTTTGTTATTCTGATGAAGAGATTCAACATATTCCCTTGCAGAAACATGCAGCATCTTTGGAGAGTCTTCACTCCCACTTTTGGCTCTTCGTATTTGTAGACCTGGTCTCTTCGGTGACCCAGGAGTTGTTTGGTTAGAGAAGACATGATTTCCACCAGAGTGAATTCTGTGTCTTTGAACCAGTTCATCAGCTGGAGGATCAGTCCAGAAATGATCTGACGTTTTCATTTTGGTGTAATCTAAAGCACATGGACCCACTAGTAATGATGCAAAGATGGGTCCATCTACTGGGTCAGCAACCAATGAATCCACTTCATAATATCGTCCACTATTCTCCACCAGATACTCCAAGATTTTTGTTAATTGCTTTTCAAATATAGACTGACGTAACCACAAATGCCTGGGATTGTATGACTGATATCTTTTAGTATATAATCTGAAGGTATCCATTGATCGTTTCGAGCCGTTTTCATTGCTCCCTGATTCCAACTCCATCACTTTTTTTGCAACCTGAGAAGCAGCCTTACAATATTTGGAAGTCTTTTGGAACAGTGCTACAGTAGTGCTCTCTTTAAACAGTCCCAGAGATCTTTTCTTTAATCCATCTAACAGACACGCCTCCACAGCCCCACACAATGATGTTATACTACCACTTTCTTCATGCACAAATTTCCTGGTTACTGCTTCCTCCATAATCTGTTTCACCTCCTTTTTCACAGCCCTTAACAATCTCTGCCTTCTTTCACTTGTTTCTATCATTTTGTCGTTCTTTCCTACTTCCATACTGAACATTAACAAGTGTCTTTATTGCAAACAGGTTAGAAGTCACTTGTCACTGAATGTTTCATTTTGTGGTACAAAGTCCACTTGACAAATTTCTACATAGAATGAAGGGTTCTGAAAATCATTACACCATCTGTTTCAGTAAAATTCCAGAAGAGAAGACGGTCCTCATACAGATAAAATGGCGCACGGTTGTAAATTAATATTCATGTTATTATTATTATGTCAGCCGACCGGCAAATTATAATAATTGTAGATAAGTAGACCTATTTTTAGTCTATTTTGTGTAAATATAAGGTGTAGTTTCGAGAATATGAACGTCATAAGGAGTATAATTGAAGGTCTGAGCCTTGGGAAGCTTAAAGACAGAAAAGAAATATTGAAAGTTGTCTTACAAAGAAGATATCTTTTATGGAATCTTCAGAAATTGGCATCTTTACTTCTCTTGTTTACTTTTTGACGCTGGCCATGTGAGAAACGTTTTGGACCTAATTAATAATTATCAGAGGGGTTAAAGGTTTCAAGGCTTTCGTATTTTATTAACTTAGCAATTTTTTGATTCACCCAGCAAACTGTTCTTTTTTTAACTCATTACAAAAAATTGAAAAGGTTAACATTTTGAAAAAAAAGTAGTATGATTAAATGACTGTGTTGATTTTAAAAGAAAACATATTTTATCTGCCAACCCTTTATTTTAAAAATGAGACTCTCCCAACATCTCAGAAATTCTCGCAATATCTCAATTGTTACGAGAGTACGGGAAAACGTCTTCCGCTATTTCCCTCCAAAGTCAAAAATCTTATAAAAGAAAAGTTGCAGAAAATGTGAAGTTGTTGAATGTTTGTATTAATAGTCGAAGAACAATAAATACATTACGGTGAGTGAACTCTAAATGAACTATCCTTGTTTTATATGTGTACACAAGAAACGTTTCGAACGATTTCTTTCACCAAGCCAGGAGTTGAGCTTGCAACAGTTTGTTATGATTTTGAATTAAATGACAGATGTCAGATATGCCTAGCTCACGGAGTCAGTCCGAAACTTGATGACTGAGTGTTGCTGATGATGGCAAGATGGCTCTTGTCTTAAGACATTTAGGGTAATACACAAACATTTGGCATGCCCCAACATTCTAAGTTAATTAAGTTCCACTTCAGTTTCTGCAATTTGCATCATCAGTATCATACATCATATCATATGCAAATAATGCATAGATAGATGATAGATAGTCAATTTGAATGAAGGCCTATCTACTACTATCATCACTAAAAATCATCTAATACAAAATAAAATCTATTTTTATTGGCTTCAGATGTTGTAAGGTCATCGTGATATTCAATGAAATTGAAAGGTAGGCCTATATATGACAATAAATGGCACATATCCCAAACTCTGTAAACCTCAATTAATTATGTTTACAAAAATGTATAATAGCTTAGTTTTCATTTGCTTATTTATCAAGAGCTTTGGGATTAATTTAATTTATGTGCCACACGCCTGATAATTTAAGTAATAGTACCAGAAGATCTACTGGTACCGGTAGTTAAAGTGACATTTTTCTGTAGGTCGAAAATAATTTTGTCTTTGTGAAAACTATATGTACAGTGAAATCTAGAGAAATGTGCCCTTTAATATATCTGAAAGTTTTGACTAAAAAAATCTGTTAATTAACCCCAAAATATTTAAAAACTTTACTTAAGGTTTTTAAGTTTCTTATGCTTATTGGAAGCTGCTTGATAACTACTCTATGGATTTGAGTAAAATAAATGCCTAATTGTAGAGAAATATGTCTCCTATGTATTGTAATGGTTTTAAATAATAATATTGAGCCATTATTAAAGCCAAACACCAAAACTAGGTCAAAGTGCTTAATTAACAATTAGGACTCTCCAGTCTCTTTAATTTAATTAACCGTTTTAAACCAAATTCAATTCGATCAAAAATATACATAGATATAAACAGCATACTTAAGAAATAGTTTCAGTTTTGATTATGAAAACTTTTACAAAAAAGCCGAATACTCCTTTAAATGTGAGTAGGCTTAAAGTGGGTTCAGATGACTAAAGTCAAGGCAGCATAAGTATCAACAGCATTTTTATTCGTCTGCACGCAACAGGTTCAACTTAAGCTGCACATACTTAGGAGGTGACTTAAAACCTGGCTTGACATGTTGAGCAAGCTTAGTTTGGTCGTCTGAACGCAACTAGTTAACAATAAGCCGACTGTGTCATGTTTGCGCGTGAACATTCTTCTAAACAAATAATCGAAATATCAAAATATTTAAATTAAAAAATCTTCTAAATACAAAAATTAAATCATGTGCAAAGCTTTAATTCCAAGGTGTTAGTGTCATAAAATTTTGCTTATTGTGGGTAAGTTATGCTGAAACTTTGTGGAAGTGTGACCTTGGAGAGAATCAGACTTTGACAGTTAATCGATTATGAAATTCTGGGCTAAACTTGGCTCAAAAAGAGTTGAAAGTTAAGCTGTAGTGTCTTTAGTCTGAATGCACTATTACTATTAGATACTGTGCTATGTTATGCCTAGGTTTATATTGAAGACTTTCTGTTTTTTCAATGTGTATTAAGGAGAATTGTGGATTTTATTTGCATTTTTCAATTTTGCCAATGTCTGTACCAAAACTCTTCTTACTTTTGAAATAAAACCACAGCATTTGTTTAAATATCAACAGTACCGGTATAGATCAATATGTTCAAAATCATTCTGACACAAAAAGCAGCTTTAGTACTGGAGTTTCATGTGATGCCACATACTGAACCTAAATGATAACTTATAGTCTCTTCATTAGTTTGGATATAGCTTGGCATCACATGACATTGGACAGCCTTAATCTTAGACATGCAAGATATGCCATTATAAAATCTGCCATTATGTTTCATTAGGATCAATCTTTTGACGTCTACATGTCATATAATAGATACACCTGAAAGTATATTGGGTGAAGGACTTAACTTTTACTTTCATTTTTCAATTGGACTCAAACTTACAACAGGTTATAAATGTATTTAAAAACTGTCCTTTTCTTTGATTTATATCCTTTTTATGGAAATTTGTGTCTTCAAATGGATGTATGTCCAGAATTATCTGCGTTTGAAAATAAAAATGAACATTTGTCTTTTCTTAATACTCTGTTATATATAGAGACTATTTAAGTATGTTCAAGACCAAAATCAACCCCCAACATTGACAAACCTATCCCTTTAAGATAATACTGAAGTTTTTAAATGAATATTGACCTGAGCAAATCAAGCTGAAAATGAGTGATTGCACTAATTGATTAGAAGCTGCAAAATGCATGCACTTGGATGGTCAATTTATCAATATAAAGGTTTTGCTCGTAATAGCTTGACATTGTGAAGATACATGTCCATTTAAATATAAGTTTTTGAATACGGAAGATTATAATCTCTAGTTTCTTGCCACAGGAATTCTATTTAACAAGTATTCATTAAAAGTCTAAACCAGATATATTTTATGGTGTGGCATTCTGACATGGAGAAATTTGTCTCCTGGCTTTGATGTATAATCTATTTAACAGAAACTGTTTGATGCCTTGAGTTGTATTATAGCTTAATTTTTGTCTAAGTGAAAGGCAAATTGCAACTTCAAACAAGTGGAATTTCTATTTACCAGAAGTTTAATGTTTGAAGTATTGATTTTCCATTTTCAGAATGTCATCCTTTGTTCTTCTTAGCTCATAGTACAATTACTCTAAAGTATTTTACTCGTAAATCTTATATAATGTATTTATAGGTTGAATAATGGAACGTTATATTGGATGAATAGCAAGTACATTAAATCAAATGATCTCCATTTCCCAGAATAGAAAACTGATGGTTTCCTAATGCAGTCAAGTCATTTAAAATAAGAAATATTCAGGGCAGAAATAATGTCTTCTTTTTCTGTAAATGTATTTTGCTATTTCCGTTTTAATTTTTCACAAACATTATAAATAAAATTCTAGGATAGCAGAACAGTTAGCAAATGGCATTTTGATAAAAAAGAGTCCTTTTATAAACACAATTCATTGTTCTTATCAATAAATAAGACTCACTGATTGCAAACCTTGTTGGTAACAGTCAAACTTGTATCCAAGCAGTCTCCAAATTTTCCACTTACTGATGGTTATGGTTGTTGCTAAGTCAAGGGAATCTAGACAAGATTAATTCCATCTTCCCAATGTCTTATACCTGTGTTTTCTACCATACAATCCAATCTGAAAATGGCTGCAACTACTGTGATACAAGAAAGGTGGCTATTGAAGACCGAAGTCAAGGTATAAGTACTAAGTGCGTAATAATTTGTCATTTAGAAGACTGAACTACTTCTAATCTAACTTACTTCTGAAGTAACATCTATTCAAAGACTGTTTTTCTGCGTCATTAAAAAACTATGACACGTAAAACAAATTAGAAATCTGGCATTTTGATAGTAAAATTAAATTTGATACTAATCTCACTATTGGTAATGTAAATTATATAATAAAATTGATGGTGTATCTTGTATTCAGAGTCTAGACAGACCCTGTTATCATCTGATTGACCATCTACTATCAACTCTAATGGTTTGGCTGAGGTAATGTTAAGTGGATTAACTGATTGAAAATGTCTGAAAGTGGTGGCACCAGACCATTTTAATGATTCACTTTCAGTGTGGAGCTGTTACTTGATGAATATTATCTTTCCCATGGTGGAGCTATCATACAATTAATATATCTTTTAAGGGAAATGAAGTTTGTGTGCAAAATTGACCAGACTAATTTGATTAAAATACAGATTTTGATGGTTCGGTTCATGTTTTTTCTGATGGTTAATACACTTCCTATTTATGATCTGACGAAATTGTTATGCATCTTCTGGTCTAGTCAATTGTATCATGTAATGGTATGGGGCTGGAACAATCATAATTAAAAGAGGCTAAGTAATCATAGCTAAAAGAGGCTAGGGATAAGCTTAGCTAAAAGAGGCTAGGGATAAGCATAGCTAAAAGAGGCTAGGGATAAGCATAGCTAAAGGGTAGGTAAGCATAGCTGAAAGAGGCTAGGGATAAGCATAGCTTAAAGAGGCTAGGGATAAGCATAGCTTAAAGAGGCTAGGGATAAGCATAGCTAAAAAGAGGCTAGGGATAAGCATAGCTAAAAGAGGCTAGGGATAAGCATAGCTAAAAGAGGCTGGTCCTTCACCCGATGTCTCAATGGCATTGATCTTTCCCATATTTGCAGTATCCATTTACAGCTGGGTCGACTGAAATTAATGTCACATAAAGATCCAATGCTCTAAATGATTGTACTCTAGAACCTCACAAAGCAATCAGCTTACAGTTGGAATCATGTATACATTTTCAATTAGTTATATTAAAATCCCTTTATTTTACTACTTCTATTTCATCAGATTTTCATTGATTTTCCTCAAATTGACCTTTTCTGATTCCCAGCTTAATTGAGAATGTCTGGATAATCAATTCTTAGTAAATAGAAATTAATTAAAATATTGTGACTTGATGATCAATTCTATGTAAATAGGCAAAATAGAGTAATAATTGAACACATGAGCAAATATGTTTTATTTTGATTTATTTCCTTGAATAATTACTGTCTAGTAGTACATTTAAAATTATAGGCCTACAATATCTTTCAGTATTGTATGAATATCTTTCAGTATTGTATGACAGTAGGGATTTGGGTAAGATTTAAAAATATTAGACTTGAAACATGAATTTTGTCTAATACCTTGACTGCAATAGCCACCTTTCTTGTATCTTGGAAATTTGTGAATGCAGCGCTTTGGTGGGATTGTTTGTTAGCGTATACAGCCAATCAGAGTCCTCGACAGAAAGTCCAAAACAATAAGTCGAAATGTTTAAAGTCTGTCTTTCGAGGGCTGTGATTGGCTGTATTCGTATACAAGAAAGGCGGCTATGGCAGTCAAGGTATTCGAGGAAGTTGGTTATATCTTGGCATTTTGAAGAGGATCTTAATTGGCATACTCTTTTGTGAGTATAAAATCACCTTAACTTTGTTAAGGAACTTCCCACAGATGTTAGATAATAAGCTGACTATCACCTGCCAAAGATTGAGAGTTGGCAAATTGTAGACTGGGAAATAACAGAAATAAGAATAGAAGAACGTAGGTGTTTATCAATACTGAAACTATGTTGACTGTAGAAGATTTGTCAAGATAAATTGTATTGATATTATTAGTGATGATATCAAGCTGCCAGGGGATGTTTTCTATCATTGTCTCTACTAGACACTAATACAACAAGACAAGTTGATAAACCTATTATCTAGAGGGAATATCATAGTCAACTGTTTATTCCTAGATATATATATAATTACTATTGACCACTTGTAATCAATGTCTCAATTCTTATATCCACTAAGTATAATAGCACCATTATTCACTCTGGAGGACAATGTCCAAGGCTAGTATAATCCTGCACGGAATAGCTTCCAACTATATAAGTTCTCTGGTTTAAACAGCCATTTAATGTTAATGGCAATTGAACCACATTTAAAGTATTATAAGGATAAGTCTAAACATTTGTTTAGATTAGTGCTGGCATGAAAATATGAGTGAAATGGTACATCACAATACTGTCTTGTGGTAGAGTATCGATACTTTACCAGGAATATTAGACAAACATAAAACGACATGTAAATACAGAAGAAATTGCATAGTAATATAAATTCCGTACAAGCAAGACAATTCCATTAATCAAAAACTCGTCCAAAATACGACAAAATTGAGGGTGTAAGTTGTACAGTAGTGGACCCCTCCAAAGAGAAGTACTATTAGGTGTTTTGAAAAGCGTAAGCATGGTCTGCTTCACCCCACAGTGGTAAAGATTATGAGATACAACCAGATCAATTCATTCCTGACCAAGTTATGTCATTACATAAAGATGTATCATCAGTAAGCCAATATAAATTACCAGTAATATTTTTTGATGAAATTGTTTATTTTTTCCCATATCACAATGATTAATTATTGTATGGTAGCCCTGTGATATGCATTGTATATTGACATAATTGGCATACTTGGTACAGACTATTCATAACACTTTCAGAAATAAAACCTGACATGTTTGATGTTCAACACCAAATTAAAGTGAAAATCAAGACTTGTGTCAATTCCAGACTGTTATGAATATTCACTAGGCCAGATTACAGGCTGCAGTTGAACTACTGATATCAGCCTGTCATGCCAATTTGTTAGAACTTTGGATGATCATGTCATGATAGTATTTGCATGAGAATATCTAGTTTGAGAACTATTTTAAATTAGTTATGATTCATTATTTGAAAATGCTGTAACATAACCACAAAAATTTACATATAAACCTCAACTCTCTGCTATACTTATACTATAAGATAGGTATTTTAAATAACACTTTGTCTCCAAGGAATTCTATATCTTAAGTATTCTAGTAGTCAATTTTCATCATTTAAATCCATTATTGAAAAAATGCCAGAACTCATCCTTAAATAGTGGAATATTGATCTTAAACTTGTGTTGTGAGTAAAGAAAATATTAGCCCAGACATAGTTTAAAGTGATTTCACCCTTTTCTATCTGCTTACTACTAATTACATCACGTCATGTAATCTGGTACAATTTAATTATTATCAGTTTAACTTTATTGCATTTAGTTATAGGATTCAAACATCCCGAGTAGCCAGTAGCCATTGGCCATCAAAACCTAAATCCTATGAATCCTATAAATAACATAGGTATACAGTGTACTCTGTGATATCTGACATTCTGCGTAATCCGATTATTTTCCTTCTTGGGTAGTTTAAAAAACTCGGAGCACTCCGACACTGTGTATTCCGAATTACGACACTAATCAGTGGTCCCGATACTCAGAAAAATCTGTATAATCTGACATCTACTCATCTAAATCACTTATCGTCAATTAGATAATCGCTTATTGTATTGATAATCAGGATCAATTCAAATAAAAACAAAAGATCGCTGAACTAAATTTTGCTGATTAATCACCGTCAATGACCTCGCTTCAAGATCAAGGTCATTGCCTTTAGATCAAATGGCATGGGTATCATTCATTACTCCGTATAGAACAGAAATATTTATAGAAATATAAAATCGTATGTACAATTAAATAATAGGAACATATACAACTGATTTGTCTTTTATTATTGTCTTATTATTAGAAAGTTACCGTCTGTAGAATGTGGGTCACTGAGCTATAAATAGTAACACGTGGCACATGTTAAAAAATGTTGAAACTTTGGGTACTCCGACCCCAGTGCATGTTGGATTGCACAGAGTATACTCTAATTGCAAAGTCTTCTTATCACAGGTAAACATGGACAGTCTTGTCTGCCTTATTAGAATACTAAGCACAAACCTACCGAATCCTGAAGCTGGTGCCTAACTTGGTGTGATAAATCTAAATTCCTGCTCTGGATTTCAGACTCAATTTCAGTGACAGTCAAGAAATTTCCATATGATTTCCCACCCCTATACAGACAAAATACAGACAAAATACAATTTTTATATAATATGAAAATGAGTAGGTATGAAATAGGTCAGTTGTCTGAAGATAGCATAGCATGTGATTATGAGTAACAGCATGTTTCAGGTTCTGTTATAATATTTCGACATTATCAGTAACATTATTTTGTTGTTATCTGCTCTAAAATTGATGATCAAAATAAAAAAAAATATCATAGGCGAAATTGATCTTTTGACTAGCCATGCCCACCATGATTGACTTATGCGCATATCAATTAGGATAATAAAAATAAATCAATATTTCTTCCCTTTAGTGATTAGTGTGATTGAAAAGAAACCAGATAATAGATATCGGCAATTAACTAGTCACTATTCAACAGAAGGCAGGGGGTTAAAGTTATGTTTAATATTTCCTTTTCGTGATAACTTTTTGATTTGATTTTATGGAACTAGTTCCTTTAAGTGTAGTTTGTTTTGTTTGGCAGGTTGTCTATTTTGGTAGCAATAAGTTGGACTAATGATAGGAAACTAATTTGTACAAGACAAGCTTCATTTAGAAATGAGACAAATAATAGTAAGCTAATTAAGGCAATTAGTAAATTTATGATATAAGTAAGTGATGATTATAGGTTCGAGTCCTTTACTTGATAAGCTCATACTTAATAAAAATCAATTTCTACCCTGTAGAGCTGCGATCAATATAAACTCAACTCTCTATCTGGTGTCATTTTAACTGAACAAAATCTCTTAGCAAGTCTCTTGTATCTGTATATTGTATCCTTCTTGTTATAAACATTGTTATGGAAGTTGTTGTTTTATTCTAAATATAGGGATGATTTGTAAGTATTGTATGATATTTTGTAATAACATGATGTTAAAAGTCGTGTCTATGTTTTTGGATGTGTTTTAATGTGAGTTTTGAAATGTTTTAATGTCATTACAACTTCCTTTATTACTGTTTGTACAATTTGTCATTTGTATGTGGTTTATGTATGCATATTAAAATGTCATATTTGATGTGCATTTGCAGTAATTCACTTAAGTGTTGTACTTGAAAACATGTCCTGTATGCAATATCAGTTTTAGCTTGAAGCGAACGTTAACTTTCCATCTACCAACCAACCAGTTGACTAAATGGTTGAGAAGTTTTCCTGCTACAAACATATACCATCATAATAACTGTGCACCATTTATAGTGGAATATAAAGTATTGTAGCATGTTATAGTATTCTGTGTTATGTTTAAACCAACTTTTCATTTTCAGAACTGTGATAATGTTTAGGATGTAGCAGTAATTTAGTAAATATATTAGCTTAATCTCTTAGATGCATAAAAATTTCACTGTAAAGATGCTAAGATTGATATTAATGTCATGTTAAGAATTAATTTATTAGAGTAGCTTTAGATATTATATCAATCTTCTCCTGTGTCTTAACTGCTTCATTCCATGATAATAATAAAAGTTCAATCTGTAAACCTAGGCTGAAAAAATTGACATTCTACTGATGTCTTAAAAACTGCCTGTCATAGAACATTAGACATTTTCAAAGTTTTCATTAAATTTCCCTTGGGAAGATAAGATGATAGCCATTATCTTAGAACATTCTGAAATCGTGAGCTCCTTTACACTTCTTTTGTCTGAGAAAGTTGGAATAATTTTGTTAAACAATTTAAACAGGGGATATGTACTCTCTGATCTTCTAAATGTCTTTCAAATCTTACATGTTCAAACTATATTTACACAGTATTTACTAAGCCTATATAGTGTGAGAAAAAAGTCTAATTCAAAGACTTGTTCAGCTTGCGTGATAAATTTTAGTACCAAATATTCTTGGCGTTTATTATAGACGAGGAAAACCTGCTGTGTTCATGTTAAATACTATAGGTATTACCATTATTTCTGAATTATATTTGTCTAAAAATAGATTCTCTGGCCATGTAGTCAGTGTATTGAGCTGAGAGAGGAAATTATTTCCAAGGGAATGTTTATTGGTTCAATACGGGATACAACACAATCAATAAGATATAATAACTAATCATATTGATAGCTTCTAACTCATTCTATTTCACACTACATTGCTTTAAATGAATCAATTCCATGTATATGATAGATTCAATTCATTAGATAGTGAATACTACCATATTGCTGTCAAATTAATTACAAATACACACAAAATTCATCAGCTGGTTGATCTTTGAGTACGGTGACAGTGGTGTTTCTAAGAATCTTCTTGTCTTTCCATCTTTGTAAGATGATAAGAAATTTGAGAGTGGGAGAGGGGCAAACAGTTGATGAATCCCTCCCTTTAAGTTTAAACTGATGATTATGGTGATGATGAAATGATAAGTCATGTATAACGAGTTCTACTGATGTAATTTAAGAATAATAAATCTATGATATTCTCTAGACAAGTTGGATGGAAGAGACTTTTGTGTGTTAAATATTTATGAATACCAATCAGATATCAATATCATATTTTGATATAAAAAACCAAGTAAATGTCCTGGAATATTGATGGAAAATGCCAAAACTGGTTGTGCTACAATCTGTTATTCTGGAGAAATTTTCATGTTTCTAAATCTGTGGTCGATCATTGCCTTATTTAGATCTGTTGAATATGTTTTTTTTTAATAAAAGCTTTGTGTATCATATTTTTTCATTGATTTGGACTAAAGTAGAAAGAAAGAAACAACCACTTTTTTAACTAGATAATAACAACTGAAGTTCATATGGGTCTTCTCTATCCAAAACTATTGATCTGGAATATCTGTTCTCATTTACAGCTGGGTTGACTGAGATTATGGGGAAAGATGACAGAACATTCACACATCAACTGAAATGTGAACCTTAAGGTGTGGGCACACAAGCAGTCTTGGTCGGGGCTTTTTTTTTTGCTCACTTGAGTACTGTGAGGAGTTTTGCCAACTGGCACATGCACACAAGGAGACAAAAATCTCCAGTCGGTCGTTTTCCACCATGTTGATAGTCACGTGCAGAGCATGCACTTGAAAGGAAAAGGAATCTGATTGAATGATGACGGTCTGTCTTGCAGAGACACCTGTCAAACTTGTTTGAAATGATATTATAAATCCTGTCAGGGACCAATCTTGTGTAAAGGTTTCAACATCTTGCGTATAAATGGCTTAGTTGGTTTTACTTTATCCTATATCAGAAGAATAATCTTACTGATTAGACCTTGAAGTGGAAGGAATGATTGAGATTGACATCCATTCGCGTGAACTTTTATAGAATGTGAAAAAAATTGACTTTGACATTTATAATTTAGAATCTATTTGTTATTTTCAAAAAAACATGCTCATTATCTTTTGTCTTTTCTTTTGAGTTTCTTAAAATCAATTACAAACAACTATGTCTTGTTTAAAATTGATTTTTTAAATCTTTTGTAAATTAGTACAGCTTGGCTCAGTTCCTGCTTGTCAGGCCATGACTTAGTGAGTAGGACGGGGTTGTATTTCGGGTTGTATTTCGGCATATGTTGATACTATACAGGTCAATATTTCACATGGCAGTGATGTAGGTAGGAGGATCTGTATCTTGTTGTTAAGGATAGATAAGAAATCGGCTCCATGTGAGCTACAGGTTGTGCATGTTCCAGATCCCTAGACAATTGGAATTGCCGCCCTGGCAAATTACTGTCATTGCACACTGCATGGTATTACCCCATCTGGTGCAGAAAAGTAGAACTTAAAACATCATTTCAACTCTAATCAGGAGGTTGTAACACTAAAGGCATTGAAAACAAGTGCTATAGATGTACAAGAAGATACATACAAGGTTTAGTGAGGTCTTAAATCCTTCATCCTACATCCTACATCCTACATCTGAGGCTAAACCCATCCTGCTATAAATAAATAAAGAGCAGGATATATCATCTTCACAATGTGAATACTTTAATCATAGGCTTTGACAGAAAGTCTGTAAACAACAGGCCATAATTTTTACAGTCTTTATGCCGAAAGCTCTGATTAGCTGTAATTGTGGGTGAACAATCCAATCAAATAGCTGCATTTGTAAACTTCTGTGACACAAGAAAGGTGGCTATTGCAGTCAAGGTATAAGTTGGTAATAACTAGACAGTGTGAAGAGGAGGATATATAGAATTAGTCTTATCAATTTCTTTCATATTGATGATATGAGGTTGGGTTTTTTATTAGTTCAATATGTGACATTAAGCAAGTCTAACATTAAATTGAATGTCATATGATAAAATGTTGATTAGTTATTAGTTATTTTATGTATTGATGTTTTATTAAAGGTTGAATCTATTTATGGTGATTATACTGAGGTTTGTTTTGTTCCTTAATGACATGTTAGTCTGAGTATGTAGTGGAATATTTCATTGTGGAGTATAATTAAAGCCAGACACAGACGGCAGATTTTTCTTTTGTTGAAAACTAAAAACAATGTTATGTGTTAGGGCTGGGCGATATACCAGTATCACAATAATTACTGATATATCATTAATAATATCGCCTTCTTAAAAAAATACAGAGATATCGCCATATGATATAGCGTTAAATATTTGTCCAATAAGATCTTCTACACAATTCTAACAAGTAATCTAATATTTGAAACAGACATCATTTTGTTTCAAAATCCAGTAAAATCCATACTTCAGATACAGGAATTAATGTTTCTGATACAAAAAAAATGATTTTCAAAAATATTTATCTTATAACGATTTTTATTTTGTAGCCTGATTTTTGTGTATCAATTATATTTATAATTAAATCTATTATATTTGTAGATCAAAGTGAAATATTTATTATTTTTATAGATCAAAGTAAAATCTATATTATTTTTATAGATCAAAGTGAAATCTATGTTATTTTTATAGATGAAATCTGTATATTTGTAGATATAATAGTGAAATTTATGTTATTTTTATAGATGAAATCTGTATATTTGTAGATATAAAAGTGAAATCTATGTTATTTTTATAGTTGAAATCTGTATATTTGTAGACATAAAAGTGAAATCTATGTTATTTTTATAGATGAAATCTGTATATTTGTAGACATAAAAGTGAAATCTATGTTATTTTTATAGATGAAATCTGTATATTTGTAGATATAAAAGTGAAATTTATGTTATTTTTATAGTTGAAATCTGTATATTTGTAGATATAAAAGTGAAATTTATGTTATTTTTATAGATGAAATCTGTATATTTGTAGACATAAAAGTGAAATCTATGTTATTTTTATAGTTGAAATCTGTATATTTGTAGATATAAAAGTGAAATCTATGTTATTTTTATAGATGAAATCTGTATATTTGTAGATATAAAAGTGAAATTTATGTTATTTTTATAGATGAAATCTGTATATTTGTAGATATAAAAGTGAAATCTATGTTATTTTTATAGTTGAAATCTGTATATTTGTAGACATAAAAGTGAAATCTATATTATTTTTATAGTTGAAATCTGTATATTTGTAGATATAAAAGTGAAATCTATATTATTTTTATAGTTGAAATCTGTATATTTGTAGACATAAAAGTGAAATCTATATTATTTTTATAGTTGAAATCTGTATATTTGTAGATATAAAAGTGAAATTTATGTTATTTTTATAGATGAAATCTGTATATTTGTAGATATAAAAGTGAAATCTATGTTATTTTTATAGATGAAATCTGTATATTTGTAGATATAAAAGTGAAATTTATGTTATTTTTATAGATGAAATCTGTATATTTGTAGATATAAAAGTGAAATCTATATTATTTTTATAGTTGAAATCTGTATATTTGTAGATATAAAAGTGAAATCTATATTATTTTTATAGTTGAAATCTGTATATTTGTAGATTATGGAGTGTTCCTGTATGGAGTTGGCATTAGAAGGTGAGAGGTTGTGTAAAGCCGGAGATTGTAAGACTGGAGTACAGTTTTTTGAGGCAGCAGTTCAAGCTGGTACAGATGATCTAAAAACACTAGGAGCTATTTATAGTCAATTAGGCAATGCTTATTTTTATCTACAAGAATATGGAAAAGCCTTAGAATATCATAAACATGATCTGAACATGGCAAGGTATGTACTGTTTCTCATTATCTTTATTTATCTGGACTGAAACGTTGATTCATTTGGTAGAATTGCTGGTATGAGATAGACATAGATATATATATATATAGACAGATTTTATCAGGATAGATTTAGATATTGTGATACAGAAACTTTTTATAAAAGGTTGGGCTCTATTGATTCTAATTCAAAGTCATTTATATAGCCATGCCTTAGATCTTAAATCCACTGTCAAATTGTCTTGTGCACACGGCACAGTACGCAAAGCATTTTCGTCAAGTGAAAAGTCATATTCTTAACAGACACAGTTACATTTTAATTTATCGAACAAGTCATAGGTATTAAAATTTAGTATATGAGTTTTGTTGCAATGCAGAATTTAGGTCTAGGATAACATTTCTATGTCATGTTATATCCATATCATGTCTTTATAAGGCAATTAAAAGCACGTGATTGGGTTGTTAATGATCTCAGAGTATAACGAGCCTCTGAAGATCAATTATAATTATTAACGGAACTATAAAACAGCTGTTTTTTTACAGCTTAATATACTGATAACAGTATTTGTTATTGCTACAATTTGTTATCATCCATATTGATCTATGCAGCCATATAGTTTTAATCTATTTACGATTATATACAAATGTAGATGACATGAGGCTCACATGTTGGGGATTTTTACCATTCGACTCCTGGATAGCATAATTTTGTTTGCTTTCCACAAAAAAATTGACAATATTTCTAATATGTCCTCAATCAGGATATTTATATGAAGGAACTAAATTAAATTCTCAAGTGTTGTCTTAAAGGGAAAGGTTTGCCATCGGTGTGACCAATCGTACCTTAGTCTCAGAAACGAAAACTTAGCTTATCAGTAATAGTGTTCACAGCTCACCATCCTAATTTGAGTCTTTAAATCCATGTGTGTCCAGAAATATACACGTTTGAATTTTAAAATGACGACTCATTTCTTGCTACCTTGCTATATAAAGAAAAGACATATAGTAAGAGAAAATTAAATTCCTAGTTTGAGGTATATGCGATTTTCGTACATTTCAAGTACTTCTGAAGACTATTTACATATATTCAAAAACCAAATCAACCCTCGAAAATGGCAAATCTGTGCCTTTAAAATCAACTGATGTTTCACATAGTTTTAATGGTTTTTAGGTTAATATTTATGTAATTGAGTAAAAGTTTATTTATGGTTTTTTGAAGTGTTTCCTTAAATGATTTCTGAGAATGAAAATTTTGAAATTGATATAAAGTGGATAATACTGTCTTGAAATATTCCTTGAAATATTCCTTGAAATATGTTACAGAAAGAAAACCTAGAATCTTGTAACAATATCTTTTTCAATTTTGTATTCCGTTGAAATATATTCCATAGAAATCATTACATTATATATCTAGCTATATCAATACCAGAAATTGAATTTTTTTGTAGAAAGAAAACAGAATTGTAAGCTTAATTTACAATATCTTGAAATCCATTTTCAATTTTGAATTCTGCTGAAAAATATTCCATAAAAAATCATGTTATTTTTATGCATAGAGCAATATTGATACCATTATTACACTCCATTTGATATTACTGTAATTGCATTATTTTGTAGAAAGAAAACATAGAATTTAGATTAAAATAATATCTTTTTCAATTAATTGTATCCCACTGAAACATATTCCCAAAAAATATTAATATAATTTTAGAAAATCATGATGTTATTTCTATCTATAGGGCAATATCGATACTATAATTTTAACAAATATAATATAACTGTCTGTAGCAGGCACATATTGAAATCTATTTACTGTTATATTTTATCAGCTGTATAAATCTAAATAATGTCAGTTAATTTATTTATTAGAAATATTTGCAGACTAGGCCAGACTGACATTGATTTTTTTAAATTGAATTTCGTTCAAGAAAGTAAATTCTATATATTTGAATGTGATTCTTGGCTAAGAATTTTAACAGAATATTGTATGTAATTGGATAAAGACTTAGGGTAGACTTAATTTGTTGTTGAGAAAGACTATCGTTCGACTGTATAGAGGTATCATATTTGAAACACTGGGATATTTTAGAAATAGCTGGTATTGTCTCATAGACATATTTATTGTACATCTTTTTATAAGTTTAGATACCAAATTTTGCTTTTGTCATGGTGAAAATTCTCGAAAAACTAGCAATCCAGATCGTAGCAACTTCCATGAAATGTGACGTTTTGTGTCTGGTCCTAAACATGCCAAATTTTCAATCTGTGTATCATGCCGGAGGAACAGGTAAAGCCACATTTATGGCTAACAGCTGAGGGGAACTAATAGTGAAGTCGTGTAGTAGAAATGTTGAGCCTTCAATCTTATAACCAGTGGCAGTGGAACATGAATAAGTAGTTAAATAAAACAGTAATAGTCATCAATAAAAGTGTGTTGTGTTTAAACTGAATATGTGTAAATTGCATGTATTTATTGATTCCAGAGCCCTATCAGATCGTGTGGGAGAAGCCAAGGCCAGTGGTAATTTAGGGAATACATTGAAAGTGATAGGAAAGTTTGATGAAGCTATAGCGTGCTGTAAACGACACCTGGATATCTCCAGAGAGATTAATGATAAGGTCAGCCAGCGTTATTCTTCAAGTAGAGATCAATTCTAATTTTATATACCAGCCCACAATCATTGGTTTCTAGTACACCCACATGTTTTTTAACAGAGCTGATATGTCAATTCAAACCACAAACACATGTAATAATAAAAATACATGAAAATACGGTATAATTGCAAATATCGTATGCATTTATAATGCCCTTTCCCCTTGTTATCATAATGCTATCATCAAGTGAATCTGGAAAAATCTCTGTCACAGTAAATAATATGCACATATATAACAAACAATATCAGAAGAGTTAATGATACCACCCCCTATTCCAGAACACCTTAACTTGGGCCCATCTGTAAACAAACAATTTGTTATGACCATTCGTTATGAACCATTACTATTTACAATAGCTAATAACAAAGTGGAATGCTCATGTATTTGTTTGAATTAGACAGAGATGTGGAAATGTATCTTTGCTTGAATGTGTAGATTGTTTAAAAGAAATATAGAAATAGTCATAAATAAAGAAGCACAAAATACATGGATAGACATGTACTCAAGGTTTCACATGCTCATACAGGCAGGGTTAGAATTATTACATCATGTTTTTTTTCTCTTGATAACCTTGCCTGTATGAGCATGTTAATAAATGTTAGAAATAGTATATCCATATATTTCATGCTTCTTTATAGTTGTGCATGTATCAAATAAAATATTCTTATAATTTGACAGGTTGGTGAATCCAGGGCGTTATATAATTTAGGTAATGTTTATCATACAAAAGGTAAACACGTTGGTCGAAGTGGAAGACAAGATCCGGGAGACTTTCCACCAGAAGTAAAAGACTGTTTACAGAAAGCTACTCAATTTTATGAGTAAGTGCTATAATGTTACCATTATCTTGCATGCATGATTCATTGTGTCATTTGAATGTAAACTTGCACTGTTAACTTGAATTCAATTGAAAATTTGTTCACTTATTTAAGGTAAAGATTCGCATGGCTTGATTTGAAGTTTGAATATATGTAAATAGTCTTCAGAAGTACTAAAATTGTACAAAATGCGAATAATTCTTTCAAAAATACCTCAAACTAGGAATTTCACTTTCTATTCCTCTATATTATTTCAGAATTTCTCTACATAGTAATGATTATGTATACTATTCTATTCCATCTGGGTTAAATCCTTATTAGCTTTATAAGAATGATTGAAGTTGTTGCAATAGACAAGAAATCTAATAATCTCCATGATATATATGTATTCGTTTCTTATTTCAGAGAGAATTTAAAGCTAGTACGAGAATTAGGCGATAAGGCAGCCCAAGGTAGAGCATGTGGTAATCTAGGCAATACTCATTATTTATTAGGCAACTTTACACAAGCAATCCTTTATCATGAAGAGGTGAGTATATTATAAATAATGCTGACACTATAAATGAGTGAATCGATACATCGCATATGACAGATTTTCAAATTGGTTTCTCCCTGTCAGTGATGCAGGTCTGAGAGTCCGACATGGAAGAACATTTGGTCGTTTAGATAGGACCATAAACCAAGGTTGTGGCTACAGGCTGTGCACATAAAGATCCAGCACAATATTGTTATCTATGGTCAGCTATTCTTTAAAACAATCATTATATTTTCAATGCACATGTTATTATAGAGATTAGCAATAGCTAAACAATTTGGTGACAAGGCAGCAGAAAGGAGAGCTTATACAAATCTTGGCAATGCTCATATTTTTCTCGGTGAATTTGAAGTAGCAGCTGAACACTATAAGTAAGTTGATATACCTTAATTAATATGAATTTATATCCTTTAATGTCAAATATACCAAACAAATCCAAAGAAAAAGCGTCTAGTCATTCGGATAGGACAAGAAACCGAGGCCCTATGTGCCACAGATTTTACATGTTAAGTATTCATCAAAAGTTTAAAATTGAAAAAGGCCAATGCCGTTGTCCTAGCAAAATTGCATGGCATGCTATTGAAATTTTATTAAAAGCTTGTGTCTATACTTTTGTTATGTTTGAGTTACTATTTTTCAGAAAAGAAATGATATTGAGTAAAATGCTGGAATAATCTCTTATACCTTACTACATTGTCTTTTATAGGAGAAGTTTACAGTTAGCCAAACAATTGAGTGATAAAGCATTAGAAGCTCAAGCATGTTATAGTCTGGGCAATACATACACATTACTACGTGACTATGAGAAGGCTATAGAATATCATATGAAACATCTACGTATTGCCCAAGAGTTAGATGATAGAGTAGGTGAGAGCAGAGCCTGTTGGAGTTTAGGTAATGCTCACACTGCTGTTGGAAACCATGAAACAGCAATTGAATATGCAAACAGACATTTACAGCTATCCCAAGAGGTATGGGCTGTTTTTATTTTGTAACTATGCAACGTTTTGAATGTATAGATTTTTTCTTTGACATTTATCTTGATTCTCTCATTGGTCATTGACATTAATTTAGTTTGGGAATTGTTGGGAGTAAATTAATACTGATGTCTGATTGTCACATGGGAGCCGCGGTGGCTCAGTGAGTTAGACGCTTGCTCGCTAATCTGAAGGTCCAGGGTTCAGTCCCGGGATAGGTCGAGATAATACCTTTGAATTTTTCAACCCAGTTTCCCCCTGTAAGTGATGCAGGTAAGAGGGACTGACATGGAAAAAGCGTCTAGTCGTTCGGATGGGACAATAAATCGAGGCCTCGTGTGCTACAGGCTGTGCACGTTAAAGATCCCTCGACAGTTGGAAATCGAAAAAGAGCAGGCTAATGCCGCTGTCCTGTCACCCTGCATGGCGTCGCCCGTCTTCATTAGCCCACAAGGTGCAGAAGAGTAGGACGTAAAACTCCATTCATTTCATTTTTTTCTGATTGTCACATAAAATGTTAAGAATATGAGGTATATGATGATAAATTATCATTTGAAATAAGTCAGAACATGGTCATGTGACATTCAGTCCATGTGATGTCATTGCTACATGATGACTTAAAATCCCATGAAATATGGTCTGCATATTGTTTCATAGAAATTCTATAAATTTTGATACAGACATGTATATCTTATGTAAATTTTGCCCTACTGTAAGACAAAGATAGTTACAAGTATATATATATATATGATTTATATTCTCTAGATAGGAGATGAAAATGGTCAAATAACAGCTAAAATGAATATAGCTGATTTACGTTCAGCCTTAGGTATAATTTCTAAAGATTCCAATGGGTTAGTATCAACTTTTATTTAAAGATTTAACAATGGTCTTAATAGCATTAGTTTGATATGTAAAGACAACCCATCACTGAGTTAAAGAGGATGTTGTGATAAATTATTTGTCAGATGTCTGTAGTTCCTGTAAATATAGAAATACTTAATCGCAAAATACTAATGGTATCTATTGTTGAATTTATGCTATAATGTAAATTATTTCTCTAGATTGGTATTATTATTTATTAATATGTCTGGTATGATGTATCAGTGGAATCTATACAATGTGATACAGTATGTGATGATATGTGTTTTGCATGGCCATGTATAGATATTTTCCGAGCAAACTTGCTCATTCAAAATGAATTTCAGTCAGGCTGATAAAAGTCAAATAGATAATTGTAGAGTGAAGTTATTTCTGTGTAATATTTTAGTTATGGTAATGAAAATGATGAAAATCTCCACAGTGGAAGAAAATTACCAGCTGATGTTAGTGATGTAGCCTTAAGTAAGTAATTGTCTAACTGAAAACTTAATGGGCTTGTTTTGAGTTTTTGTACCTTTTTATTTCGGGGCCATTAATGATTCCTTTTTGGTAATTCCAATTTTCGATCTGTTGGTCCTTTGATTTTATAAATGTTTAACCCTAAATGTGGTCGCCACAATAGGTGGTAATAATATCTAAGGGCATGTGCGATAACAATTAGTTTCAGTGGAATTACAAGCCCTCAGCGTGATTGGGGCAATGGTATAAAAATCAATGCCATTAGTGTCCTTGATACACATAAAAGTGTAGAAAACCTGGGGTCAATCTACTATGGTCTAACTCACACAGTCTACAGTTGATAATGGTTCTTAAATATCAGTTAATGGTCTTAAATGATTAGAGTTATTACTTATTAATGACATATATATCACAGTTTTAACTGTAATATACAGCTAATCACTGATTTGGTAATAGGTTGTTCATTGTTCAAATATTATTCATTGTTTCTCAGGTAGAAGACCATGTCGTGCCAGACGTCATAGTATGGAGAATATGGAACTGGTTAAATTAACCCCTGATAAAAAGGTAAGAATAGTCAAGTATATTTGAAATATTGGCAGATTATAGTATATCAAGGGAGATAATTTGTAAATCAAAATCATTTATGGCTTCTTTTTGCATCATTCTAATCTTCTATAATATGTCTATGGTTTCTGTAATTATAGAAATGCTGAACCATATATGACATCATAATCGCAAAGGCTGCTATAATAATATCCAAGAGAATATTTATAAAGTCTTTTACTCTTGCCTTCTATTGTTTAGAGCTCTTCATTATTTCTGTATTTGAAAGGACATTATTTGAAAAATACGGTTTATTTTACATATTATTTAGACGTCACCATTGAGTGGAGGAGCTCGACCGAAACAGAAGTTACAGAAAGCAGCTAGTATAGCTGTAGAACCATTAAGAAATAAACACTGTCGTAAAGCTTCTGATGGTCTCATTCATTCAGAAGAGGTAAGAGAATTGCCCTTATTTAAAAGAGATCTTGAAACGATCTCATGTTCTAAACTTCTAACACTGTTTCTGGGTTATTCTAGCACCAAGATCGTTTCAATAATATATAGCAAGAACATTAATTTAACATCATATTTGCAACAGGTTTATCCAGATCCCTCAAGAGCTATAATGATGCTTTGGCAAAATTTTCTTTATATCACACTGCATAGCATCATCTGTCTTTTCAATTTAGTTCAAATTACATTTTATTTTCTTTCACCATAATTCACATATAAATGTGATGAAAACTGAAATATCTGGCCTCTCTGATTAGATGAAGATGAAACATATTTCACACTGCAATCTTCAGACAGCTGAAGTAGTAGGACTCGTTCTCGTGTCTGCATTTCATGACAAGTTTGGATGGTTTTATTTCTATATCGTTTTACAATTGATGTACTGAGCACTATTTTAACAAAGAAAATATTTTATTATTAGCCTACATATACTTTGTTTTGTATGTTATACAATGTAATATGAAAGCTACACAACCAAGTGAAATCCATCAGCCCTGATGTTCTGTTATATTTACAGCAGGTTGATGAGACCACGGCAGATGAAGATAACTTCCTGGATTTACTTAGCAGATTTCAGAGTCGGAGAATAGATGAACAGAGATGTTCCTTTAGAACTGCCGATGATCCTGTACCTAATAATACTGGGCAACAAGCA
This sequence comes from Lottia gigantea, assembly GCF_000327385.1. Classification (NCBI taxonomy): domain Eukaryota; kingdom Metazoa; phylum Mollusca; class Gastropoda; family Lottiidae; genus Lottia; species Lottia gigantea. The sequence continues at coordinate 1,161,993 of NW_008710694.1, forward strand.
CCTCCTTCACCAGAAAATACAAATGGTCCTCTACCACAATCAGGTAAAAATTGGATTCTTCTGATTGAACTTATCATGTGTTGAAAAAAAAAGAATTGAGAGACAGAAAAGTATGTTTGATGTCATGATGATATTTCTGACGGATAATTCATAGGCCTTGAAACATTGTAACTTTTGAATAAATGTAATTTTGGCTAGAACCTGTTAATTTAGTTAGGAAGAGGTGTGTATTATATATTATAAGAGCACTATATTAGCAATTATACAGTATATGTCAGAGCATGGCTTTTAATGTATTTTTTTTGTCAACCAGACAGTTTTCAACGACCTGTGAAATTTGGTCTCAATTTCCCCTTGAGAGAGTGTCTATATATTATACCAGTATTGACATGAGGTTGGGCAAAGGAGAGGTCAACTGTGTCATTTAACCAACAGTTCTACTTCTCTTGAGGATAAGGACCGTCTTTCATTTGAGCTCCCCTGTCGATCATGACCGGTAAATAGAGTCAAATTAACTCGGACAAAGTGCCTGAAATGTTCATTGGTCAGCTGGAAGGATAGTAGACCTTCTATATTGTAGTTAAGTATATATTAAAAAAAATAACATATCAGGAAATATTGAAATATTTTAGGTACTGAAGAACTGTTAGATATGGTAGCTGGTATACAAGGTTCCAGGATGAATGATCAAAGAGCAGAATTACCACGATTTCCAGGTTTAAGTTCAGGAGAGGTTGTTATTGGTCAATATTTACATCGTCCTGACGACCAGAATAGAGCTGATGAAGATTTCTTAGAAATGTTAATGAGAAGCCAGGTAAGTTTGTTTTCTGGTACTTATGGTATAACTGATGAATATTATGTGTCCTGTTCTATGCTCCTTTTAGATGAAATTACTTTATTGCTAGGTTTAGAAATTGAAGGTCTATATTCAAACCACCTGTTTGTTTCTCTTCATTGAAGAGTTCCCATAAGGGGAGATAACCTATGGTGATTCAGGCAACAAACTTTAATACACAAGACGTTACAGCTTTTATCATTATATTGCACTGTTACACAACAGAATTACATGCCATGTTTATATTTACAGGCAACGCGTTTAAATGATCAAAGAAGTGCTCTACCTCCTTTACTACCTGCTCCTACCTTACCTGACGATGATTTCTTTAACCTAATACAGCGTGTACAGTCATCTCGATTAGAGGAACAGCGAACAGATCTACCCAGTAAGAAATCAAGTATAAAAGAGAAAAAGAAGAAAAAGTAAAGAAAATGGCTTCACTTTTGTTTATATTGAGTTATATTTTCAGCAAATAATTTAAGTTTGTGAGGTACATGTATAGTCTTTTTGTTCAAGTTTGCATTTAGTAGCGTGAGGTATCGGTTAAACAATCCATTGTGAAACAACATGCAACGTTAAGAGATCATATCACATGGTCGTGTATCAATACTTTCTAATATCTGGAATACCTGACAAGACATACAACCAAACCTCATCCAAGAAGAAGAAATCAAAAGTAGCATTTCCTTTGTTGAACATTAATGTGACAATAGTCTGAAGACAATATATTACTAATAATATTATTTGGTTGTCTTCTGCAGGCTTTTGGTTTTTTGTTAATGAAAACAAGTTTAGTTTATCATTAATTAAATCTTTGACTACTAGTCAGATATCCATAAAGGGGTTTTGTTAAGGTTTTCTTAACATTTTATGTATATTGAGGAAACTTATAGCATCGATTTGCACCATTCCAATTTTCAATCATTGGTTCATTCAATTTCACCTGAACTAGGTGTTTTATGATGTCACCATCGCAGAAGACCTTATATATTAATAGCAGATTTTGCAACAGTGACCTGTTAAAAAGCTTAGTTTTAGTGGAATCGCAGGATGAACAGATGTCCTATTGAAAATCTGAATGGTGCAAATTGATGCTATCAGTTTCCCTAATGTACATAAAATGTTTAATAATAATAGATCTGAATGCAAATTGATGTTGTAAGTGACATAATACACATAAAAAGTTAAGAAAACCTTTTCACAATCCCTTTAATTAGTACTTAAGATTTTGAAATATGTGATTAGTAAATATGCAATATGAATGGCAATACTTGTAAATATAACCCATTATTTTCCTTGGTGCAAAATCGAGTAGAATTGTTTTAGTTTAGAATTCAGTGAACCATTAAATCGAAATCGAAACATGTAGAATTCAAAAACCAAATCAGACTTACCTTGCTTCAATTTTAAGTTTGGTTTAGATTCTGTGATTCTGTGAGTGTAGAGGATCTGCCTTTTCTATTTAGCCTTTAAAATGTACTAGTCAATATCTAGTTACAGAAGATTGTTTTTTTGATGTAAAGTAAAAAAAAAAACAGTACATAAATGACATATTCATTACATCACTGGGGTCTTATTCTAGAAAACTTAAAATAGATTATTTTATTGGTCCTGTCATCTGATTGGTCAATCCCTAAAATTGATCTTAAATTTAGTTTTGTTACCAAATCAGATTACTATCTGGATTTTATTTAAGTTAAGTTTTGGAGAATAAGGCCCTAGGTTGCTTAAAGGTTAAGTTAGTGTTTTAATTTCAAAACCAGGTTTGCGAAATGTTATTAGCCATAAACTGTTAATGTTTGTTATGTGTTACCAAAAAAACAAAAAATCTTGTGAAATCCATTGAACAATACTTTTTATACAAGTGTTGTGTATGAGGAGGGGGGGTAGGACCCTTGAAAATTTTTTCTTTAGTTACAAAATTATTGAATTAAAATGGAAGTCATTATCTATTTGAATTGTCATCAATGGATATGAACTATTTTTGTAAATTCATGAAAATTCACATGCATTTCATCTGGCCAGAATGCTTTTCAGTAATGTTGACTACACATTTTGTTTTCAGAAAGAAGTTGTTAGTGTTCATCTATTATATAAGGTTTAATAAAGTGCTAATAGTTTTGTGTAATATTCATTGTTTATTTCATTATCTTTATATAGATAAACCAATTTTCATCAATATGTGGTTGAAATCTGTTGTATATTATATCATTAGACCAATTTTCATCAATATGTCATATTAGATGTGTTCATTACATCTAAATAGATCTAGTTTAGTACAATTATCATGATGATATGAACTATTGTCTGAGCAAAGCAAAAGTGTTTGATTTTTTTCTTGTTTTTTTAAAAGAATTGGAAGACTAAAAATGTGCTCATGTTTATATTTTTATCAACAATGTATGACTAACAATACTGATTTGAGGCTGCTATTCCAAAATAATGGGGATAAAAACTAAAATAAACTTGTTACTTTGCACAGACAATATCTCTTACTGACAGTTTGATCTTGTATAACAATTACATAGACCACAGGATAGGTTATGTCTCTGAAAGTTTTGAATCTTTACAAGTACATTGTTAAATAGAAATATTCTGATATTCTACGACTTGCATTAGATATGATTATTTTAAATCTAAATACTGTAGACTTAATACTACGACTTATTCTGCATTTTTAAAGATTTAAATTTTGCCTCACCCCTAAACTTCTGTCATGAAGACTGCCTATTAAGGTCTATAATATGAATGTAGTGTTGAGTTTGGTGTGGAATTACAACATATTATGGGGATTTAGAGGGTTTGAGTTTATATTAGTAAACTACCGCAAGCCTTACCAACTGTAAAAGAAATATTAAATGTTATTCGAAAAAACATTCAAAGAACTAAATATTAAAACTAATGCTCTGCCTTATTTGTTAATGCCTTATTCAGTAGTTAGTATGTTTGCCTTGTTGTAATTCTTATGAAAAGGAATATCATGCTTTATTTTTTTGCAATAGTTTCATCATAAAGCAGTTAGTTTTAGTGGAACTGCAATGGTGGAAAACGATGCTATTAGTGTCCCCTATACAGTATTGTAGTTAAATATAAAAGTTGAGCAAACCCTTAAAGAAATATCTGTAATATTTGTTCATGTTTTGTATTAAATTGTATATAATCTAGTTGAATCTCAAAGCTTTAAAATTGTAGATTGTTATTGTTATTTATGACTTTTACCAGAGTTTCTATCAATCATTCTTTCATTATGTACATGATAATAAATTTGAAAAGGGGAGGGGGTTGGCTCTTTTTTTTGAGGGTCTGTGGACTTTGTAACTGCGCTGTGAGTACTCTCCATGTAGGGTGGATTTCAGCACTTTATAATTACTTTATGATAACTATTATTACTGTTATTGTTAGAAACTTCTATGTTGATATATAGACACATCTTTATGAAACAACAATGTCTGGTTAAAGTTTCGAAGTGTTCCCCCCCTCGTCCCCAGAATTATAAGAGGTGACAGGCAAACTATATATATACATGTATAGTGATATAACCAGTGATTGTTATTCCACAAAGCTGTGTTTATATATCTACTCACAGTTGCTAAATACCATTCAAGGACTATGTTGATATGGGAGTCTCTCTATAATGATTATAATGGATCAGATTTGAAGCATAATAAGACCACTTTATTTTAGGGACAATAAATGGTAATTGAAATTATACATTCTGTACTATACATTGAAATTGAAGTCTACCTAAAAATTTAGTGGACTGGCCATGTTATAGTATTCAATTTGACCAGGATGTACATTAAATCTCTTTATTGTACTTTTCCATAATGTATTCTGATGCCTGATCTTTTAGATTGGTTTTGAAACATTATAACCATGAAAATTCAGCATGAATGGATTGTGTCTTGTGCACTATTCAGATTTAGTCACAGGACCGTATCTACAGGGGCACCTGAAAAAATGGATTGCTCCCCTTAAAAAAAACCTGACGACCGACCAATTCCATTTCCATACACCATTGCCCCTCTGGATATATTACTTACCCCTCAAAACAATCATGGTTAGTCAGCTTTTATTAATGAGCATCTTCACAATGTCTTGCTATTATGAAGATGATTTTTGAGTAAACCATACTTGTCATATAGTTTGTAAGTTGACTGATATTGGTAATGATTCTGATAGTACGGTACCGTGGTGTGATATTATATTGTATACAGTCAGGTCTCTTATTACTTGTTACACCCAGAATCGTTGTGTTCATGTATTTCTTTCTATTTTGTAATAAAAATGTGATTATTATAAGTGCTAACCAATTAATCATATTGTATAAAATTTTTGTATTATAGACAATTGTAGAAATATACTATTTATAAATCAGTCGTTTTCATGATATAACAAGTGGGGTTTATGCGAATCATAAGGTGCAGGGGCCACAGAATTGTCAATGATGGAAATATATCAGTCAGTTTTTTTCATGATATAACCAGTAGCGTTTATTAAGGGGGCAAACAGCTTCAGTCTTCAAATGATAAACTTAAAACTTGGGCTAAAGCCGGGGATACCTCGTAATCTGACATGTACTAAGAGGATATTTAGATGCTGGGCAAGTCTGTCTCTTTCATAAAGACTATTATTTCAGTATTCCAGTATCAATATAATACCAATATGGACATAATTTACAGTAACTGTATAAGCAGATGTGGTGATGTCTATCGAAGTTTTTTGAGGTGGCACCAGACTTTAATTTGCTGATTACCATTTGTTATATGTAACAAACAAATGAAGCCAACGTTCTTACGTCCTCACATGCCTTCATGGTATCTCCATAGCGTGCAAGACAAATAATATAGTACCGTGAATTGAGATAAATTTATTTAAACAATATTTCAGAAATTCTGTAGAAATTTGCGTGTTATCTTTAGTTAGGACATGTTTCCGGAATACAATCTTCATTTGGATTGGTGATACTGGCAAACTTATAACAACAGTTAGGCAGTTCAACGAAGCGGCATCCTTGCATACGTCCTGTTTTATGAAGAGCTGAACCGATACTGAAACAAACAGCAAATGTACTTAATATTTCACTTTTAGCTGGGTATGCAAATACTTGATAAGGGGTTGAAAACCAAAACCGACTTTTGGAAGCACTGATTTCTGTGTATCAAATTGCCATATTTTCTACTTTGGTATTGTTCATTGGATATTAGCATAATGATTGTTAATCTTTCAGCGGCATATAAGAAGCACAAGATAGATAGATAAGACAATTTTATGGATAGATACTTGTGGTATATTTATTACTTCAACGTTTGAATGTGGTTCTCACATCGTCATCAGGAATATAATAATAATTTTATCTATCCATAAAATTGTCTTATTTAAAATGATTGTTGTAAACATGATTTTAACCCAGTACCAGCGCCCACTGTTGAATATCAAGTTTGTTACACTTGAAAAGTAATTTTACAAAACCCTAAAGGGTGCTTCGGAGAGTTGGCCCGGTGTCGGCTGTCACCTGTTAATACCTAATCTCTTATGGATGGAAACGGTTTGACATTTTTGTTGTTGTTAAATATGGATATCAGAGCTAGAGAGTTCAGAAATTGGCCTTCAATGCTATACTTACCTTACACAGTTGAGACCATATCTAAAAGAACAATTACAGTCGAAACAATCTGTTGTTCTTAAACTTTCACCAATATTCAAATAATTATCGCCCGCTTTACAATAATATTCGGGTACGCCATTTGCATCTATCAGACAAAAATATCATCATGAGTTTATATTCATTGCGAATATTTGCTTGGGTAATTATAAAACCATATTTTGATACTAGATGGTGAGTATAATTGCAATGTTCTATCTATCATAAAAACCCAATTCTGTTTTCGATGGGTTGCTTCGATGAAAAAGTTATGTTATTCAACTTCCCAACACCGCATAGCTGCCAAAGAAACCACAATACTGCAATACATGTAATTACGCAAAAAATCTAGAAATGAGAGTAAACTAATCAAATGCAGCGATAGGGTTTTATGCAACGAAATGCAAGTTTTTACCAATGGAAAAGTTGTCTTGGAGTAAAAATGAAAATTAATACCTAAAGACATTCGAAGTGGTGCTCCCCATGTGCCTGCGTCAGCCACTACAGCTAGCGATCCCAGAATCAGAACCAAGCAAGTTAAATCAAACATAATGGTAGTTTGCTAGAGGTTGACAGCAAGGCGAACTATTTGGTTGTGACCTATTATATGTAATTGTAAAGATAAACGGAAATTGCCGCGATCTAATAATGAGCTTCTATAGGAAATTTGGGTACTACGTGAATTCGACTACAGTAACCTTTATACACAATTCGGAAATATATTATCACAGTAGTATGAAGTAAAATTTAGTTTTCGAGTCCGAAAATCACAAATGAATCTCTTTTAGTGGAAATCATATTCAAATTAGAATCAGACGTGATGCGGTATTAATTTTGTGGCAACCACGGTCTATATTAAACTTGTGGGAAGACATTCTACATTATATACCATTGCAAATTTACAATAAAATTGAAAACAGACTTGCATATCTGGTTCTTACGATCATTTTTGATCAAGAACGGTATTTCTCAACGTAAATTGATACACTGAGGACAAATTCTAACCGTAAGTCTATTTTGGGGAAACAGGACACATTGACCATAATGTATTTTTGACATTATCTTATCTAACTAAGTTCTCTTCTTTCATTTTAATTAGTCCATACAAAACAATTAATTAGGCCAAACGTAATTAAACTTTAAAGGAACAATTGAAGACTTCCTTTTGTTTTTTGCTTCGGTTCTTTTTAAGTTATTGTTGAGGGAAAATTTTGTGATCAGTTCTTATTTTCTATATTTCTGTTAATGTTTTGTATCTTTCACTCTTTTTTGATTCATCTTATATCAGTTGTTCACATCAATCAAAAAAATAATCATAAAAAACTGTGATATGAAATGCGTCTACAATGTCAGAAAATCTAGGATTTTAATCAAAATCGTTTCAAATTTCCTTAAAATGATAAAATCTTGATGTTGAATTTCTAAAATGGCCTAAATCATCAAGTATACAGATACAGGAAACAGGGTCAAGCAGACGACGTATATATTACAAGACAAAATGGCTAACCGGATTTTACTTCTACCAAACATTTTATTTCTATTATTTGGATTAATTGAACGTTGCGAATCGACGAGGTAAGACTTTACTAAAATATCAGAAGTATGGAATGTAGAGATGTTAAATTTTGGTGGAATTTATTTCAGCGAGTCTGAAGTTTACATCCTTCAAAATTTGTTAAGAAACTTGTACCGAACATCATTGTATCAAATAAAATACAATGATTTGGATTGTAAATTATCAATTTTTCTTTCTCTCCACCATCGTCGGCCCTTAATTTTCTTGTTTATAGTATTTATTTTGTTAATAAAACCTAACATTGTTGGTAACATACCACACGGTCCGAAAACACCCACCTGGTTGTACCACAGACGAGGTTCTCTAAGTTTTAATGGATTTTAATGGACAGCAATCGGGGTTGTTTAGTTGAGACAACTGTATTTCAGGGACTAAAGCAGCACTTTGATTACAATAGGCAGACCTAAACAAAAACTATTATATTTATTTCCTAGTCCAGTATTTTTCGTTGTGGCGCCCAATGTGCTAAAAGTAAACGTTGAAGAGCTGATAACAGTAACGACATTTGGAGATGTTGAACAACTGGAAATGCAGATTTATCTTCAAGATTTTCCTGAACAGAAACATAACTTCTCACATCGACAAATTACTGTTAGAAATGGTACGTAAACTTATGTGAACCTTTACATATCAGAAATACGTTTGATAACAATAATAAACTCTATATTTTTCATGGGTCAGAATTCGACCCATTACACCAAAGTCCTGTTTCATATTAGGCACATGGGATATAAGTGATACATTAAATGGATTGGTAAACAGATCCCAAATCTAAACAGCCATTTTTAACTATTGTATACATTAACTTAGAAGCCATGTATGTTCTCTTGCAGATGAAATTACCAACGTGACAGTGAAGTTGTCCGTGGAAGATGCCATGAGCTTAGAAGCAACAGCTCATTATATCTACCTTGTAGCCGAGTCATCGTCACCCAATACCCCATTTAAACAAACTACTAAATTGTTACTAGATTACCATCCAGGATATATCTTTATACAGTCAGATAAACCCATTTACACACCCGGTCAAAAAGGTAATTGCCATCATGTTTATACACCCAGCTGAACAGGTAATTGTAATATGTTACACACCGGGTCAAAAAGACAATCATAATGCACTACATACACCCGGGTAAAAAGTTAATGGGATATGTAACACACCCGGTCAAAAAGGTAATTGCAATGTACTAAACACATGGTAATTGTAATGTGTAAAACACCCGGTCAAAAAGGTAATTACAATGTACTAACCACCCGGTCAAAAAGGTAATTCTGTATGTACTCGGTTGAAAAGGTATATGTACTTGTAATGTGTCATACACGCGGTCGAAAAGGGTAATTGCAATATGTCATACACACACATTCAAAAAGATAATTGAAATATGTCACATCAGATCAAAAAGGTAATTGCAATGTTATAATATACCCGGTCAAAAAAAGCCAAAAACGGTATGATGTTTTCAAATAAAAAATTTATTTACATTGTCCACTAATTTACTTGTATGTGCGCCTCATAAAAAGTGGTTGTTATATCCCTAATTGTTTTGCATCATCTCATAATAAACCAACGATCAGATTTGGTTTGTTTCTCGATTAAGATATAAATGATAAGTCTTTTGGGACGATTGTGTTGACCTAATCAGATATTAATGAGATTTTGTTACTTTTTAGTAAATGTAAGAGTAATAGCACTAGATGAAAATACTCGCCCTGTAGATTGGCCTGTTCAAGTTGATATTGTAGTAAGTATTTTTTTACTCAAGCGGCGAATCGATTTTTCTTCTGTTTTTTTGTCTCCTATTTAATCTAACACGTTTTCCACCACAGTCCTGTTCTAATGATGTTATTTCTACCAAATGAAAGTGTGTCAAGTCAAGCCCTCTTTTTTTATAACAATGACAAATTGGGGATAGCGAAACCCAAAGTTAAGCATTATTTTGTTCAAGAAATAATGTCATCGGAACATGCATGCTGTAGAAAACTTGCTAGATTACAATAGACACACAACAGATCACAAATAACGAGACTAGTATAGATACAAATTAAACCAGATCAGAACAATATTAAAGTATACGATACATTTCTCTTTCAGAACCCAGACGAGGTGACGGTAAGTCGATCTAAAAAGGAAGGAACAGTTGCCTTTCATTTAGAAGAATTAGAAATCCCTGATTATCCCGTGTTTGGTAATTACACAGTTACCGCTTCATTTGCTAACGGAGTAAGTATTTAAGCACAACATAGTACTTTCTTTTACCATAACAAAAATACTTGGATGTTTATCCAGACCCTAAACAGATGAATATATTCTCTTTGGACTCATTCTTAACCACAGTTCAGTGAGGTTTCTTGCTATCTGCACATGCCGTAAATCCAATATTTCAGTCAATCCCAATTTCCGAGTCGGATGTCCCGATGAGGATCTTGTTTTTTAAGGTAACACGAGAAATCGCTCAAAAGATTACAGGACGGTATCGGTACCAATTACAATTCTTCCCACTATGATAATCAACTTTATAATAATTTCATAATTTTCTAGGTCAAAACTTCGTCAAGTATTAGATTTGAAGTTCGCGAATATGGTAAGTATTCCCGTTTATTATCATTATCCAATGCCTTATTCTCGTATAAAATTTAGTTATCTCCATCCTCATTCTGCATCTGCAACTCATCAGTATCAGCATCTGCACCAGTATCAGCATTTGCATCTGCATTTGCATTTGCATCTGCATCTGTATCAGTATCAGTATCAGTATCAGTATCAGCATCAGCATATACATCTACATCTACATCTGTATCTGTATCATCATCTGTATCACCATCTGTATCAACATCTGCATCAGCATCTACATCTACTTCTACATCTACATCCTACATCAGCATAAGCATAAGCATAGGAATAGGAATCAGAATAACAGCCAGCATCAGATTTGTCATCATCAGAGTCATCGTCTGAGTGAGCATCAGAGTGAGCATCAGCATCGTATCGTCTACATCTTCAGAGACAGCATCAGCGTCATCATCATCAGAGTTAGCATCATCATAAGTCAGAGACTTTAGAATCTTCATCCTTCTTTATTTGTATGAACAGGGTCATCCGTATTACCAGAATCACCCTTCATCTGTTTCCGTAGAATCTTCGAAAAAAAATACATCTCCCTATCCATATCGCTACCTTTTGCATTCTCATTTCACCAATCAATAGACACTCATCCATCACACCTATACATCGAGGATCTATTTCAGTCACCTCTATCAAAAATGTTAAACCTAAAACTTATATTCGACCATCCTTCGTTGTAAACTTGTCCCCAATTCCATCCAAAGCTTCGCACCGAAGTGTAGTGATAAGCGAACACAGCGAGTACCAGTTTACCTTCGTTGATGCTTTTCATTCTAGTATTACCACATTTTACTGTTTTATTCGATGTTGAGGATGAATATCAAGTTATTCTACCAGATCATAAAGAAATTAAAGCTAATTTAAATGCCAGGTAATATTACATATCTTCTGCCATTTCCAATAGTAAATAAAGCTATGCACTATCCCCCCAAAAGATCAGGTGGTTCGGATAATGAGCATGCCTTAAATCCACGCTTTCCTCATTGTGGAAAGCTGAATTCGCATTTGCATTGATTTCTGTTAATGTACTTCTAACAATATAGTTGTATTTCTAGGTATGTGTTTGGTAAACCTGTGAGAGGTCATATCACAATATCCTATGGATTAGTTTGGCATGGTCATACATTTATACTTGGTAGACAACGAAATATTCAGGTAAATCGACTTGTGATATATAGTTAGATCATATACGTTAGGTTTTTAAAGAAGTTGACGGTGGGAAATTTAAACAATTAAGTGAGCCACGTAATAGACAATTTAAAGAATGCTGATTGGATGAAAAAAATGGCCTAGGTTTTAACTTTGTATCATCTATTTTATGTGTTTTATGTATACATTATTAATGACCGATGAATATAATCATGTTTTCCCTGTTTACGCAGCTATCAATGTCAGGAACAGCTACAGTTACTATCAAAATCGAAGATATTCGTGTCGCATCACAATCGATGTGGTTTCCCAATGGTGGCAGGTTGTTCCTAGAGGCAGCTGTAACAGAAGAGGCTTCAGGACGAGTGGAACATGCAGTAGATCAAAGCATAGTATTTGCCAAATCACCTTATATTTTGAAGTTTACTCGATGTTCACGGTATTTTAAACCAGGTCTGCCATACGTTATACATGTAAGTTCGCATCTTTTTCATAAAAAATAAGGTTAGTGTTTAATTCATTTGGAATTTGAATGACAAAGGACAAAACTCCTCTATAAGTACATTTTAAATGATTAAAGAGATTATTGCTTTATACAGCATTGTGGAATTGTGACGTCGCTGAGTGAATGCGCCTAATCCCAATAAATTGTAGGTTGATGCAATAAGATCTAATGGTCAGCCAGCGCGCCATCTACCGGTTATCATTGAAGGTAAAGGGGAGGTAAAAGAAGAGACAGTTATCATTACACCACTGATGGCTGATGATGAAAAACTAGAAACTGATGCCGATGGTCGCCTCGCTACAGAACTACTTCTACCAGCAGGCATTAAAACATTGGCTATAATAGTAAGTATATTTGAATAATTATTTAATAGTTTTTATCTAAATATATAGGGATTCTGTGGTGATATAGTTATGGCACCCGAATGATGAATATATATACTCATATTGACCAGGTTTTGAGAATTAAAATTCATGTTCAATCTGAAAGGTAATATTCTTTTAAAACATTTTTTTTTCATTTCTGTAGATAAGAACCAAGATTCCAGACTTACCGGAAGTAAATCAAACGGAATCGTACTTTGCTGCAGTACCATATTACAGTCCGTCTGATACGTATATGTCCGTCAGAGCTTTACCAACTGTTATGGTAAGTATGTGGATCTAGAGGCTGAGTGACAAATTATGAGTTTCAAAAGAGGATGATTTTAAGGGGCGAATTGAGCAGCTCTTGGCTCCCTGGATCCACATCCCAATTATACCTTCCGGTGAATTCAATGAGACCAAAAAACAAAGCCCCAAAAGGAAGCATTGTAATCGAAATTTTGCGTCTCGTGTTCCGACCCCCAGGCCTTAGATTATGTAAGAAGCACGAAAGTTTTCTCGATATTCGACCAAAATTTAAAGAAAATTGTTTTATATAGAGATGCTTGGGAAGATATAATAAATTTTGGAACAATTTAGATATGTGGTTATATTTCAGGACGAACCCAGTGCTATACCTTCAGTAGGTGAATTTATGACTGTAGAAACAATGAATACGGAGCCAGATCTCCTAGAGTACATCAACTTATTGGTACGTAAAAACTTATATTTTTTTACATTTATCTATTCAACGACTTATATTTAAACAGTGTTACCAAGATTCAGTTATCATCAGTATACGTTTCGTGATCATCATCGTAATTATCACCATTCACAATATCCTCTTCCGCTTCTTCATCCTTCCCTTCTTCCATCTTCTTCCTTAATCCCTCTTTTTGCTCCTCCTACTTGTTCTTCTCCGCTTCTCTTCGTCTTCCTGCTTCCCTTTATGCTCTAGTTCCTCCTCATCGTCCTTCTGCTCATCATCATCAACATTACCATCTCCGTCTTATCCCCCTCCTTCTCATCTTTATCATCATCACCACACTCCAGCTCCTCCTTATCGTCCTCAAGCTCCCCTTTTCATTTTCATCCCCATCATCACCAAACTCAAGCTCCTCCTCCTTATCATCTCCATCATCATCATCATTGTCATCACCAACCTCAAGCTTCCCCTCGTCTCCTCCTCCTTCTTATCTTTACATTGTCATCACCGACATCAAGCTCCACATCTTCTGCTCCACTTCCTTTCTCATCTTCATCATCATCACCAACATCAAGCTCCTTCTCATCTCCATCATCACCATCGTCATCACCAACCTCAAGCTTCCCCTTGTCTCCTCCTCCTTGTTATCTTTACATCCCCGACTTCAGGCTCCACCTCTTCTGCATCATCACAGCCACACTCATCTTTATCAGCAGTATCAACTTAAAGCTCTTCCTATTCTACTCTTCTTCCTCCGTCTCATCTTTATCACCATCAACCTCAAGCTCTTCCTCTTCTCTCCCCCTCCTCCTTTTCATCATAATCATCACCATGGAATTCTATTTACACCTCAAGCATTATCATTATTATTATTATTATTAGAGACTCCCATAACATGTTTATACTGCAGGTGATAGCAAAAGGGCGAATTGTTCACCATACCAGAACCAGAGCTTTGGCTGGTCAGAGAACCAACTTTTATATACCAGTAACATCTGATATGTCTCCCAGTGCAAGAATCCTTACGTTTTCTTTGCGAGGTACTGGGTCGGGATGTGAGGTAGTAGCGGATGCTACATGGCTAGATATTGAAGAGCAGTGTGCTAACGAGGTAAGAGGAATGTTTCAGCCACTAATTAAATCAACACATCTCCATCGATTGTAAAGAATATCTTTAAAGATGGGTTTCCTTATTTTCATTTATGATATTGGAAATGCTATGCTTATATGAATAGAAGGTAGAGGTGTTCTAATGACGTGGAAAAGAACCAGTTTGTCTCAAATGTCCATAATTAATACATAATTAGCTAAATTAGAAGAGAATTACCAACAGAATTCAAAAGAGTGACCGATTAAGAAAGGTTAAAAATCCTTTTTTTTGTTTATCCAGACTGTTCAATCATGGACATTTATGATTGGTTAAAACTCTTAATTATATGCAATAAGAACATAATGATAGACTAAGAATACATGATAATTAATTAGAAACACCAGTTAATCAAATAGTTTTCTTAATTTGACACTCAAAAATACGGAAAACCATCTTTAAGTCTTGACATTTAGAGGTACATTTAAACCATAAAAAAAGTTCAAATACTCTGATATATTTAAGTTATATCCCATTCAGAAATTTTTATTGATATACAATGGAATATTAGAAGCTATACATAAAAAATTTCACAGACAGATAATTGTAAAATAACCATTACTTTTAACGTATCAATGTGGTCACACTGTCATCGGGAACATAACGATACTTCTAGAATATTTAGTAGAATTAAATGAATAGAATGGATACACATGTTTCAAACCCGCTTTTAACATGTGCTCCAGTTAAGCTTGAAGACAGACAACGATGGTTTTCTATATAAACCTGGTGATGAAATGACGATTACAGTAGAAGCTAAACCTGATACCACAGTAGGTTTACTAGCTGTAGATAAAAGTGTTTATATTCTGAAGAACAAGAGGTTATCCAGAGAAAAGGTATGATGAAATGCTGAGTGATATCCATGAATTACAGAGAGTCCCCTCTGTTTAAAAAAAAAGGGATCCGAGCCGCAAAACGAAAGAGGCCTTTTTAAATGTGAATTCTTCATCAGCTTAAAGATTAAAATATTTATAAAAACACAATAGGTAAAGTTCTATTGAAAATGTCCTTTATGATACGTAGTGTTTAGAAACTAACACACAGGAATCTTTTTCTGCCAATTTGTTAATGTTTGCCTCATCATTTCTGAATTCCAGCTATTCACGTCAATAAGGGAACATGATCGAGGTTGTGGATATGGCGGTGGTAGTAATAGTGCCTATGTTTTTCAAGGCGCAGGATTATCCATTATTACCAATGCTGATATGAAGACTGAAACAAGATCATCAGAAGGATGCCCCGATAAAGCTGTAAGACGACGTCGATCAACCGGTTAGTATAGTTAAACTTCTACGAACGACCATAACCTTCAATCAACAGCTAATAAAATCAATTTTTGAATGCATGGTTGGTCCTTGTAGCCACAGGACATACATTCAGACACGCGACTGTACATTATTGCAAAAGTACATCATCTTCAGCCGCAGAGGAGATAACCAGGCTTCAATGACTTGAAAATTGGTCAGTTTTCTTTTGGGTTAAATATATGGCGCATGACCCTTCAGAGCAATAAGTATTTGCTTATAATCATTCTAAATTGTACGTGCATATAAAAGATATGATCCAAATGTCTCCTTTACATCTAGATGACCTAGTAAAGGAGCTATGTTGTAAGAAAGGTTTTGAAGAGATAAACCCTGATTTAAATAGATGTTTTAACGCAGCTAAATTTGTATATGAATCAACCAATTCTACTGTTTGTGCTGATGAGTTCTATAAATGTTGTAAATATAAAACTCAGGGCGATGATGCCGGTGAAGGAAGTAAGTATATCATTGGTTCCCATAAATAAAAAAACAAGTACTAACGATCCGAACCGCAAAACTTAACTTAAAATACAATACATTGATAGCAGCTAATAATATGATGGCTTGGAGTTATTCAACAGAATATAAAACATACCTAATGACATCAAGTATACCAGATCATATTTCGTCTGTGTGTGTCAAACAAGAGCGACAACTCTAAGTATATAATGATAATTACCGATCGATTGTGGATCTTGATACATCATTCCGTAGCTTCCAAACCTTTTACCTATCTAACCTATTCACGCCAGTATCAAACCATGCAACGTGTATTACGTTGACGTTGATGAGTACAAATCGAAAAAGAGTTTGAGCTCCTTCTTGGTACCCCTCTAGATGCCATCCAAAATTCTGTAACAGCCGCAGATAGTGAGATTATATTTAACTCGAATGATGACAGTAATCGTGATTTAATACAGGACTGTTTAAACCTGGCGAAGCTGCCGATGATGATGCTGTTAATTTAATATTTAATGAAGAAGAATTTCTGATAGATGATATTCCATTACGATCTAACTTCCCAGAATCTTGGCTATTTGAAGATTTCTACCTACGGTTAGTCCTATTTTCTCGTTTGCGCAATTTGGACACGTTTGTATACGTAATTTGTATATAATTTCACATAAGGCTGCGGTTTCTTTCCAAGTTAAATTTGCTTCTTTGAACCTGTACTCTACATTGTAAAGGATCTTCCTTACCAACATCGAAAGGATGATTTGTTCTTAACACAAACAATAACAATATATACCTCTTCAAATGACAGGAGGGCATCTCTTATGATCAAAATCATGGTCATGGTAACAGTTAATTCACTTATCAAACATTACATTTACGATATATGTTGGTGGAAGATTTTTGTGTATGCTGGTTCCATGCCATTTGAATTATATTGTTGCAGGGAAGAAGGAACTAAGGAGATCAGTGTGACATTACCAGATAGTATAACAACGTGGATGGTTCAAGGCATCACCTTGTCTAAACAGCATGGTTTCTGTGTGTCTAAACCACACAACATCACAGTCTTCAGTAACTTCTTCGTTTTTTTGGACCTTCCATACAGTGCTGTTAGATTGGAACAATTAGAAGTTCGAGTTACCATCTATAATTATATGAGTAGAGATCTATCGGCAAGTAGATTTTAATATCACTTACTCGCCATTGTCGTGATATACATGATCTATCAAATGAAGCAATGCCAAAAATGATTGTAATAATTCAAGGTATTTGATTAGCCGAATATGTTTGTCTGTACGTCCGCATGGACAGATAGGTTTGTTTTGTATATAAGGCTAACAAATCTAACAAAGTTCGTGTATTCAAACATAACAGGTAACTTACCCCACATGGAAGTTCAACAAGGGACTCAATAGGGTTAGCTTCATGGTTTTATTGAACAATAATATACAACAAGATCTCCTAATGTTTATATAGCCTTGAACAGTATTGTCATATGTTGTCTATGTTCCACAAGGTGCCACCCGATCTACTGTTGCTAGTCTCTCATCTGAAGAGGGGTTTGATTGAAGATTTGCCGTTTATTGATAACTTAATATACATATATACTTGTAGGTAAAGTTGTTTATGCAGAGTGTTGAAGGTGTATGTTATTCAGGTGAACCGGGAGAGAATAGCGAGATGGCTCATGTTGATATTCCACCTAACGATGCTGCCTCTGTCTCATTCCCTATTATACCTCTAGAGCTGGGACTTTTCCCAATTAGAGTCTATGCTTACTCTACATGGGGGAACGATGCTGTAGAGAAAATATTATATGTAGAGGTGAGTAACATTATTGTAATTTTACAAATTCGTTTTACAATTATTGGGGTCAAAATCATCAGAAAACTTGGTCCATTAACAACGTTTATCACATCTAACCGTAGCTTCCATAACACAATATTCTCATCATTAATTACTAATAACCTATTTGCAGACCATTGAGTTTGGAAAAGGTAACACGATATATTATCTTTAAGTACATGTTAAGAAAGAATGTGTATGAACCAAATAGTTTTAATATGAGCTAGTGAATAACAGCCAGTAACTGTCTTTATTTGTAAACAGGGTGAAGGTTTAGAGAAGATCCATACAGTATCTGTTATGTTAGATCCTTCTGGTAAAAGATTGGTTAGAGACAAAGTAAATAATGTTACGTTCGATTTACTTAGTAAGTAGATTTTTTTTATATATTCTTATCAAGTTTTCCAATGCCTGCGGGATAATGCCTTCAGAGTTTTCGACCAGTGATTCAGACATGTGAATTTAGTTTAAAATTGAGGCATTTGATAACTAAGTTTAAGTATGGATGTTCTTAACTGTTGAGAAATTGCTTTATATATGCGTTGTACTTTGTCCGATAGCTACAATATGCGAAGAAACCTTCAAGAGGTTAATCAACATTGTTGAGTACAAATATTATGTGTTTCATGTTGTTATTATAATTTGTTATACATTGTTATTATAAACGCTTAACTCATTAGAACTGATTTGTTTAAGATGAAGTTGATGAAGCAGGCCATAAACAGAAGGTACATCTAGACCTTGATCTTCCACAGAATGTTGTTCCAGAAACAGAGAAATGCACCGTCAGTGCTATTGGTACGTTGTGATATTTCAACACGAGACACACTTCTCATATATCACCTTAATACAAATGCTTTAAAATGTAAAGGGAATTCACACAAGACATAGTGGAGGCAGCCGAGGCAAATACATTCTAAAAATCAACCCTGTCGGTTGTTCGGCTATGCCATAAACAGCTGGTGACAATGAAATTAGCAGAACAACATTCCTCCTTTTTAGATGTATAACCCATTGTATTGTATTTTCATCACAAGTCAGTATAAAACAATTATTTCTCGCCAATTTTCATATTATTTATACACTAAGCTCTAAATGTTACGATATACTCTTAGGAAATATTTTGGGACCTACTGTATCCGGTATTATTGAAGGTGTTGATACATTATTAAAATTACCTACTGGTTGCGGTGAACAAAACTTGATACATCTTGCTCCTAATGTATATGTTATGAGATATCTAAAAGCTACTGGTAGACTAATGCCGGAAGTTGAGAAGAAAGCCAGGGTGTTCATGCGTCAAGGTAAGATGATTCATCATTTATCCCAATTAAAATTGGACTATTTGCCAGTAACCTGTTCATAGATCAAATATTGTAACAAATTTTGCTTAAATCTGAAATGAATGTACCGTGTGGGATAGTACCAGTACATGCTTTGAGACGAGCTTTGTTTTTAAGTGAAACAAAAAATCCATACAGAATCTAATTGATCAGTCTAGTTTGGTTAAAATCGCCACAGTGAAGTTTTACGGAAACATTTGAATATTAATAATTTTTATTTAGGTATGTTACGGCAGTTAACATTCAGAAAAGAAGATGGATCATTTGCTACATGGCCACATGCTGACTCAAGTACTTGGTGAGTAAACACTAGATAGGAACGATCAAAACCCCCTGCATGGGTGATGTGTCGAATGAGATACGGAGTTGACAAACACTTGAACGCAATTGCTTTATTTTGTATGTTTAAGAATGTCCTTTAGCAGAGTCAGTTGCATATTGGTGAGTAATAATTATACCAAATTACAATATGGACTATTTAAACTCTCCGAAGGGATGTAGAGTTGACAAACAAAGTCGCAGTGTTACATCAGGTGTTTCTAAGAGTAAGCAAGGAAGGGAATATTTGACATATATATACTAGTATCACTAGAATCCTATTAAATTTCAGCACAATTATTATCTACGACGTGCCAGTTATTAAGTTATTTTGTTTTTATCATTGTAGGCTGACAGCGTTTGCGCTAAAAGTAATGACAGAATCTAAGACGTTTATAGCAGTTGATAACAATGTAACTTGTAAAGCTTTAACCTGGTTATTAAACAGACATAAGACTGACGGGTCATTTATGGAGGATTCGTGGGTGATGCACAAGGAAATGCTGGTAAGACGTTTTCTGTAAATTTATAAACGTAGAATATAAAGAACAAAACTAAATACCGAATTCATTTTTTCATTTTTTTTTAGGCTTTGTTCATTATTGTAACAATGATATAAGGCAATTAGTCTTAAGCAGCATGTTCTTTCTTTACATGCGATGAGTATAATGTTATGATACTTGCTTTTATCGAACATGTATAATTGATGAATTTCCTTAAACAACCCGAAAGTCGTAGAGTGGCCGATCCTAAATAATTGCTGATTTAAAAGTATTGTGTTTTATTCTAGGGAGGCACGACAGGGGAGACTACTTTAGCTGCTTTTGTTTTAATTGCGATATTAGAAAGTGACTGTAAACCAGAGGTACGTAAAAAACCTTGTTTTAAATCTAAGAGTGCTTAAATGGACAGGTTCGCCATTTTTGTTACCAATCATACCTTAGTTTCAGAAACGGTAATTTCTTAGCTAAACCAATCAGTAATAATGTTCGCGGTAAACCGTCGAAATTTAGGCCTTGAGATATTTTTGATGGAATTGTGCGCTTTCGCACATTTTTTAGTAATTTTAAAAACTATTGACATCTATTTACGACCCAAATCAAACGGCACAAATGTCCATGTGATCCTATAGCGAGTTATTACTTTTTTCTGTGTTGGGATCCTTCCTCCCAAAATGGCTGGATATATGGAATAGGTGTATTCAACCCAATCTAGCAGTAATTCAATGAAGTTTTGCAATCAGTGGAGTATCTAATCAATGACCAGAAGCTCCAAATGCCCCTGAGGCTGGGTATTGGTCCAATGACCTACCCTAAATACGCCACTGTTTTGAATAATGTTTGCGTTACTACAGTTTGGGTCATCTTTAATATATTGTCTATAGTGTAATTGTATGGATGTAGTTAAAGAACATATACCTTTTTAGGGTGAATATGATGTAGATGAATCGAGATTAAGAACAATCAGCTATCTGGAGAGTAAATTAGAAGAGCTTGACAGACCATTGGCAGTAGCAATGACAACCTATGCTCTAGCTTTAGCATATAGTCCCAGTAGACATAGGGCTAATGAAATATTGAGAAACATTGCTGAGAGAACACCCGAAGGTCAGTATACATATTATGTATATATATATGTACATGTATGTATATTTCTATGTTGGAATGCGGTTTAGTTGGTGTGTCGGTTAATAAAGGTTTTTCTTCTACTGCTATAGTGGTTCGGCCAGGACTTTCAAATATATCGTTAAAAAGTTTCATACTTCATACTTTCATACTTTCATGATATCTGATTGAAGGAGCTATAATATTTGTCCCACTGGAATTCATGATTTTACCAAATACCTCCATATGGACCGATGACATTTTTCTACCTTTTCTACCATGTCATTGCATAAATAATATATGCCTTGTCAGATTACAATTTTCAGATTAATTTCAAAGATATTTCAATATAAAGAATTGACCACTTCTGTCGTTTCGTACTTTAAGGTTTTATCCATTGGGGTGCTGGAGATGTAGAGAATTTCAAAATAGACCTAAAACCGCATTGGTTTAATAAAGAACCAAATGCTCTTGCTGTAGAAGCAACGGCTTATGCTTTACTCGCTCAGCTTGAAATGGGAGAAATACAGTACAGTAATCAGATAGTAGGATGGTTACTTCAACAACGAGAGTCGCATGGTTCGTTTGTCTCTACGCAGGTAACTCCTCTGATCTGTCAAATGGTTTTGTGAAACTCTTGAGCATAGTGATAGTAATCATAACAATACATATATCCAGACGTTCCAATAGGGTTATTGCTAGGCTAGTGAATACACACGCCCAGTATGAATAGCAGATGCACAGATATTTTCGCACGAAGAATGAAAAGTTACAGGTCATGGTTTACCATGGTATACAGCTATAGTGTTCACAGGTTACCTTCAAAAGTGAAATTCCTAGTTCGTACAGTATTGAAACTTCTGAAGACTATTTACATAAACTCATGGCCAAAATCAATCCATGAAAAAGGTGATCCATGGGCTTTAAGAAGTTTTTTGGTATTTCAGGACACAGTGATTGGGCTCCAGGCCTTATCGGAGTACAGTGTACGAACATATTCTGCCATATTAGACATGACCTGTCATATAACATCAGAAGCCGACCAAAACTTTCAGAGGTTGATTTCACTGCGACATGAAGATGCATTAGTGTTGAAATCCGTACCCCAGGTATATATTCATTAATTAATGAAAAACACTGATAACCATATAGTACTCTTTTCGATAAAGTTTGAGTATGTTCATTCTATTAAGTAATATTCCTTTAAATAAGAGTTCAGTCTTCATTAGCCCACATGGTGCAGAAAAGTAGGATGTAAAACTCATTTCATATAAGAGTTGAGACAACTTTTTTGCGGAGTCCAAAGATATATGATTAAGTTTGGCTCTCGTTCTAATATGTCGAACAGCTGAATTAGTTCAGATAGGTACGGTGTTTCCCTCCTTCTTTGTTTTATTATCTTTTGAAATTCTTTCAGTGACTTTGCCTGAATCATTGGGTGGAAGGGCTAATTAGGAACCAGGTGATCCCACTTCACTTTGCATTTAAGGACGCAATGATACGAAATACGGAAACTGGGGCGGAGGGAGCATATCCGCGTTTGACTCTTGTTTTTATCCCAAGGTACCAACTGGAGGCAAGTTGATGTTTGAAGCAGCTGGTACTGGAGTAGGCATGATGCAGGTTGAGGTCAGATTCAATGTGCCTCAAGAAGGTGATGCTTGTAAGTTTGATGTGAGTGTTGTAAGTAGAAGATTATCTCACATGGTTTACCAGTTCTTCAGTCATAACAGTCGGTAAGTATCATGGACCGCATATGGACAATGAATTATTTCTGATATTTTGATATTGATCATTTTTGAACAACTACATATATTGAGGATGGGCTTTAGCAGAGTCAGATAGAGAGTTTTGCTTTAAAAAATAGTGATTGTGGGTTGTAATCTCGGTCTGCGTTTGAATTATTCAATTCCAGTCGACCCAGCTGTAAATGGTTACAAATAGAGAAAGGATCATCGTGAAGTGATTATGAAATATAGTATTCTTCATTCTTGTCGGCTAACCATGCATTTTAATTGTGACGTGTTATCCTTAATTCTTACTTTCTATCTTTCTGACAATTATGCATTTTTCTTGTGAAGCTCTGACTGTGAACCTTGTGCCGAGTCTTGTGATGATGCTGAAGAAGAGGAAGATGAAGAAGATTATGAGACCTTTACTTTCCCCTCCATCATACCCCGTATACAGAGGATCGATCTGGATAAAGACGAGGGGAATGTTGGCTCTAGAATTGGTAGACCTTTCTCCAGGATTGGAAGGCCATTGTCGAGATTCAGAAGATCTGTTAGCGCTAGGAATCTTTGTGTTGAAGTCTGTGTCAGGTAATTAACCAGTGTCACTTCTATGTGGTGGGGAGTCCCAACCCCACAGACTGGACGGTGTATTATTTTATTTGAGTTTTAAACTATTTGGTGCTGTGAGCCCCTTGGCAAATCTTCTATATCCCTTCAACTAATAATTCGCCACCGTATTTAAGAAACTTAAATTGAAAGCTGAAGATCCACACTTATAATCCCAAATTCAGGTTTTTTATTTCTTGAAATGTGTTTTTATTAATTTCAATCTATAGATATATTAACCAAGCTATTGGCATCTGTTGGACAAAACTGTCAAATGTCATCCTTAATGGCACTCCGTGTAACTAAAGGTTACTGACTTACTAAACCTTTAATGACCACAGATGGTGACTGAAATGGTGGATATATTTATTCCTCTTGTCCACCACAAACGTAGTTTATGATATGGGCAAATACGAGTAGAAAGATGTTCCAATAATGTTATGTGATAAACCATATTAAATTTCAAGTATTTTCTATTCAGATACCAAGGTGAAAGAGAGACCGGGATGTCGGTATTAGATGTTGGACTGTTTACAGGATATCAACCAATTGATGCCGATCTTGATGCGGTAGGTTTTTACTTTTATTCACTTTTAGACAAGACCACCAATCCTTTAAAAGACTTAAAATTTAATCACCTATCATTTAGATTCATTTGAAAAAATGTAGGTTTGATTTATAATGATTATGATTTTTGTTAATTTCAGATGAAAGCTAAAGGTAAAATACAACATTATGAGAAGTCACAGAGATCGCTTATATTATACATAGAAGAGGTAAGTTGTTTGTTATATTTTGGTTCAGTTTTAATAGGGTACTTTATTTGTCAAATGGCACTTAGACTTATATTAGAAGATTTGCTTTCGATCCTCATATGGAAAATCTTTTGATTGCTTTGTTTTGTTTTAATTGCAACCAATTCAACCGTAACCTATATCTTATTCAATATTTTATATGATTATCAGATATCTAACAAGAAGACAGAATGTTATAAGTTCCGTGCTAAACAGAAACATATCGTAGAAAACATTCAACCAGCTAAAGTTCAAGTATTCGATTATTATAACCCAAGTAAGTACAACTTGTAAGACCCTCAGTTCCAGCTAAATTTAGTGAAATTAGATTTGATTGCTTAATAAATAAATTCAAGAAAGGATAACAATGCAAAGAAAACCAATAAACAGAAGCGAAGGAAGATTCTGGAGTTGAAAAACTGAAAATTACTTTTGTTTCCTTGTTGAATATGTGTTCTTTTTTCTTTTTGACTGATAGTTTCAATCTTTCCTTATCGCAGTGCTATTTATATTTACAAGAACTATGCGTTATTCCATTGCAGCTGAACGGTGTACGTATTTCTATAAACCCGATAATGTCAGTGGTCATCTTACCAATTTTTGTGATGATAAGAAAAGTATTTGTCAGTGTCTAGAAGGTAACGTTTTATTGCTGTGTTATATCATATATTGAATGAGTGAACAAAATTTTATTGTATGCTAACCTGAGTTTTTTGCACGCAACGTTTTAACAAGTTACATTGTAATCATGAGATGAAAAAAAATCTAACTAACCTAAATATCGCTTTAAGATTATGACTCATATTGATCAGTTAACTGCCAATATCCATATCATCAATCTAAGATATAAAGAGAGAATAACAGCGTGATTTCAAATAAATGAATTTGTATAAGAAATGCCAATAACTTGTTTGATGACGGCAATTAAATCTACTCGAAATCGAAAAGCACGATCTTATTTTGCTAATATTGCAATGGTAAGAATTAAGGTTTTGCTTACAGGGCGTTGTAGTAGATGTGAAGACGATTGGTATGGTAAGAAATGGCAGGAAATTATCAAATATGCCTGTCAAAATACTACTTACGGTAAGTTTTGCTGGGCTGTAGAAGTTTTAATTAAATATGTAGTGTATTATTATAACGCTGGTCTAAGAAGCTAAGATATTTCCGCAATGCTCTAAGTCTTTTTTATAGCCATCTTTACTTATTTGTTACACTGTTTTACAGTTTTACAGATCAAGATTTTAGACATGCAAGTAGAATCTACAGGGTTTCAGAGAGTATTAGCAGTAGTCCAAAAAGTCATTTATTCAGGTCTGTGTGTTTGACAATTTATCTTGATATTGTCTTAACAATAATTGTTTCCGTTCATCACCGATTTGTCATGTCATTTGAGGATTGGTTCATTGAAGGGGCTTATAGCGATATAGGTTATCTCATTATCATCACAAAATACAAGACAAAGTTTACTCTATATATTCTTTGCACGCTAAATTCTATTACCAACCTTCATTAGACTTTAGGTATTCTCTTCTCGGTGTTTTTACTAATTCTATGCATTTATCAGAACTTTTCTCTTAACTGCAATTGTCATTTGATTAACATAAATCCATCTAATGAGCAAAAGTTGTATCAAATTATATTTTAGATGGAATGTTAAAACTTCAACAGAAAGATAAATTAATTTTGTTGAAGAGATCATCTTGTATGTGCCCATACTTTACTGTCGGTAAAATTTACACTTTGATGGCGAGAGATCCTAAAAGATTTCGGGATAACGATGGCAATCTAGTGTAAGTAAGCCTTTTAAAACATAATTTGGAATATTCTGCTACTGTATATTAACTCAGAAGTTCAGAACACTGAGTAAAAGGCTTTCAAAAGGGGAAAATACACATACTCAATACACCAATTTGAACACTAACAATTGATTTGATAAATAAGACAATTATATTGATATATACTTGTGGAATATTTATTACTTCAGCGTTTCAATGTGGTTCTCATATCGTCATCAGGAATATGATTGCGGTGTGAGAACCACATTGAAACGTTGAAGTAATAAATATTCCACAAGTATATATCAATCTAATTGCTTATAACTTGTGCTTCTAATATGCCATTGAAGGATTAATTGATTTAATGTTTTCGGTGTCTTTTTGCTGTTTGTCTGTCCAAGAGTCAGGTTTATGTGTAGAACATAGGATACATTGAACTTGTAATTTCTGTACTTCCTTTTTGACATCATTCTGACAAGAATTTACATCTATATTTCAGACATGCATTTTTAATGGATAAAATGGCTGTTGTGACTCAAATCTATAAATCCCGCCAAAAGAATCTTTCAGGAATGCAGAAACAGATGGCTCGACAGTTCAGGAGATTTCAAAAACGTTTACTCAGAAAGGGGTGTCGTAATCACCGAAAAAAGGGAAGAATATTACACTCTTTTCCAGGGAAATAGACAAACATGAGTTATCAAATGATGTCAACCAATTGAAACATAATATAATCGCCTGTATTATCTTTACTATCAGAATGTTAAATAATATCACGTAATGTAATAATATATAATGACTGGATCATAATCTTTTTGTAATATAACAACCAAAACGTGAAATAATTAAATTCAAACTGTTCTCATGAATAATTTATCATGAACCTTTGTATTTAAATCTGCTTATTAAATTACTATATTATATAATTCACAATACATAATCAACGGATATATGTTGATATTCAATATCCTAAAATTAAACTGGTATAACATGTGTGTTGTCTTTTTTATTATTTGCGTCGTAGTTTATTACCATCACCATGATTTGTTATTGCTGTTATTGTGTATTGCCGGTCAATTGAGGTACAGGGATAGTGGCGCCTTATGAATTTTTCTGAGGTAGTTTGATCGTTACCTGAAAGAAGACATGTGACATAATAATAGTAAATAAAGTACTATTTTCTATATAAATAGATTGTTATCTGAGATAGTCTGAACTTGAACCCCCGAGCCCCGACATGTTTAAAGATAATGAGGCTGCATGGGCCGTTGGCGACAGAATGGGGTTGTGAGACACAATCTCAAAATAATCAAGTTGGGAATTCAAATATTGTAGACTTATAATTATACTTTTGATTTTAATTATCAAGAAGGAAAAAACGAAACTTAACTTACAGCTTTGACTTCAGTATATTCTTTGATGGCATATTCTGATCTACAATGCAAAAGCCAAAGAAGATTTAAATGATGTTTTATGGTCCAATTGTCAGTGTCCAGCAATATAGATGTACAATTACCCTCCGAAGTCCCTTCGCATAAATAATATATTAAAATTTACATAGCAAATCATATACAAAGATTTTGATTATAAATGAAAGTTACTTACAGTTCTCGGCCATGACCAGATTGTTTAAATCCACCAAAAGGAGACTGTGTTGTTACTATGTCATAACAATTCACCCTTAAAAGACATATAAAGTGTTTAATATCCTCATATTCCTTCATTATACCGATATTCCTTCATTACACCTTCATTATACCGATATTCATTCATTACACCTTCATTATACCGATATTCATTCATTACACCTTCATTATACCGATATTCATTCATTACACCTTCATTATACCAATATTCATTCATTACACCTTCATTATACCAATATTCATTCATTATACCGGTGCTATTATTAATATATTTTTACAGAATTTATCACTTACGCAAGATTTCAATTAAAGAAATCGTGAAATTAATGATACCCATAAATGCCACAGATGTCAAAAAGTGTAAAATATTTTGGCAACGCCTTGCAGTGTGCAGTGAAGGAAATTTTGCAAGAAGAGCGGCAGCAGTCGATCCTTTTCGATTTTTAACTCTCGAGGTTCTTTTGCACAGTCTGTAGAAGGACTAGATGCTTTGTCCATTATTTACAAGTTGAAATAGGGTTCCAAACAGTTATTATCTCGATAAAATACCTTAGCACCAATCCAACAGTTGAAGAAGAATTTAAACAAGATTTTCTTACCAAACAGAACCCGCCTGTACAGCTTGAGAGAAAATCATAGCTTTATTAATATCATTAGTTATAATTCCCGCAGCCAGTCCGTAACTTGTATTATTAGCTCTTTCTATTGCTTCATCTAATGTTTTAAATTTAATGATTGATTGAACAGGTCCAAAGATCTGAAACGATAGAAAAAGAGTAAAAATGGCAGTTTTTATTAACTAACTAACGACTAAATTGATATAAGTTGTATGACTCCCACACAGCTTATAACAGCAAAACAGAAAATAAACAATTGAAATTATACCTACAGATTGTAGTTTATGGCATTTATTTAGCTTTGTTAACGAAACGGCTTATATCATTGGATCCAAAGAGCTAGCCAGTAGCGAGACTTGATTGTTCGGAGGGAAAAGTTATATTTCTGGAGGAGAAATGGTGTATGGTCTTTAGTTATAGTAATGGAGTTGGCCTCCCTTACCCACCTGTAGCTACGGGCCACCCAAAAGCTCCTTGAGTGGATCAATGCCACTGAGCATTTAAAAAAATGTTCTTTAATAAGGGAAGTTAGAAACAGTTAAAAGGGATTGTGAAGAGGTTTTATAATTATGTGTATCGGGTATACTGATAGTCATCTACTTCTTTCGCAAAGAAGAAACATTTACTACCATATGAAAGAAATTAATAGTGGTACCTCTTCTCTAGCTATTTTCATATTATCAGTAACATTACTGAATACTGTAGGTTTAACAAAATATCCTTTCTCTCCAAATCTTTCCCCGCCCGCCTCTAACACAGCCCCTTCCTTCTTACCACTCTCTACAAAATCTAAAATCTTCTTGAACTGGGCTTCATCAATCTGGAAAAGATTACAAATTCTTGCCGAATGACGTTGACCTTTGAAATTCCATTATTTCAGTGATGGAGTCTTAAACGGATAATATGTATTGAGTGAAATATTTACGATAAGCTCCACATTGATGGATAGGGGGCTTCAATTCTCTTAACACATTATTAAAAGAATTCTTTTATAGAAGGTATATGAAATTTTCAATCATGACCGATTCTTCTTGTTGCATTAGCAGATAGTGACACAGAAATATTAAACAGAAGCTGAACCAAGTTTATGGTAATGTTTACCTGAGATCCATGCTGAGTCATAGCATCAAATGGATCACCGACTGGTCTCGTTTCAGCCATAGTTTTTGCTTTCTTTACAAACTCCTCATAAATTCCTTCTTGTACGAATGTTCTGGATCCAGCACAGCAGTTCTGACCCATATTATTAAAAATAGCAGCATGGGCCCATAGAGCAGCATTATCAACTGGAATATCAAATTTCAGAAATTCTTATCCCTATATCCTTTATGAAGGGAACAGAAGGTAGTGGTACACGAATGACAATGTCAAACTTGGAACATATGATAGGAAATGAATGGAGTTTTACGTCCTAATTTTCTACACTTCAATATGATAACTCTAATGCCTACCGTATCATAATTTAAGAAATTACTACAGCAATCATGAACCAATCGAAATTGGAAAATTTGAAATCCTTACAACCTACCATCTGCATCTGCCAAAATAATCAATGGACTTTTACCACCGAGTTCTAAACTTATACGTTTTAAATTGGATTTTCCTGCTGCTTGCATCACCAGTTTTCCAACCTGTAATATATTAACCATTGAGTAATGGTTCCAAATGAGGGTGTCGAGAAAATACAAATGTGAAAATCTTTTTAAATAAGAAGTAATTGAGACGGAAGGGCACGACTCCAATGTGCAGCATCAGGATCAACTGAATTCCGTGGGACGTCAAATGGTGTTTATAAAATATCGAGTTACGCGACGTCACGCTGATCTCTTTCGTTGAAGGCGTTTAAAGTGTAGCCTATTTGGTTATATAATAAACTGGGCCTATGTTGTGTTCGCTTGGGCGAAGTTTTAAATGGAACGACGAACCAGTTTAGTATTGAGCACGACCATTTTGATCTCAGGATTGTTCATTATTGTAAATCAGAAAAGAATGGGTTTAGAATTATTTGAAATACCTCTGTAGAACCAGTAAATGCTACTTTATCAATATCCATGTGTTCAGATATTGCTGCTCCAGCTGTTGGACCATACCCTGGTACCACATTCACAACCCCTGGTGGGAAACCAGCCTGCAAATAAAGATTGATCTTTTTTGTCTTCAACAAATATCCAGATATGGCAAGCGAATAAAAGAATGTGTAGAAATGAATCTATAATCTGGAATATTTGACAAATCATGCTATGACATTTCAATATAAATCTCTTTTATAAATAGGATCTCAAAGAAAGATTAATAAACCCTCTCTATCAGGCATGTTAAAGATTTCATTGTAAAGTAACTATCTTAGTAGCCTGCTATGCTTTTGTATGCGACACCAATGATGAGGTAATGTGTAACGCATGTGGTAAAGAATTACACCAACCTCTTTAAACAAGGAACAGCAATATAAAGCAGTTAAAGGCGTTTGCTCTGCTGGTTTCAGTATCACTGTATTACCACAGGCCAGAGCTGGACCTAGTTTCCATGACAACATAGAAACAGGATAATTCCACTGTAAAAATCATAGTGATATAGGTAACAAAATCATTTATTACCTCGAAAAGTTGGTGCCCGAAGAATTGGAAATTATTTTATGAAATTCAAAGCATATGTACATCTACGAAACTAAAATGCTTTGGCACACATTAACTTCAAAGTTTCATCAAGAGCGGCTGTAACATCTGTATCATCATGGGGATTAATTGGGATTCCAGTAATGGACCGATCGATCGTAGGCATACTGTCAGGGAATCATAGGAATTACTCCAATGGGTACCAAAAAAAATTCTCAGGCCGTCTATCTATAGATTAAGGTAACTCGGTCCGTCATTGAGATTAAGATATAATATATAAATAAAAGATAAAAAATATAAATATTATTTGTGTTTAGACAAAGGGTCATTGAAAGTTAACCTCAGATGATATGTACACATAATAGTACTTGTGTACATGGATATACAAAGAAGGTAATTGCAAATGTATTTCTTTCTACTACATAAATTCTTTACTCTATGGTAGTGCTGTGTGAAAGGGTGTGATCGTGCTAAATGGTCCTTACCGGTATTATCTGACCACAGACTCCCACTGGTTCATGTCTGGTAAAAGTGAAATAATCACCATCTGAAGGGAATGAAGTATAATCAAGAATGCTATCATAATTGCACATCACCGATATTCAGAGATTGTTTCAGATTTATTTCAGGATGTATGGATACATACAAATAACACTCCAGCCAATTACGAAAATTCGCCAGTTATTGTTTAATTGCCTATAATAATATATTTATAAAATCAAGTGTACCAAATGTCTGAAAAAATACAATAGTACGTACCCACTGGTATAGTTTTACCACATATCTTATCACACCAGCCAGCGTAGTACTCAAATACAGAGATAGTCCCTTTAACATCATCCACAGCGTCATAGAACGGTTTACCATTATCTAATGTCTCCAGATTCTAAAATTATTTAATAGAAAGAGTCATTGAAAATATTGGGTACCTCAAGCGACCTCCTTCTACATCCGATCCACTGCAATCAGTGACACATGGAAAACAACCAAGGCAATTGGAAAAAAATATAATCCGTTTGCACTAAAAATACGTCTTTTAAAGCGACTAGGGCACCTCCAACGACTTCATGCGAGCTACCGAAAATACTGAAGTGGACACGTGATAAGTACCTGGATTTCTGAATAGGTCGTTAGGCTAGGTCAGGCAAAAACATCCCCCAAGTTTAAAAACCATTCACATGCTATTTATTAGGCTTCCCACGGCGGAATAACCGATACAAATACACTACTGGTAGTGATAGCGTGTTATTATGTATCGAGCAAAAACAAAACATCACCACAAGTTGCCACCTCAAATGAAATCCACTTATAGATTAAAATGATACGTACAGCAATAATAGATATATCCCTTTTCAACAATTCCACAAATCTCATCAACAACTTTCCTCGTTTGGAAGCATCCATAGTTCTCCATTTTGATCCTATTTTAAACGCCGTTCTGGCAGCAGTGACAGCTTTATCAACGTCAGCCTAAAACAAATCATAGTTACACTCTCAGATTACCAACCTCAAGTGTGAGCTTCTATGCTATCACATAAGTTTATATGATGTTGGTAATAATTGAATCAGAAACTTGAACTTGCAGATTGGCGTCTGCAATAAATATTCAATATTTGTTTTTGTATAAACACTAATTTATCAAATTGCACAGATTATGGGCGATGTTAATAGCCAAGGATATATAACGTACGATTCATCCTCATATCCAATGAAATCAGACTGAATTTACACTAATCATCTCAAACCTTATGCTTTAGTTTTCTACTCAATGACTTAAACATTATTCTGATTTAAAGAATTCATTGGATTTGTAAACAAAATCTATACCTTGTCCCCTTCTTGAACATCACATAATTTCTCTCCAGTAGCAGGGTTAATTGTAGAGAAAACTTTTCCACTCACTGAATTATGCCATTCATTATTAATGAATATCTACAAGAGAATAAGATCGCAATACATTAACCATACTGAAAAGTCAGATTGAGAAGTGTTATTTGATGGTGGGTGATACAATGGTGTTAACACATCCAGGGGCCCATAATTCAGTAGAGGTAGTCGTCTCCTCCAACATGTTTTTCAAAACACAAAGCCCATCTTCGAATTTGTCAAAATCAAGAAAATTGTACCATGTTATTCTATGTTTCTGGGGGTTTGGTCGGTCCAACTAGGCCCCTCAGACTCCCTGCACACTGTGTGTGGGTCGGTCCAACTAGGCCTCTCAGACTACCTGCACACTATATGTGGGTCGGTCAAACTAGGCCTCCAAGACTACCTGCACACTATGTGTGGGTCGGTCCAACTAGGCCTCCAAGACTCCCTGCGCCCTATGTGTGGGTCGGTCAATCTAGGCCTCCAAGACTACCTGCGCCCTATGTGTGGGTCGGTCCAACTAGGCCTCCCAGACTACCTGCACACTATGTGTTGGTCCGTCCAACTAGGCCTCCCAGACTCCCTGCACACTATGTGTGAGTCCGTCCAACTAGGCCTCTCAGACTCCCTGCACACTATGTGCATTCATAGTTTCTATCTCATTTCAAAGCCGATTGACGTTTTCAAGCAAAGACAAGGGCAACAATATTTGAAGACATTAGAAAGGTATTTTATTTTGTACACTCGCGGTTGGACTGTATATTACCCGTATTATATTAAGGATATTACTCCATAAATATCAGAGATAACAGTGACCTACTTTATAATAGTTTTTTGAGCTACATGTCTTTAAGTATATCATGTGGCCTCACTGGCCTGGCTATTTTAATGATTTAATTCACTTACATAGTTTAAACTAAATTCAATCTTGCCTTATTTGGTGACAAACTATGCCAACGGTGTTAAGAACATAAAAGTAATCATGATAAGTAAGTAAACAATAAACATAAGCAGGCCACGTCATTGCAGATCATTATTGAAATCAATAGCTTTAAAGTTTCATATAATACATTGCTTACGTTAGCAGTTTTAACAGTTGTCTGAAGCCATGTTCAATAATCACAATGTAGGCCTATGTATGTATGTTGGCCGACAATATACAAAGAAAAAGACGTTGAATATTACCTGAGTGTAATTAATTTCTTGTTTGGGATTTGGTTCTGGATCAGACATCTTCAATGAAAATAAAAGTTAATCTATCTTTATGTGCTCTGTATCCCTACTAGGTATGCTGAGTAGTGAAGTAGACTACTATTATTAGGTAACAAGGGACGTAACTCCAAAGAAGGTAAAAGTTCAGACCACAAAAATAAAAACCGTTTATATACGAGTTTTCACAATATCTTAGTTTCCATCTTCAGAATGTCAAGCTATTACGTCTTATACCTTGACTGAAATAGTCACATTTCTTATATCATACAAGTTTGAAAATGCCTCGATTGGATTGTGCGCTACCGGATAGGCCTACAGCCAATGAGAGCCCTCGACAGAAGGTCTTTAAGCCTCAAGCAATAATGTTAACAGTCTTTATGTCGAGGGCTCTGATTAGCTGTATTTGCTAGCGTAGTCAAGGTATAATTCGAAGTTCGTAAAAGCTTGACATTGTGAAGATGAAATACGCCATAATGTGCTAACTTCAATTACCTGTATGAAGCATTACCAAGTTATTCTGGTGTTATTTGCATAAACCCTACAGCAATACTTTGGTTTTTTCTTCATTGTCATATGGTTCGAATTTTTCTCTCATTTTTGGAAAGTCAATACATTGAATAACATAGTACACAGACAAAAAGAATACTTGACTTTTGTGCAACTAACATATTATCTGAGAGGGTGAAGTAATTCAGACAGACTAAAAGGAAGAAGGATATATTTCCTTCAAGTTATTAAGCTTTAATGACATCATCCTATTATACATGCGAGATATTATATATCATGTATAATCCCAGGTATATTAGTTTCAAAAATCCAAGGGGATTATTTATGATCAGTCCCTATGAAATTGAGTATAAAATTTCTTGGTCTTATTCGTTTCAATATCTAGCCGAATAGAATTTCTATTCCAATGGTTGACGACTGAACTGACCACGAGTTTCACCCCTTTGCCGGAAAAGCCTCCTCTATAGACTATGGACTTCAATGTATCACCAGTTGACAATAGTATCATAAAGTGGCTGCGCCAATGTGGGTACAGGGGAAGAGAAGGGGTGTGTTTTGATACTTAACCTTTTAATTTTTCAAAACCTTTCTTTGGAGAGAACCCTCTCGGGTGCTCATATGTGAAGTCTGCGCTATGTGCTTCCATAGAGCTGCCGCATTTCGAATCTCAACATCGACAGTTGTCCCCCGTTAAGTCAGTCTGCCTCTATTTGTACTTTCAGTTTCGGGAGGCTGAAGACGCCAATGGTATCATATAGTTATATATTTATATTTATATGTCAAATAAAACACTCCTCCTCAGTTTTTCTAATAATTAACTCCGCTTTCCCCAGAAAACGGGAAAACTCGGAAGCAGGTTATCATGAAAGGGTTGGTTGAAGTGTTTTTGTCCAAGGTAAAGCATTATAAAACATAGCTATAGTTAGTTGATATCAATATAGGCCAAATGTTATGCTCATTAAATTTCAAAGAGTTATAAACAAACTACACTATTATCATAAAGCTCAGTGAGTGATAGTAACAGAGTCTTGTGGTAAGTAGAATGTAGTTTGATATTATACCAGGAAGTTTGAAATGTATGTCATTTATAGTATATATGCACAAGCCCCTAAAAATAACAATTGTGGGAGACTTTGAAACAGCATTAACAAAAGAGAGCGCCATTTCAAGGGTTGGTTGAAGTGTTTTTGTCCAAGGTAAAGCATTATAAAACATAGCTATAGTTAGTTGATATCAATATAGGCCAAATGTTATGCTCATTGAATTTCAAAGAGTTATAAACAAACTACACTATTATCATAAAGCTCAGTGAGTGATAGTAACAGAGTCTTGTGGTAAGTAGAATGTAGTTTGATATTATACCAGGAAGTTTGAAATGTATGTCATTTATAGTATATATGCACAAGCCCCTAAAAATAACAATTGTGGGAGACTTTGAAACAGCATTAACAAAAGAGAGCGCCATTTCAAGCACAATTAGATACAAGGTGGTGACAGGCTAAATTCAGAAGGTTCATCCCAAGAGCAGTCTTGACTAAGACACCTGTTCATGTTGAGCTCAATGACGAGGGATTTTGTCCTGGTAGATATACATGCTCGATAGACTTCACTATATCACCAGTGTGCATTGCGCTGCCCATAATTTTGCACAGAAAATTGAAAGAACATGAGAAGGAAGCTTGGAAGGAATAAAGTTCTCGATTTTTTTTTTTACCAAGCAACCAATTTCTTTCTGGATAGGTTAAATCAGCCATTGTCAAAATGTATGTAGACTAATGTAAAATGTAACTATGTAAAGAACCGCAAGTGACTCGTGCAAGCTCTAAACATCATCTAACTTTCATACGTTTTATTTGATATTTCTACGGAAGACAACGTATTGACAATTTGACAAATAGGTAATGTAGCTTACATGGTTTAGATATTGGTGTTACCGTCACGAATTATATATTCTAAAGGCGTGTTAAGCCTTAATTAGAGTAATATTAGGTCTGGTAGACCAATGGTTTCAACCAGCAAAAATCGCATTACTCCCCCCACCCCCGGACGTAAACCTAGTTCCGACACTGGTTTTAACCACTTACCTGTAACTTAACTAACCCTAAACTTAACCTTGCTAACCCTACCCTAGCCCAAACCCCCAAATACATAGCCCTACCTAACCTGAAGCCAAATTGAAATGAATGCACAGTCTGTAGTACGCGGGGCGTCGGTTTATTGTCTAATCCGTACGACTTGACGCTTTTCCCCATGTCAGCCATTCCGGCCTGCATTACTGGGGAAAACCATGTCGAAAAATGGTATTATCCACCTATGACAAGATTGAACTCTGGGCCAAGCAAGCGTTTAAGTCACTGATTCAATAGAAACAGATCACAAAACTAAACTCCCCATAGGTAACTTACTTCCTATTTGTTTCTACAAACTATATTTAAAATGGGTTTTTCTTCTTGATCATTTCTTAGAAAGTCGATCTATTCATTACCATTACCTTATCTAAAAGTAAAATATTATTCACGATACTATCTATAACAGAGTGGAATACTCTTACTATTAGATATAATATTAGATAACTATTCATAAAATCGGACTTAATGTAAGAGAACCATAAAAACAATATCATTTTAAACCCTGGGAAATGATTAAATCATAGGTAAGAATTCAAACTGCATATAAATTTTACTATAGAAGGTATGAAGCAGAATAAAAGTAGGGTCATGTGAAGGGTAAGACATCACCTGTGTTTAGTTTGAGAAAACTTTTCTCACGGTTTAGTCATTTCCTATGGACATTTTCCCTACAAATGTCTTTTCGTTAAAAAGTTTAGTTCAGCAAAGATCTTCACAATGACCTTGCGAAATTTCTTTTATATCTTGACTACAATAGTATCCATGTATCAAGGAATGCAGCAAATTTTATTAAATTGTACCTCAGCGAATACATAAATTATAACATGTGCAGAAAATCAACATATTTATTTACTACATAAAAAGAAAAACTATTAAGCTTTCTTTATTTTTATAAAAATATAAGAAGATACCTTATGTAAGTATCTCGTTGTTCAGGTACATAACTTGTCAAATGGGTCAATCCGTTTGCCAACGCTAGCAACGACATTGCACATGCTATCCTATGTTCCTTAAGCACGAGTTGCATATTGTTTATATTCTACAAACAATATCTACCGGTGCTTAAGGAACATGATGCTATCCTCGAATGAGCCAAATATAGCAATGGGTAGGTTCTAGTCCGAAACATCTGTCTCTATTCCAGCCTCTGACAGCTATTCTGACTGTTGTCGGCTTGCTGGAATAGAGGCAGATGTTTCCGTCTATGTAGGTTCTTGAATCATAAAAATCATATTTTAATTTCCTGTTTCAGAGGCAAATTGATTTATTGAATGAAATACACAGCAATAGAAGACAGATTATCGACTTATTGACCATCAATCTATTCCACCCAGATATGATTGTTATCCGCTTTTACACTTACTGCTTCCGTCTGAATGCCGTCCGTTATCAATTGTGTTTGAGTTAACTTCATAGCTAGAATCATATCAAATCACTGCATTCAAGAAAAGTGCCAAATGAAGTCAAGGTATTAGACACAGTTAGTATTAGAGATTGTGAAGGTGGAGTTAATGGTGCTAACATTAATTGGATTGACACAATAGTGGCTGAATGTAAGATATTAATTGTTAATTATTAGTTGTTGTGATTGTTAAAAATCAAATCATAAAAATGGCCCCTGATCCACATGCAACATCGGGTAGTGTTAGTAGCAATAGCTCCACGACTGCGCTAATCTCCGACAATTCGTACTCATCTTTAGCAATGAACACTTATATCAAACGAACAATATCATCACAAACTTCATATAGACCACACATGCTGCAGGAGACAATACTTGCTAGGAATCCTCTTCATGGTTCTATATCTTCTCATATGCTATTTGGTGATGTTGTTCCTGTGGACCAAAATAGTACTGATGATAACCTTGCATGGTCAGTAAATTCTTCTCGACAATTGGAACCCGATGTCAGCTGTGAGGAACCTTTGCAAAGAGAGCCACGTGTCGTGTTACCTTTGCCGAGAGAGCGACATGGCATGGATACATCTTCAAGATGTTCAAGTTCGTCAGGGTATTGCAGTGTAAGAGAACTGCTTTATGACAGCCTTGATCTGATTTCTTTGCGGCAACCAAAGCAGGTTTCTTCGCTTTTGTGTTTTAGTATTACTCTAGGACTTGTAGCCCTTTCGTTGGTGGCTATTTGCAGCGCGAAATACATCAAATCAAAAAAATATGTATATGCGTTTGAAAACTGTGCATTGTGTTCTGATCTCACAGATAAAAATAAAGAATCCATTTCATATATGAGGCGCCTGGGTGAATTAAAGTACTGTTGTTTTAAGTCTGCAAGAGATCCTGTTTATAGGCTGAATAAGGTATGGTGATATTCATTTTTTATGTAAGCAACCTAACTATGCCTGGTCACGTATTCTTGCTCTTTTCCTGTACAAATAAGCGATTCTTTACACAAAATCTGATACAATGAAATCTAAAAAGTTTTATAGGGTTGACATGCAAGTATGATTAAGTTATGTATTCGTGATACATGTTTAAGCTTCCCATAATGCCGTCTTAAAATGATTTGATTTTGAGGGTTATCAAGTATAGTTAACACTCACGTAATCCAGTGTGTATTTTTTGTTTCTTTTAAAACCACTCATTTGATTCACGAAGAAGGTCTCTTTCGTCGAATCCTTCAATACAGGATTAAACGCTATACAAGAGGATATTATTCATCGTTTTATTCATAGGTTGTTTCATTTTCTCGTTGAAGAACTAATGAACAAATGAAAAGGGAAGTCATGCAAATCATAGACCTGAGAAGATGCATATTTATCATGTCAAGCCGTGTAATACCTTGACATTATTAAGCACTTTTCCTGTATCACTGTAGTTTGTAAATGCAACGCCAAGGAATACAATCAGTCAGCACCATCGATCTAAAGTCTGTAGACAATGAACCATAATGTTTTCATATTTTCTGTCGAGGGCACTGCTTTTGTTAGATTGACACAAATAGAAACGATCTTATTGATTTGCATTTCTAAGAAAATGCTTATATATCTGGAATTAAACTGATATTCCAATTAATAGAATACAAGTGTAACACGTGAATTTTTGTAGTTATGTTTTACCATTTCTAGCTTTTTCATTGACTGAAAAACCATGAGTAATCAGTTTCAGGACAAGAATTACATGCACTCTCAAGATACACTAAAAACTCTCATTTCTTTAACATGAAATATATTATGATATAAAATACAGTCTAATCACTTATATTATACTTTTACTTTCAATATTTTACTTTCCGTTGATTACTCAATACGAAACTACGTATCGTTCGTATAGCATTAACAAACTTCAGTGATACAGGAAAAGTGCTCAATAGTGTCAAGGTATTACACGGCTTGACATTATGAATATGCATCTGCTCGGGTCTATGATTTACATGACTTCCTTATTCATTTCACTTTGATTGAATAATATTCATGGTCAAATATTGAACGATAATATAATATATCATACCAGACGATATCACTTATCATAATCATATTATACTTTTACTTTCAATATTTTACTTCCCGTTGATTACTCAATACGAAACTACGTATCGTTCTTACATCGATGTAACACACACGAACGTAGTTCTCAACCATTTTGAATCTCTACCTCGACTTAATACGTCGAACTGTTAAAAAAGGCAATAATATTTTAATTAAGACTTCGAATCAGATTTGGATGTTTAGAAATGGCTTTAAATATGATTTGAAGGGTTCGTTGAAATAGTATAACCTTTATCAAAATTCAACTTATTAAGTCGAGGTAGAGATTCAAAATGGTTGTGAACTACGTTCGTGTGTGTTATTTCCATACGTTGTTTTGAATGTTGATGACTCGTGCCAAAAACAACAGAGATAAAATTTATCTGCTCCGCCACGTATTTTGACGTCTTTATAATATATATTACATGTATATAGCTAGACATTTGTCTCTATATTCCAACCTCTGATAGCTATTTTGACAGCACCTTCCCTACAAAATAGGGTCTTGTTTTCTGACCCTACACCAGCCAACTGTCAAACAGCTTGGAAGAGAGGCAGATGTCTGGTCTAGTATATATGGTGTGCCAGAAAAAACGATATTATATCAACTGATATAGTAACCACACATTGTGGTGAATTTTATTAATACAATATTTCAAATTGATTCAACATTTAAAGCTGAAATATGGTGAAAAGATTTTTTTATACCTCTATACTTGGTCAAAATGAGATCAAAATATTAAATATAATGGCCTATAATACCTTACGAGTTCTCATGAGGACATATTTTTACCACTTTGTAGCTAGGTTCCCAACCTTTTGAGGTAGCGACTCCGTTCGAGAAAGTACTCCAGTACTATCTTTTATATTATATTATCGTTCAATATTTGACCATAAATATTATTATCAATGTGATGGTTGCGCCTGTTTGTTAGCAACAGATTTTGCAGCGCGACAAACATATCCTTTCACGAAGCATATCAATTTTCAAAAAGTTTTCAGACTAATCTGCGACCCCAGGAAAATGCTTCAGGGTCGTGACCCAGAGGTTGGGAACCCAGGCGAATAGATAGACTCTATATACAGTAAAATCTGTTAAGTTTGACGCAAAAGACGGACTTGTGATCTCAAAAAAATTGTCCGACATATTTTACATGAAATAAGCTTCGTTGTTTGCTCAAGTTTCAGACCTATCCGTTATTTATTTGTAATATGATTTGGAGCTTTTTAACTGTTTCAAATATTTTTTTTAATTTTATTCTAGGCAGTGACGAAAGCTTTTGCACCATCGATTAAAGGTCATTATAATTATTTATTTTAACCCTTTGTCCTTCGTTCAATAAGTTGCAATAGCTGCACAATAGGATTGAAATAAAATATGAAAGTGGCTAAACATTTATTACATTTTCAAGTAATAATCCAATGCAATAAAAACAAGTAATTGAACAATGAATGAAAATTACATACAATACATATAAAAACAAATATCGAAACATTTTTACAACATAAAATCCCAAACCCACACGTACTTGTATAAAAAATGACGTTGTGTCTATTGTTTAAAGTGTTTTAGGGATTAAGCATGAAAAATTATGCATAGCCTGCTGGCGAAGATGTAGATCGGAATGCACATAACGCTGGAAGCACTCGCTGGACCAATAACCCAGGAGTTTGATATTGCTATCGCTTAAACCGACAGAGGATGCCCAAGAGGCGGCACCACGGCGAAAGGAGTGTCCGCCATAGAGTTTATAGTTTAACCCAATGACATGCAAAATATACTGAAAAGATCGCAAAAAAGTATTGTAACCCAGGAAAGAGCCATTTTGCAACAAAAAGAGCGGGGAAAGCGGAGTACCTGGAAGGCATAAGATATTATGAAGCGCAGTTACTGGGCAAAGCGGGTGATTTTGCAAATGAGGCAATAATACAAAGATATCCTTAGTGCGAAACTGAATCGTTTTAGTGACTTTAAGTCGAACAATTAAACCTTCATTTGTAATCTGGACATCGCCTCGTTGTATATCAACAGTCGGATCAAAATGGTCCTTAATAAGAAAATTAATCGGTCTAAGGAAGCCAAAAAAACCAAGCAAACAATCAGCCCAAAAAATTTTGTTGTTATAGTTTT
Organism: Lottia gigantea; assembly: GCF_000327385.1. NCBI lineage: Eukaryota > Metazoa > Mollusca > Gastropoda > Lottiidae > Lottia > Lottia gigantea. Next base: position 1,204,539 of record NW_008710694.1, read on the forward strand.
GTAAATCCAAAGCCGCGTGGATTTTAAGAAGCAAAGTAGGCGTGACAGGTGTTTTACAGTTTTGACCTGCCCCTAGTTCTCGCTTGACTCCAGTCAATAAATGTTTAACAGTCCAGCTCTGAATAGGATCGGTTAAATTGTTCGACTTATATAACAAAGAAATAATATTCAAATAAGATCTAATACTGCTATAAGTAAAGTTTTTGACATCAACAAGATAAGCTATATACATTTCTATAGTAGCATTTTTGACAGGAAACACTGGAAGAGCATATTGCCTACAAAAGTCCTTAAAAGTCTTCCAGTGTGTTTGATAAGTTTTGCGAGTAGTGTTAGCCCATCCCTTGCCTTTCAAACGTTCCACTGTAGAATATAGCCGATTCAAGCCCCATTCTCGGGGAACCCCACCTATAAGTAAAAAACAAAGGTGTCACATGGTTGAGAAGTTCTGAAGCGTGGAAGAAAAGATCATAACTTCCCAAGACGCTATAAAGTCGGCTGAGTTGATC